>NC_138873.1:116512488-117112488 GCF_965194805.1 Balaenoptera borealis | reverse complement strand
TAGATTCCTTCTCTATGTTCTAGGGGAGAATTAATTTCCTTGTTTTTTCCAAATTTCAAGAGGCTACTTGAATTTCTTGTCTCATGGCCCCTCCACCATCTTTAAAGGCAACAGCAAGGCATCCTCAAAGTTAGTTTCTCCAACTCTGACCCTCCTGCCTCCCTCTTATAAGATAAAGACCCTTGTGATTACAATGGACACACCTGGATAATCCAGAATACTATTCCCATCTCATGATCCTTAAATTAATCACATCTGCCAAGTCTCTTTTCCCATATAAGGCAACATATTCATAGGATTTGGAGATCAGCATGTGAATGTCTTTGAGGTGGGGGCATTATTCTCCCTATCACAGATATGCACATATATATCTTTCTAGAGATACATCAAAACTGGTAATACTGGATTCCTCTGGAGAGAGAGGCTATGGCACTGGTGGTCTAAGACAGGAAAGAGATTTACTACTTACTTTATGTCATTTTGCACTTTGACCTTGAGAGCTTGTTTGGAGGTTCTAGGAGGGGAGCGCAGCTACTTGTATACCCTTGACCAGAGAATGGTCCTCCTCTATCAGGAAAGGTCGTCCTCTTCGACTGAGCGTGCAACTTCAGGAGGGATGCACATGGAGCGGTGAGGGAGGATTGGGACACGCACCTAGCCAGTCAGATCAGCTGAATCAACCCTGGCAATCAATGTGGTGACAGATGTCACAGCCAGATCACCCTCACATCCTGTCATTTTGCACTTTGAATCTTTCCCTTGTGTATGCCTTATTTTAAAGCATTATGTTTAAAAGGTCATCATTTAGACAATGCTTTAGGAAGCTATAATTGCACCTGTCAAAGAAACTCAAGAGTAAAAAGTTACAATTAAAAAAAAAATGACTTCAATACAAAAAAGACCCTTGGGAGGTTGGATATCAATTTTAAATATTCCTTAAATTCTAAAATTTTTTTGTAGCATTTGTTTCTATTTATTTTAAGATGACCACAGTCTGCTTTAAGCCTGAATGTGCATATAGAAAATCTAGCCACAAGCTTAAAAACCATCCCCCTGAGTTTAGGATGTACTTCTGAAGAAGTACATCCCACTAAATTATTTATTGTTTAATTAATTCAAATGAGTATCTTGTTCTTGGAAACATGAAAAAGGAGAAGTTGAGTAACAACAGAAAGGAATTTATTATGGGCTATCCCAGATATCAGCCCCACACTCAGGTACCTGAAGTGGTAGGTGCCATGATTAGGAGAGCAGAAATATGCTCTCATTTGCAGTTAAGAGAATGAAGTGGAGCTAACAGCTACTCTGGTCCATGAAGATGGATAGCATATGTGGAAGTAATCGGGGCAGTTGAGGACAGAACTTTAAAGGCTCAAAATTATAGAGAGAAGAGTCAGAACCATGAGCAGTAGTGTAGTGTAAGGACTGATGACGATACAAACATATGGCATGTGCACAAGCTTTGTTTTCCAAGTCCTAATAGAAAAGTGACCAGAAGTCACAGACCTTATTTACCTTCCTTTAGTTCTTAGTACGTTTATTTTTCACAATGGCCAATGAACTGCAACAACCAAATCTCTTTTCCATTGTTTTACTCCCATTTCCCTAGACGTTGAATGTTGCAATGAAAACATCCAGTTTTAAAGGCTGTTCTCTTTTTGTTTTTGATCATTAACATTCTACACAGCATGTCTCAGGAAGCGTAAAATGAGATGTTCAGATTCTAATTTGTATGAATGAGTTAATGAGGGAGCCAGAAAAAGGTGGTAGCTTAGATACCAGATTCAGGCATGAATGATATCACATCTCAGTGTGAGATTGATATCCCAGCTGCAATTCCTCCTGCTAACTTCATTCTTGAGTCTTATTCAAATCTTTCCCATGTTTGAGAAAAAGATAAAAATTCGTTCATGGATTTAAGCCGTTTGTACGTACGCCAATTTTGTATTCTATCCCAAAGGTGGAGATAAGCAAATCTTGCTCACATTAAAAAAAAAAAAAAATCATCCAACATTTCTGAGATTTTATAATATAGCATGCACAGAAATCTAAGTAATCAATTGAAAATATTTTCATATTAAGTGTTTCATCCTATAAAATACATATGGGCAGACGGGCTGTTTTTCAGTGGCACAAAAGTTATTTTTAATGGCTACAGTGTTTTCCCACCCCACATTAGTAAATTCAGGCTATAAGGGATTTTGTCCTAGAGAAGGAAATGGGAAATAATATTTTGAGCCCTTGTTTGATGTCAGCACTATGCTCTTCTATGTATGTCATTTAATTCTCATGAACACCTTGGGAGGATGGTGTCATCCTCAATTTACAGATGAGCAATACAGAGCACAGGAATGAACTAATATGCTTGAGAGTGCTCAGCTGGTGATTTAAACCCAATCTAAACAATTCCGAATCCTCGCATGCCATGTCCGTGCACAACATAATTATTCCCATAATATTTTTCATGTGGAACTAGGAGTATATCTACTAAGAATTATTTTGTTTATTTATTCAAGATTAAAGCACACACCAACATACCTATACAGGTAGTCAAGAACATTCTGTCCTATTGAAATTTTAGCATCTTAAACACCTTTAAAGTTTTTATTAATAAAAAGAATCGGAAGACAGTAATAACTATTCCATCCTGATATCACTTTGATACATTATGATTACAACCATAATATAAATTATATCTAGAGTGAGCATGGTAGTACAGACAACCTAAAGACACTAAAATTTGATGGCAGTTGGTTAAGGTTGAAAAGTTCAGTAAACTGATATATTTTCTAGAGTTTTTTGGTTGAAGGGGCAGAAATTGCTGACTTCCACTAAGATAAGCACACTGTCAGAGGAACCCCTCTTATCTCTACAGAGGCCATTTGGGCTTATTCCTTTTAGCCGTGTGGGCGATTCTAAGCCAAACAAGAACCCCCCAGGCAGCACTTTCCTTAAAGAGTGAGCAAGTAACATTGTAAGATGAGTCCCAGCCTAACAAAAACTTGTTTCAATTTACAGTTCCTTGCTATCTCTATTGTCTTTGGATTATTAGCTTTTACTGCTCCCTTTCCTATTGGTTTCCTATAGCCTTTGAGACGACTTGCACTCAAAGCCTGCTGAGAGAGGAAGGCTGGGAAAACCACAGGCATTTCCCACAATCACTACGCCTAGAGAGCAGCGAATTTTCCAGCTGAGATCCTAGCAGAAGGGCCTAATGTGTCTGCTGGCAAACAGGCTTCAGTGTTTTACCCTTTCTCATCCCTTCTGTCCTGGCCCCAGCCACGCGGTGGCATTCCAAAAGTGTCTCATCACACTTTTCAATTCTAAATCAGTCTTCATAAATCTCTTTCACAGCTTCATCTATTTTCATCAGCAATTTGGACCGGCCCTTTCAAGACCTTTCGACAAAGTTCTTTCTCATCGCTGGCCTTGTAGAGCAGTTGTCACTGACAACGGGATGAAGTCTAGTGAACCTCTGAATGCCAGCCCTTCCACCAAGTTCTGGCGTCATTATAGTTAGAAACTCATCTACCCAGTACACGTTCTCAGTGGGCAGGCAAAGGAAACTATGATTTCCAAGTGGTGTTTAGGAGTTGTATGTGAAAATGATATGCATGCCATTATTTGAGCTGTATTTTTGTCCAAGCAAGCTTTCCATGAAAACTATGGTCTGCATTACTTTTGGAGGAGGTGGTCAACACGTAGGTAATCACACTAACCAGTGTGTGAATAACAGTAGTAAGAACTCGCAAGAATTCATCTTCCAAGCATTATCTAACAAGTACAGTAAGTCCCCTATATATGAACCTTCAAGTTACGAACTTTCAAAGATGTGAACGTGCATGCGCATATCCAATCACGTAAGTTAGTTCACGTGTTTGGTGTACATTGTCACGTGCATGCACCCTCTACAAGTGGTTGTACTTTTGTGTACTTTAGTGTACAGTATTGTATATAGTACAGTAGTACGGTATCTTTATTTCAAGCCCAGGATGTCCAGAAGCAAGCGTAAAAGCAGCAGTAATGTAGCTGGTACAGTACTGCCCAGACATTACTGGATCAGTTTTTCAAGATGGTAGATAGAATTGAATCCAGCAAGGAACCAGAATCTGTGCCCTCAACGTCAGGTGTGAGTGAAATTGCAGCCTGCCCTCCATTTCCTACTGCTGACAATCCTTTAGCTCTACCACCCATCTCTATACCATCCCATCTCCTCTCCCTCCTCCAGTCAGTAACTCTTTTTGCCTGTTCACTCAATGTCAGCCCCTGTATGCCAGCTGTTGTACTGTACTACTGTACTTTTCAAGGGACTGTACTATAAGATTTAAAATGTTTTCTTTATTTTTTGTGTTTGATTTTTGTGTATTATTTGTGTGAAAAGAATTATAAACCTTTTGCAGTACAGTACCATATAGCCAATTTTGTTAGCAGGGTACCTAGGCTAACTTCATTGGACTTACAAACAAAACTGATTTATAAACGTGCTCTCAGAACAGAACTCGTTTGTATGTAGGGGACTTACTGTAGGGGCTATTTCGCACTGATTGTCATCACCTAAGCAGCCTGCAATGTTCTGAACCATCCCTCCAGATGCTCTTGTAAAAGGGACATGGGGAGGAGGAGATGAATTGAGACGAGGTTCTTCTGCTGTCTCCCTATCAGCCCAGCCCCAAGGCTTGGTTCTTCTCACCATCAATGTGAATCAGTGCTAATCGGCTTTATTACTCAGTCAATTTCTCACACCAGGGATGAAGCTATAGAACCCAAGATGACAGAGAGTTGACTTTTATTTTGTTTAAAATCCATCTTGGATTAACTCTCACATTTCCCCCCCATCCTACTGGTTGCCACCATTACCTTGGTTCATCAAGATTCATGATATTTTGCTCTTTGGGATGATTATAATGATAATATTAAACTTTTCTACATAAATGCTTTTTTATATATTTGAACCTCACAGTAACCTAGTTGGAATAGATGATAAACCAAGGCTTACAGAAGAGTAGGTATCTAAACTAAAGGCACTCAACTCAAAGGAGCCAACTCAAGCCCAGGTTTTTTATTTCAAATCTCTCTGCTGCTTCCTCTATGTTATACTACCTTTCCTTGATGGAAGAACGTGTGACCCACTCAGGGAAATCCTTATTTAACACAGAATCCATTTTAATTCTGAATGTGAATCTCTATTTGAAATATACCTGGATCAATAGCTCCTAAATATGGTAATAATGTTTTACCATATGCTAATATCCTTAATTAATGTTGATTTTTAAATCCTGTTCAAAATGTTTAAATGACCTGTCTGTGGATTAGCAAGCTAGGTTTTCCTGTGTCTGTAATATCTACAACAAAATCTGCTAAATTTGTTCTGAAGGCTCATAACTCCTAAGGAGAATATATATATAGCAGATAAACAGCTTCATTTTCTCAAAGAACTTGGATATCACACTTGGACTTGTTCACTGAGACATTGGGAAAACTTCCCATAAAAGTCAAGGGAAGAAAATTTGGAACTTAATTGTGGAGCTTTTATAAAACCTTGGTGACTCAAAGCTAACATTAAAAAAAAATTAAACTCTAGGAAACAAAGCAAGGACTTATGACACTACTGTGTTGTTAATGAAATGGAACAAACATTTACTGAAAGCATATTATATAAACACTCATAAAATTAGTACAAAGATTCACAACCCTAACAGATGGAGTGGTCCTAATTTCAAAGGAGATGAAGAGTTTTCCAATGGTCCTATAAATTGTTAATGGCAAATCTCTAATTAACACATAGGTCTAACAAGATTAAAAACTCTATGCTCTTTTACTGAGTGCGTTCAGCCATTGTGCTGACACTGTTTTCCTCAAATATTAAGTGTTTTACACTCTGCAAGTGAAAATTAACAATTTCCACGAAGCGGTAGACAAAGTTTTTCTTTAGTGGGTCCCCCCTTTCTCCTGGTATGACTCTGGCTACCATCACCACCTCCACACCTTAACCTTTCCTTTCTGATGTTTATTGACATCATCAGCTTAGTGACTCTTAGATATGGTCTCTTCAGTTTATTATTAGAGTTCAAGATAAATTTTATCTTCCCAGTACCTTAGCCCATTAAAAACTTGCTCAAGATAAGTGACAGTTGAATGGTGAATATTTTATGTACTGCAGCAGTCTAAGTGGACAATTTGTTTTGTCTAAATTGGCTTATAACCAGAAATTTTTCTGGAGAAGGAATGGAGCTATTTCAGCCTCTCCTTCACAAATACAGGCATCCTGAGTACAAAAGCCAGGGGAACAGGACCTGAGTTAGTGGGTTTCACAGACTACCATTTTCCAAAATCATTACTGGGTCATAGTCATGTTGGAAGGTAAGTGATGTTTTTACTTCTCTGGTTCTCTCTAGAGAGGCAAGATGGAGGTACACATACTTGGGGTTAAATCCCAGCTTTAGCTCTTACCAGCCAGGTGATTAAAATAGGCATTAGTTCTATCTCTGTCTGTATCTCCATCTCTCTTTATCTCTATCTCTCTGTCTCTCTTTCCCTCTTTTTGAAACTCTATTTTGCTTTCATCTGTAGAAAGATGATAAGACCACCTACCTTAGGTTAAAGTTTAAACAAGGTCATGTATGTAAATCTCCTAGTACAATGCCTGATCCATAGAAGATGTTTAAAAAATGGCCAGTCCTCATATCTGAATTTGCATATAAATATTCTGGCCACTCACTGACAAAATGTGGCATATTGTCCTATTTTCATGATGCTTATCCTACACATTGGAGGGCATTCATTTTATTTTATTTTTTTATGATATCTCCAATACCAAGTTTATTATTATGATGATGATGATTAATAGCAACTACTTAGATTTATAAAGCACCTTTCTCCTAACAATCTCTCTCCTAGAGATTGTCTCACAGATCCCAATGGATGAGTAAGAGGCAATATTATCATTTCTACATTATGGATGGCTATAATCAAGTTTTTATTGCAGTACCTGTTTTTATGTGGGACTGTGTTAGGTACTACATAAAGAGATTCCACTAATTCATCAAGTATTTTTTGAGTGTCTTTTAGGTGCCAAAATAACCATGTGATGTTGATATTATATTATCCCATGTTACAGATGCAGAAATGAAGTCTCAGAGAAGTTAAGTGACTTGCTTATCAGCATATATGGATAAATGAACAAAATGTGGTCCCTGCCCTCACCAAGAAGACTGTATTATAAATAATACATAGTCTTTGTTAAGAATTTACTATGTGCCAGGTGCTGTGCTGAGAAAACTACAGGAGTTAACTTTGCTCGTCCTTTTAACAGCCCTACGAGTTTGTTATACTTTAGTGATCTATGATTATCAACTCCATTTAGTAAGTGAGGCATAGACAGGGTGAATACCTTGCCCAAAGCCACACAGCTGGTAAGTGGTTGACCTTGAGAGGGAGAAGAGCAGAGTGGAGCCAGGTTGTCAGAGTTGGACTCTAGTTCCAGTATTTTCTATGTGATCCTGGGCAAGTTGTTTAACCTTTCCATGCCTCCGCTTCCTCACTTGAAAATGGGGATAATACAAGTATATACTTGATAAGGTTGTTATGAGAATCAAATACAAGTGTGTATATATATATATATATATATATATATATATATATATACACACACACACATATACATATATTTGCATATATACAGTTTAAAAGTCTGCCTTGCATATGTTAAATATGAGTATGTGGGATTCAAATCCAGGAACTCTAACTCTAGAACTATTATAATATTCTGTTCCAAAAATAATTCTTTCAGGGGCAGAAGCAGTAACACTTGAGCTGCGTTTCCAAAGAATACACGGCCAAAGGTTTGGTTCTAGCAGTCTAGTTCTAGATCAGTCGACAGAGAGCCACATATAAAGATTCAGACGTCAGGAGGTAGAGTAGACTTTTTCTTTTTTCTTTTTTATTGGAGTATACTTGATTTACAGTGTTGTGTTAGCTTCGGGTGTACAGCAAATTGATTCAGTTATACATATACATATACCCACTGATTTTAAGATTCTTTTAGAATTCAGGCTTTGAGACCGAAGCATCTTTGTAAATCCTCTGTCCAGAGTTTATTTAATTTATGCCCTTAGATAAATGGAAATTCTGCCAGCCATGAAGGTTTTCATCTACCCTCTAGTTATTGAAAGATTGTTTTTCTTGAAGCAATTCCAAAATTGTACTTAACCATGTGTTGACAAACTGACTTTTCTTTGAAGATTCAGCATTATGAACATGGGCCAATCTCCTCATTACAAACAAAAAAAATCCCAGAAAGTGCTGTACTACCTTCCTAGAATATAACAGAAAAACTTAAATATGGAAACCTTAAGCTTTGTGGAGGGCATTCATTTTTTATTTATTTTGAATTTTATTTATTTATTTTATACAGCAGGATCTTATTAGTTATCTATTTTATACATATTAGTGTATATCTGTCAATCTCAATCTCCCAGTTCATCCCACCACCACCACCCTCCACCGCTTTCCCCCCTTGGTATCCATACGTTTGTTCTCTATATCTGTGTCTCTATTTCTGCCTTGCAAACTGGTTCATCTGTACCATTTTTCTACATTCCACATATATGCATTAATATACGACATTTGTTTTTCTCTTTCTGACTTCCTTCACTCTGTATGACAGTCTCTAGGTCCAACCACATCTCTACAAATGACCCAATGTTCCTTTTTAGGGTGAGAAATATTCCATTGTATATATGTACCACATCTTCTTTATCCATTCATCTGTCGACGGACATTTAGGTTGCTTCCATGATCTGGCTATTGTAAATAGTGCTGCAATGAACATTTGGGTGCATGTGCCTTTTTGAATTATGGTTTTCTCTGGGTATATGGCCAGTAGTGGGATTGCTGGGTCATACGGTAATTCTATTTTTAAGTTTTTAAGGAGCCTCCATACTGTTCTCCATAGTGGCTGTATCAATTTACATTCCCACCAACAGTGCAAGAGGGTTCCCTTTTCACCACACCCTCTCCAGCATTTGTGGTTTGTAGATTTTCTGATGATGCCCATTCTAACTGGTGTGAGGTGATACCTCATTGTAGTTGTGATTTGCATTTCTCTAATCATTAGTGATGTTGAGCATCTTTTCATGTACTTTTTGGCCATCTGTATGTCTTCTTTTCCATGAATATCTCAGCACCATGCCCTGAGCCAAAAGCACAGCTCAGTTGCCCTAATATTTCTTAATTAACTTATATTATAAAAGTACAAAAGCAGGTAAAAGCAAGTTTAATTTATCACGGAATTCAGGATTCACACATATCTAATATTGAGGGCTATTGTTTTGTGTATACTTTCTCTGTGATCTCCTACTTGTCATGGTTGGTGCTTTATATTAAAATTCTTTTTTTCTTTTTGCTACAGCTCCAAGCCAACAATAAACCCATTTTCTCAGAGTCTGTCATACAGAGTGAGGTAAGTCAGAAAGAGAAAAACAAATACTGTATGCTAACACATATATATGGAATCTAAAAAAAAAGGTTCTGAAGAACCCTAGGGGCAGGACAGGAATAAAGATGCAGACGTAGAGAATGGACTTGAGGACACGGGGAGGGGGAAGGGTAAGCTGGGATGAAGTGAGAGAGTGGCATGGACATATATACACTACCAAATGTAAAATAGATAGCTAGTGGGAAGCAGCTGCATAGCACAGGGAGATCTGCTCAGTGCTTTGCGACCACCTAGAGGGGTGGGATAGGGAGTGTGGGAGGGAGACGCAAGAGGGAGGGGATGTGGGGATATATGTATATGTATAGCTGATTCGCTTTGTTATAAAGCAGAAACTAACACACCATTGTAAAGCAATTATACTCCAATAAAGATGTTTAAAAAAATATTTAGCCAACCTTAAATAATTATTTTTTATTTCTCCTCACTCCATATTTCTAGTTAGCAGAAATAAAATGTGGAAAGAGATTTGAACATTTTGGCCAATGGCCATGTCTGAGCCAGAAGAAAGCATGAATGAAACCTACAGAATGGTATAAATACTTCTTTTCCCCCAACTTAGTATATCTCATGCTGTTAGTATGAGATGATGTTGGTAAAAGCAGTAAAATGTCTTGGTTCAGAACATGAGTTACGGGATCAGAGAGATTTGAAACTTTTTTGGTTCAATTCACTAGCCAGTTGTGTGCCTTTGAGTTACCCCTTTATCCTCTCCGCCCTGCCTCAGCTGCCTCACATTTTAACGTGAGAGAGACAAGAGCATCACCCTAGGGGCTGTTGTGAAAATCAAATGTGATGGTGCCCATAGAGCGCTAAGCTCTGTGCCTGGCATGCGATGGTGGTAAGCACTCAATAAATATTAGCTCATGTTAGTAGTATCGGTAGTAATATAATAATTCTATAAAAACAGGGCAAACTAGCAAAGCAGTCATAAAATATTAAACAACATATCAAACCAGTAAGCATTGCTAAGTGAGATGCTAGCGCTATTTGTTAGCATAAAGCTCTGGTGTGAAAACCATTATTGTCTTATTTAAGAGAAAGCTGGCTTGCTTGAAAATACTGGCTTCTATAAGTGTTAAAATCACAATTCCAATTTCAAGGGAGAACTGCATCTTGACACAGGTACTTATAGTCTATTAATAATGTTAATATCCAGCTGCCCGTGGTTTTTTTTTTTTGTGCTCAAAATGCTGAGGCTTCTCAGAGTTTGGTCAGTAGCCGCCAGGCTCAGTGAGAGAGTCAATACTGGGCCCACTTCTTAAGGCAACAGTTCTTTGGATTTGGATAGGTAGAGGTGTTGACCGTGACCAAAGGACTCCAAGCCCACTGCTTTACAGACAAGTTGCGTGACCGCTCCCACAGAAACCTGCATATACCAATAGGGTCATAGATCTCAGATACTCTCCCTACATGTTACCACAGATAGCTCACCCGCCTGTACCTCTGACTGGATTGTTCATACACCAGTCAATAGAGCCAGTGCAATCAATTTGATCAGCTAATAATTAACTGTTTACCTAGACTAATAGGTCAATTAGTTTAAATGATCAGCCTGTGAGAACCCCAACGAGGTGTTAGGAGAAACTCCATAGGAGTGGCTCCCAGATGGAGTTCTTTATCCTAATGCTGGAGGGCCTAAGCTGGTCACTTCATTTTACTGACTAGGAAACAGAGAGCCAGAGAAGAGGAGTGACCAGTTCAAGTTCACCCAGCTAGTAAGTACATAGCTGGAATGATGTCTTGCTTTCCTGGTTTCTAGTCTCAGAGAAGTATTCTCTTCACCTGCCACTACATCCTCTATGTATCAAGTAAAATATATCTATTTTACTTGTTAAGTAAAATATTATTATTTTAGTAGACTACATTTATTTAATACAAAACTGTTCAATGGTATAAAAAATTGCAACTGCTTAATAATGTATTATAGATGTTTTATAATGTATTATAGATCTATAATGTATTATAGATTTTTTCTGCCTTATTAAAGTATAATTGACAAATAAAATTGTAAGATATTTAAATTGTACATAATGATGATTTGATATTCATATACATTATGAAAGGATTCCTCCCACCTAGTTTATTAACACATCCATCACCTCACATATTTATATGTATATATATGAACATTTAAGTTCTATTCTCTTAGCAAATTCCAATTATACAATACAATATTATCAACTATAGTCACCACATTATACATTAGATCCTCAAGACCTTTGTATATACACACATTTTCTTTATCTATTCACCCACTGACAGACAGTTAAGTTGTTTCCATATCTTGGCCATTGTGAATAATGTTGCAGTGAACATGGGAGTGCAGATATCTCTTCAATATCCTGTTCTCATTTCCTTTGGATTTATACCCAGAAGAGGATTGCTAGATCATATCATAGTTCTCTTTTTTCTTCCAAATTTATTGAGACATAATTGACATGCTGCACTGTATAAGTTTAAGGTGAACAGCATAATGATTTGACTCACATACATCATGAAATGATTATCACAGTAAGCATATAGATACAAGATTAAAGAAATAGAAAAAATATTTTCCTTGTGATGAGAACTCCAGATTTACTCTCTTAACAATTTTCATATATAACATACAGCAGTGTAAATTATATTTATCATGATGTATATTACATACTTATTTATCTTATAGAAGTTTGTACCTTTTGACTGCCTTCATCCAATTGCCCCTCCCTCCACCACCCCCCTCTCTGGTAACCACAAATCTGATCTCATTTTACATTTGTTTGTTTTTGAAGTATAATTGACCTACAACACTATGTTAGTTCCTGTTACACAACATAGTGATTCAATACTTCTATACATTTCAAAATATTCACCACAATAAGTCTAGTTACAATCTGTCACCATAAAAAGATATTACTTAGTTATTGACTATATTCTCCATATTGTACAATTCATACCCATGACTCACTTATTTTGCAACTGGAACTTTGTACTTCTTAATCTCCCTCACCTATTTCTTTCTTCCCCCATCCCACTTCCACTCTGGCAACCACCTGTTTGTTTTGGGCAGAGAATCTGAATAGACATTTTTCCAACGAAGACATACAGATGGCCAACAGGCACATGAAAAGATGCTCAACATCGCTAATCATCAGGGAAATGCAAATCAAAACCATAATGAGATATCAACTCACAACTCTCAAAATGACTATTATCAAAAAGAAATTAAATAACAAGTGTTGGCAAGGATGTGGAGAAAAGGGAATCCTCTCGCACTCTTGGTGGGAAAGTAAAGTGGTGCAGCCACTATGGGAAACAGTATGGAGAGCCTTCAAAAAATTAAAAATAGAACTATCATATGATCCAGCAATTCCACTCCTAGGTATGTATCTGAAGAAAATGAAAACACTAATTAGAAAAGATACATGCACCCTTATATTTATTGTAGCATTATTTACAATAGCCAAGATATGGAAGCAACCTAAATGCCCATCAGTAAAGATGTGGATAAAGAAGATTTGATGTATATATATATAATGGAATACTATTCAGCCATAAAGAAGAATGAAATCTTGCCATTTGTGACAACATGGATGGACCTAGATGGTATTATGCTAAGTGAATAAGTCAGACAGAGAAAGACAAATATTGTGTGATTTCACTTATGTGTGGAATCTTAAAAAATAAACAGGCATAAAACAGAAACAGAGTTATAGAGAATAAACTTGTAGTTCTATCTTTAGTTTTTTGAGGAAGCTTCATATTCTTTTCCATTGTGGCTGCACCAATTTACGTTCCCACCAACAGCGTACGAAGGTTCCCTTTTCTCCATTTCCTCACCAACACTTGTTATCTCTTGTCTTTTTGAGGATAGCTGTTCTAATGGGTGTGAGGTAATATCTCATTGTGGTTCTAATTGGTTTTCACTGATGATTTCAGTGATGTTGAGCATCATTTCATGAAGTTGCTGGACATTTGTATGTCTTCTTTGGAAAAATATCTATTCAGATTCTCTGTCCATTTTTTCAATCAAATTATTTGGGTTTTTGCTACTGAGTTATGTTAAAGTTGTTTAATAATTGTTTCTGTGTCATTTGTTTAGAATGAACTCAGATTACTTTAAAGACTCTATTCTTCTATTTAATCTCGCTCTCTCTTTGCACTGTCTCCCAAGTGGAGGAGCAGAAACAAAAAGAGAGAAAAGGATCTTGCATAGACTGTGAATAAAGAGTCTGACTTCATTTGTGGTGTTTGACTGCCAATAGCGGTCAGACCCCACCACTCCTCCTTCCCTTCTGCCTCCCAATTGGCTAGCTGATACAAAAGCCCACGTGCTTCCTTCTTTGGTGCCAGCAGGAAGTTCAAAGCATGTAAGCCCCTATCCTCAAGGGAACCTTATCCCAGCTCCACTCCCTAACCACAATAAAAACCCCAAGCCACTCTCCTTTCCCTGCTCTCTTAGGCCATTTTTTGGACATGCTTGGAAGCTTCCCTGCTCTCCCTGTAAAGCCTCATCACATTGTAATTAACCTCTTCGTGCATGTGTGGTATCACCAGTCTGAACGAGATTTTGGGTGAGGGTCATTTTGTCTCTGCAGTGTCCTGCTAATAGATTGCCTTCAGGCATTTTTGCAGTCAATAGCAAAGAGGAGGACAATCTTGGATGAAATTCGAAATCAGAATTTGAGCTATAGCGAATGGTTTCATAAGATTCAAAAGTAATAAAAATAATTTATGGAATCTGCTCATTATCTCACTAAAGGATTGGAAGCAAATAATTTACCAGGGCAGAGTTGGGATCAGGATTAGAGGAAAAAAATATATTTTACCCCCTCTGTGTTGTGGATCCTCAATTAAAAAGTTATATTTATATTAGGAAGAAAAGCAATTTCAGTTCAAGTGATTATTTTATGTGTATTCTTTTAGTATAAGTACTTTGTGTAACTTAATAAAAAGTATGAGAGAAGTGTCTGACAGAAGATCTACATTTTCAGTCATACCAGAGTTATTGTGCTTTTGAATGACCTATTAAAACTATGCAACCTAAATTACCCCCAAATCAAGTTTTTCAGAATTTTTGGGTTTCTCTGTATAGACCCAACATACTCATCCACTTATCCCTCACAACATATATAAGCTTCAAGAAGGAGTTTGTTGTCTTAACTTTCTAACTTATCCTGAAAACCTTATACAGTGCTTGGAAAATAACAATCATTCAACTCAAATATTTGTTGAATGAAACACATCCAACCAGATTTATCAAATAACTAAATGTCAGGCACTGTTCCAATTACAGCTGCTAAATATTTTGGATTCTTTAGACACAGAATATTATAAATAAAAATTAACTGGATGCATTTGGTTACAATGATTTTCCTTTTACTGAGAATGTTCCAGAAACACAGAGAGAGAGATGGTGATCAGAATCATGACTTATTCCATGACCTCAAATCTCTGGCCAAAATGTTGAAAGAGGGAGCTTTAGAGAGATAGCCAAGTGAGCCCAGTCAGGATCATTCTCCAGAGATTTTCCTAGCGGGAACAAAAGGAAGATGGCCAACCCATCTCTGATGTGGAGGATACAGGATGTAAAGTTCAAGAGCTAGAGACAGACTTGTTCTCTATCCTTTGGGAAGCCAGTCTCGAGTGGGAGAGGATAAAATCGGCCAAAGAGGGACTTCCCTGGTGGTGCAGCGGTTGGGAATCCTCGTGCCAATGCAGGGGAAACGGGTTCGATCCCTGGTCCGGGAAGATCCTACACGCTGCAGAGCAACTAAGGCCACATGCCACAACTTCTGAGCCTGCACTCTAGAGCCCGAGAGCCACAACAACTGAGCCTGCGTGCCACAACTACTGAAGCCCATGTGCCTAGAGCCCATGCTCCACAGCAAGAGAAGCCACTGCAATGAGAAGCCCACACACTGCAATGAAGAGTAGTCCCTGCTTGACGCAACTAGAGAAAGTCCGTCCACAGCAACGAAGATCCAATGCAGCCAAATAAATAAATAAATAAATAAAAACATGCACATGTTTAAAAAAAAAAATCGACCAAAGAGAGAAGAGCACACCGACAGACTGCATCAGTAGCATCATTCCTTACCCACGTCTGTAATGATACCCTCTGCCTTGGGACTTTGCAGTTTCACCAAGGAGGCCAGAGTCTACCTACCCATCCCCTGAATCTGAGCTTGACTATATAGTCAATAGTCTATACAATGAACAGGTTACCGTGCACTAGTTGCAAAGCCTTGTTTGTTTCTGTTCTCGCTCTTGTGCCTCTGCCCCTGCTGTAAGAACAGGTCCAGGCTAGTTAGCTATAGTACAGAGTCAAGTGCCCTGATAGCCTCAGCTGACAGCCAGAAACCCTCAACACATGAGTGAGCCCAGGCAAGGTGAGCAGAGCTGCCTCGCCATCCTGTAGCTGATCACAGACACAAGACCAATAAAAAACTTTGATTGTTACAGACCACTAAGTTGGTCTAGAATAGCAATACCGCACAGCATTCTTGTGGGCATAACCAATAAAGTTCCCTATCCATATGTTTATTGGCCATTTGGATATCCTCTTTTATGAAGTGTTTATCCATTCAAGCTCTCTGATAGCTTCAAGAAAACCTAAAAACGTTTTCGTTGTTGGGTTTCTCATTATTGCAAGGATGGGAGCTAGGTTCTTTCTAGTCTCTGCCTTCCTGAGTCAACTGCAAACATCCTGACTTTTCATTCTCTCCTAAATCAAACATTTGGATGACTCAAGAGTCTATTTTTATCATCTGTGTTTTTTTTCTTGATTATCAGCCATATATTCTTGCCTTTTCATACGTCTAATAATTGCTTATTGCATGCAGGACGTAGTGTAAATAAAAGAACTGTATATGTTCCAGATGGTATTATCTACTATGAGACAGAATTTCCTCCACTCCTTTCAGATAGACAGGATAAAGATCTGATGAACTCAATTCAAATCAGACACTGATCCTGTTGGGAATGAGTTTCAGTTGTAATAAATCTCTGTCTATATCTACCTTTCTCTCTTTCTAAGATGGAACCCTTCCTGGATTTTGATTAAGAGTGCAATAGAGATCCTTCTCCTCAGTCCTGAGATTCCTAGGAAGATCCAGATCCAGATAGCCCCTGCAGAATCTTATAGCTTGGCCCTCTGCCCTCCAACCCCCACCCACTTTCAAACTCTAGCAAATGTCTTGAAAAGGATATTAGCTCTGTCTCAATTCTAGACACCACCTGCAATAAGTCTTGTTTCCGAAAAGCACCGTGAGACTGGGAGGTTTCACTGTACCTTGTAATAGTTCCAGCCTAGCTCCTCACAGTACTAGAACTTGGCAAATATCCAGTGGGAAAAGCCACCTGTCCCTTCCACGGTCTCTCTTGTTTCCAGTTTGTGACACCAGCCCTGCATGGTCAGTGAAAGCATGGCTGGTTTCTCTTTCCCCCAGCAAGTCCAATGGACATGATCAGCTCATCTCAGAAAATTCTTTCACCTCGGCCAGTTTGGCTCATCTAGTCCTTGTTGTTTTCAATGTTCTCTGATTTCTTTAAAAGTATCATGTTATTATTTATCTGGCCTTATTCAGTTGCCTCCATGGAAACAGTGGCCTGTCATAAACTAACATGCCATCCTGAAGTAAACATCTCCTATATCTGTTCCTAACAAATATTTTCAGAAAAAGAAAAAATAGATAAACTTGAGCATGGTATCCAACAGAAATAAATTGGGAATGTATTTAGAAGTTTAAAAAAATTGATTAATCAAAATATAATATTTCCAGGGTTTGGAAATACCTTAAATGTAGCAATTTTCCTAAAAGCTGAAAAAATACTGTAAAATATATGCTCAGATTAAAATATAGGATTTGATTTGAAACAACACCTTTAGCACCTTACCTATAACACCTCCAAGACCTAAATGTTACCTTATTTCTTTCCTCATCCCTCTACTGACTATTCATACCAACTAATTTCTTCTACTTTTAATTCCCTCAAGCACTGAAATAAGTGGCATCTCTGAGCAGCCTAAAAAATTGGCCTCCCATGTCAACATTCTTAAAATATCTGTACAATATTTACATAGTATTTATAGGGAGAGACATTGTTTTAAATTAAGGGACTATATCTCTTTTATCTGAAAACTGGTAATCCATATATCATCCGAAACTTGATGTCCTTCTTTGTTCTTCCCCAAAACAACACTCCACTTGGCACAAGGTTATTGTCAAAAGGAAAATTCTATAGAGAAGACAGAAGAGGCCATTTACATTGTAGAGGATATGGTATTTTATGAGAAAGATTGTAAATAGATGTGTCCCTATGGTCTCACCTCCATGAAAAAAATACTTATATAATAATATATGAAAGATGGCAGAAGCAAGAAGAACTACAATCCTGCAGCCTGTGTAACAAAAACCACGTTCACAGAAATATAGACAAAATGAAATGGCAGAGGACCATGTGCCAGATGAAGGGACAAGATAAAAACCTAGAAAAAAACTAAATGAAGTGGAGATAGGCAACCTTCCAGAAAAAGAATTCAGAATAATGATAGTGAAGATGATCCAGGACCTCGGATAAGGAATGGAGGCAAAGACCGAGAAGATACAAGAAATGTTTAACAAAGACCTAGAAAAATTAAAGAACAAACAATAAAATAAGTGAAATGAAAAATACACTAGAAGGAATCAATAGCAGAATAACTGAGGCAGAAGAACGGATAAGTGACCTGGAAGACAGAATGGTGGAAATCACTGCCACAGGATGGAATAAAGAAAAAAGAATGAAAAGCAATGAAGACAGCCTAAGCGACCTCTGGGACAACATTAAATGCACCAAAATTTGCATTGTAGGGGTCCCAGAAGGAGAAGAGAGAGAGGAAGGACCTGAGAAAATATTTGAAGTGATTATACTCGAAAAGTTCCCTAACATGGGAAAGGATATAGCCACCCAAGTCCAGGAAGCACAGAGAGTGCCAGGCAGGATAAACCCAATGAGAAACACACCAAGACACATAGTAATCAAATTGACAAAAATTAAAGACAAAGAAAAATTATTAAAAGCAGCAAGGGAAAAAACACAAATAACATAAAAGGGAACTCCAATAAGGTTAACAGCTGATTTCTCAGGAGAAACTCTACAACACAGAAGGGAGTGGCATGATATATTTAGAGTGATGAAAGGGAAGAAACTACAACAAGATTACTCTATTCAACAAAGATCTCATTCAGATTCGATGGAGAAATCAAAAGCTTTACAGACAAGCAAAAGCTAAGAGAATTCAGCACCACCAAACCAGCTCTACGACAAATGCTAAAGGAACGTCTCTAAGTGGGGAACACAAGAGAAGAAAAAGACCTACATAAACAAACCCAAAACAATTAAGAAAATGGTAATAGGAACATACATATAGATAATTAACTTAAATGTGAATGGATTAAATGCTCCCACCAAAAGACACAGGCTCGCTGAATGGATACAAATACAAGACCCATATGTATGGCATCTACAAGAGACCCACTTCACACCTAGGGAAACATACAGACTGAAAGTGAGGGGATGGAAAAAGATATTCCATGCAAATGGAAAACAAAAGAAAGCTGGAGTAGCAATACTCATATCAGATAAAATAGACTTTAAAATAAAGAATGTTACAAGAGACAAGGAAGGACACTACATAATGATCAAGGGATCAATCAAAGAAGAAGATATAACAATTATAAATATATATGCACCCAACATAGGAGACCTCAAAACATAAGGCAAATGCTAACAGCTCTAAAAGAGGAAATTGACAGTAACACAATAATAGTGGGGGACTTTTCTCCACTGTATATTCTTGCCTCCTTTATCAAAGATAAGTTGACCATATGTGAGTGGGTTTATCTCTGGGATTTCTATCCTCTTCCATTGATCTATATTTCTGTTTTTGTGCCAGTACCATACAGTCTTGACTACTGTAGCTTTGTAGTATAGTCTGAAGTTAGGGAGCCTGATTTGTCCAGCTCCATTTTACTTTCTCAAGATTGCTTTGGCTATTCGGGGTCTTTTGTGTTTCCATACAAATTGTGAGATTTTTTGTTCTAGGTCTGTGAAAAATGCCAGTGGTAGTTTGATAGGGATTGCATTGAATCTGTAGAATGCTTTGGGTAGTAGAGTCATTCTCACAATGTTGATTCTTCCAATCCAAGAACATGGTATATCTCTCCATCTATTTGTATCACCTTTAATTTCTTTCATCAATGTCTTATAATTTTCTGCATACAGATCTTTTTTCTCCTTTGGTAGATTTATTTCTAGATATTTTATTCTTTTTGTTGCAATGGTAAATGGGAGTGTTTTCTTAATTACACTTTCAGAATTTTCATCATTAGTGTTTAGGAATGCAAGAGATTTCTGTGCATTAATTTTGTATCCTGTCACTTCACCAAATTCATTGATAAGCTCTAGTAGTTTTCTGGTAGCTACATGTAAAAGAATGAAATTAGAACAATCCCTAACACCATACAAAAAAAATAAACTCAAAATGGATTAAAGACCTAAATGTAAGGATAGACACTATTAAACTCTTAGAGGAAAACATAGGCAGAACACTCCATGACATAAATCACAGCAAGATCCTTTTTGACCCACCACCTAGAGAAATGGAAATAAAAACAAAAATAAACAAATGGGACCTAATGGAACTTAAAAGCTTTTGCACAGCAAAGGAAACTATAAACAAGACAAAAAGACAACCCTCAGAATGGGAGAAAATATTTGCAAATGAAGCAACTGACAAAGGATTAATCTCCAAAATTTACAAGCAGTCCATGAAGCTCAATATCAAAAAAACAAACAACCCAATCTAAAAATGGGCAGAAGACCTAAAGAGAAATTTCTCCAAAGGAGATATACAGATTACCAACAAACACATGAATAATGCTCAACATCATTAATCATTAGAGAAATGCAAATCAAAACTACAATGAGGTATCACCTCACACCAGTCAGAATGGCCATCATCAAAAAATCTACGAACAATAAATGCTGGAGAGGGTGTGGAGAAAAGGGAACACTCTTGCACTGTTGGTGGGAAGGTAAATTGATACAGCCACTATGGAGAACAGTATGGAGGTTCCTTAAAAAACTAAAAATAGAACTACCATATGACCCAGCAATCCCACTAATGGGCATATACCCTGAGAAAACCATAATTCAAAGAGTCATGTACCACAATGTTCATTGCAGCTCTGTTTACAATAGCCAGGACATGGAAGCAACCTAAGTGTCATCAACAGAGGAATGGATGAAGAAGATGTGGCACATATATACAATGGAAAATTACTCAGCCATGAAAAGAAACGAAATTGAGTTATTTGTAGTGAGGTGGATGGACCTAGAGTCTGTCATACAGAGTGAAGTAAGTCAGAAAGAGAAAAACATATACCGTATGCTAACACATATATATGGAATCTAAAAAACAAACAAACAAAAAAAATGGTCATGAAGAACCTAGGGGCAAGACGGGAATAAAGATGCAGACCTACTAGAGAATGGACTTGAGGATACGGGGAGGGGGAAGGTTAAGCTAGGACAAAGTGAGAGAGTGGCACGGACACATATACACTACCAAATGTAAAATAGATAGCTAGTGGGAAGCAGCCACATAGCACAGGGAGATCAGCTCGGTGCTTTGTGACCACCTAGAGGGGTGGGATAGGGAGGGTGGGAGGGAGGGAGACGCAAGAGGGAAGAGATATGGGGATATATGTATATGTATAACTGTATCACTTTGTTATAAAGCAGAAACTAACACACCATTTTAAAGCAATTTTACTCCAATAAAGATGTTGAAAGAAAAAAGAAAGAAAGAGAAAAAAAATAGTGGGGGACTGTAACACCTCACTTACACCAATGCAGAAATCATCCAGGCAGAAAATTAATAAGGAAACACAAGCATTAAATGGCACAATAAACCAGATAGATTTAACTGATATTTATAGGACATTGCATCCGAAAACAGCAGATTACACTTTCTTCTCAAGTGCACACAGATCATTCTCCAGGATAGTTTACATCTTGGGTCACAAATCAAGCCTCAGTAAATTTAAGAAAATTGAAATCATATCAAGCATCGTTTCCAACCACAATGCTATGAGATTAGAAATCAATTACAGGGAAAAACCATAAAAAACACAAATACATGGAGACTAAACAATACTTTCGTAAATAATCAAGAGATCACTGAAGAAATCAAGGAGGAAATCAACAATACCTAGAGAAAAATGGCAATGAAAATATGATGATCCAAAACCTATGGGATGCAGCAAAAGCAGTTCTAAGAGGGAAGTTTATAGCAATACAATCTGACCTCAAGAAACATGAAAAATCTCAAATAAACATTCTAACCTTACACCTAAAGGAACCAGAGAAAGAAGAACAAACAAAACCCAAAGTTAGTAGAAGGAAAGAAATCATAAAGATCAGAGCAGAAATAAATGAAATAGAAACAAAGAAAACAATAGCAAAGATCAGTACAACTAAAAGCTGATTCTTTGAGAAGATAAACAAAATGATAAACCTCTAGCCAGACTCATCAAGAAAAAGAGCGAGAGGACTCAAATCAATATAAATAGAAATGAAAAAGGAGAAGTTACAAAGGACACCGCAGAAATACAAAGCATCATAAGAGACTACTACAAACACTCTATGCCAAAAGAAATGGACAACCTGGAAGAAATGGACAAATTCTTAGGAAGGTATAAGCTTCCAAGACTGAACCAGGAAGAAATAGAAAATATGAACAGACCAATCACAAGAAATGAAATTGAAACTGTGATTTAAAATCTTCCAACAAACAGAAGTCCAGGACCAGATGGCTTCACAGGTGAATTCTATCAAACATTTAGAGAAGAACCAACACCCATCCTTCTCAAACTCTTCAAAAAAATTGCAGAGGAAGGAACACTCCAAAACTCATTTAACGAAGCCACCATCACCCTGATACCAAAACCAGACAAAGATACTACAAAAAAAGAAAATTACAGACCAATATCACTGATGAATATACATGTAAAAATCCTCAACAAAATACTAGCAAACAGAATCCAAAAACACATTAAGAGGATCATACACCATGATCAAGTGGGATTTATCCCAGGGATGCAAGGATTCTTCCATATACACAATCAATCAATGTGATACACCATATTAACAAATTGAAGAATAAAAACCATATGATCATCTCAGTAGATGCAGAAAAAGCTTTTGACAAAATTCAACACCCATTTATGATAAAAATTCTCCAGAAAGTGGGCATAGAGGGAACCAACCTCACCATAATAAAGGCAATATACAACAAACCCACAGCAAACATCATTCTCAATGGTGAAAAACTGAAAGCATTTCCTTTAAGATGAGGAATAAGACAAGGATGTCCACTCTCGCCACTATTATTCAACATAGTTTTGGAAGTCCTAACCATGGCAATCAGAAAAGAAAAAGAAATAAAACGTATACAAGTTGGAAAGAAGAAGTAAAACTGTCACTGTTTGCAGGTGACATGATACTATACATAGATAATCTGAAAGACACCGCCAGAAAACTACTAGAGCTAATCAGTGAATTTGGTAAAGTTGCAGGATACAAAATTAATGCACAGAAATCTCTTGCATTCCTCTACACTAACTACAAAAGATCAGTAAGAGAAATTAAGGGAACAATCCCATTCACCATTGCAACAAAAAGAATAAAATACCTAGGAATAAACCTACCTAAGGAGACAAAAGACCTGTATGCAGAAAACTATAAGACACTGATGAAAGAAATTAAAGATGATACAAACAGATGGAGAGATTTACCATGTTCGTGGATTGGAAGAATCAATATTGTGAAAATGCCTATTCTACCCAAAGCAATCTACAGATTCAGTGCAATCCCTATCAAATTACCAATGGCATTTTTTTTACAGAACTAGAACAAAAAATATCTTAAAATTTGTATGCAGGCAGAAAAGACACCGAATAGCCAAAGCAATCTTGAGGGAAAAACACGCAGCTGGACGAATTAGACTCCCTGACGTCAGACTACATTACAAAGTTAAATTAATCAAGACAATATGGTACTGGCACAAAAACAGAAACATAGATCAATGGAACAGGATAGAAAGCCCAGAGATAAACCCACGCACCTATGGTTAACTAATCTATGACAAAGGAGGCAAGGATATACAATGGAGAAAAGACAGTCTCTTCAATAAGTGGTGCTGGGAAAACTGGACAGCTACATGTAAAAGAATGAAATTAGAACACTCCCTAACACCATACACAAAAATAAACTCAAAATGGATTAAAGACCTAAATGTAAGACTGGACACTATAAAACTCTTAGAGAAAAACAGGAAAAACACTCTTTGACATAAATCACAGCAAGGTCTCTTCTGACTCACTTCCTAGAGTAATAGAAATAAAAACAAAAATAAACAAATGGGACCTAATGAAACTTCAAAGCTTTTGCACACCAATGGAAACCATAAACAAAACGAAAAGAGAACCCTCAGAATGGGAGAAAATATTTGCTAATGAAGCAACGGACAAAGGATTAATCTCCAAAATATATAAACAGCTCATGCAGTTCAATATTAATAAAAACAATGCATTCAAAAAATGGGGAGAAAACCTAAATAGACATTTCTCCAAAGAAGACATTCAGATGGCCAAGAGGCATATGAAAAGCTGCTCAACATAACTAATTATTAGAGAAATATAAATCAAAACTACAATGAGGTATCACCTCACACCAGTTAGAATGGGCATCATCAGAAAATCTACAAACCACAAATGCTGGAGAGGATGTGGTGAAAAGGGAACCCTCTTGCACTGTTGGTGGGAATGTAAATTGATACAGCCACTATGGAGAACAGTATGGAGGTTCCTTAAAAACCTAAAAAGAGAATTACCATATGACCCAGCAATCCCACTACTGGCCATATACCCAGAGAAAACCATAATTCAAAAAGCCACATGCACCCGAATGTTCATTGCAGCACTATTTACAATAGCCAGGTCATGGAAGCAACTTAAATGCCCATTGACAGACAAATGGATAAAGAAGATGTGGTACATATATACAATGGAATATTACACAGCCATAAAAAGGAACGAAATTGGGTCAGTTGTAGAGACGTGGATGGACCTAGAGACTGTCATACAGAGTGAAGGAAGTTAGAAAGAGAAAAACAAATATCGTGTATTAACTCATATATGTGGAATCTAGAAAAATGTACAGATGAACCAGTTTGCAAGGCAGAAATAGAGACACAGATGTAGAGAACAAACATATGGACCCCAAGGGGTGAAAGCGGTGGGGGTCATGGGGGGTGGTATTGGGATGTATTGGGAAATTGGGATTGACATATATACACTAATATTTATAAAATAGATAATAAGAACATGCTGTATAAAAATAAAATAAAATTCAAATTAAAAAATAATATATGAAAAGCTATTATACTAATTTTATGATTCAATATTAAAAATTAGTATGTTATAGTAGTTACCAGTGAGGAGAGGGGCGACACAGGGGTGGGGAGGTGGAAGGTACAAACTATTGGCATAAGACAGGCTCAAAGATGTACTGTACAACATGGGGAGTATGGCCAATATTTTGTTATAACAGTAAATGGAAAGTAACATTTAAAATTGTATAAATAATAATTTTAAAATTGTTTTAAATTAGTATGTTATAAAAATATTATAAAATTATAAAAATTAGTACATTATACTAATTTAATGGCTTCCATGCAAGAATGACATGCATATATTTGAAGTATGTTCTGAGACAATTCTCCATGGTTCTCTCATATAACTGCACATCTTATGAGAGAAGCGCTGACTGCTACAATTTGTTCCAAACTTTTATTTCAAAGAGGGGTAGAGTGAACAGCCTTGGAAGATAGGAATAACCCTGTAGAGCAATGGTTCTCAACCAGGGGTGATTTTCTCCATCAGGGATTATTTGGCAATGTCTAGAGATATTTTTGATTGCCGTGACTAAGGGTAATACTGGCATCCAGTGGACCAGGGAGATTGCTAAATATCCTACAATGCATAGGACAAACTCCCACAACAAATAATAGTCTGGCCCAAAATGTCAGTGGTGACGCGGTTCAGAAACCATGCTTTAGAGCAAAGAGCAGACATGCTTGCTGCCCATTATAAAATACTAAGTTTCCCTAAGCTCAGGGTTCCCCGCCTATACTGCATCCCACTGTCTATGCAAGTGTCATCTGGCCATTTCTGTGTCACCTGTGAGAACTGGGGCTCAGGGAAATCACCCAAAAGTGCTGACACTTTTGCTACTGCTTTGGTCCCTCATCTCTGACCGAGGAGACTCATTCTTCTATCAGCGTTTATGAAACTATGGCAGTTAGATTAAAAGCAGGGTAAAATCACAGACCCGTCACATTTCTTGATAGACTGTTCTATATTTTAGACAATAGAAAATAAGTGCAAAAGCAAACTGCTTTTAAAAAGTGTTTTCAACCTAGATGGCATAACAAAGGATTCGTTTGTTAATTTCTAAGCACTTTTATAAAACTATTAAAAAATAAGCAACCCAAAAGAAAAATGGTCACATATATATGAGTTACATATTTAAAAAATATAATAGGGTTTATGAACAATAAAAAAAAAGATCTGCCTTGTTCGTAATTAAAGAAATACAAATAAAAATGAAAAATTTTTTTCTCTGATTGGCAAAAATTTTTAAGATTGATCATATCCAGTTTTAAGGGGAAACACTGACTGAAACCACCCACCTTGGCCAGGCACCACAGTAACCATTTGCATGAGTTATTTTTCTACCAGAGGTCCTGGTAAGGAACATGGACTAACAAGCCACCACCAACCAGACGAATTTAGAAAAGGTCAAAAGGAGACGCCAGTTCATATGTCCTACCAACGTCCCAGAATCCTCTTCACTGCAATCCATCTTGGCCGAGTGATACGTGCGCCACCAGAAAGGACGCTGAGTCAGAATGATTGGCCAGAGACAACCCGGAAATTAACCGCATCACCATAAAACCCGAGACTGCGAGCCACGTGGTAGAGCGGGCCTCCTGGGTTCCCGTACCCTCCTGCTCTCCACCCAGGTGCCCCTTCCCAATAACGTCTCTTGCTTTGTCAGCACGTGTGTCTCCTTGGACAATTCATTTCCGAATGTTAGACAAGAGCTCACTCTCGGGCCCTGGAAGGGGTCCCCCTTCTCGCAACACAATCCTGATGAAGCTTGTGGAAAAGGTACTCTTATCTACTTCAAGTGGAAATATGATTTAGATTAAACATTTTGAAGACAAATTTTGAATAATTAACCAAAAGTTTTTATTCAGTAGTCAGATTTCTAAGACTTTATAGACATACTCTCAAAGTTCACCAAGACCCAGTACATGGATGTTCATTGTATGGTCTCTTAAAATAGAAATAAAACAGTCTAAATTTATATTATTAAAGCAATTGTTAAATAATGTTTGGTACATCTAATTACATAATCATATGCAGCCACTGAAAGAATGATCCAGGTACGTATGCGCTATTATAGAAAGAACTCCAAGATGTGTTAGTAAATGAAAGAAAAAGAAAAAAAAAAGCCAAATATAACATAGGTACCCTTTTCAGGAAATAAAAGAGAGACACAGACAGATATTGAATAGATAGATGGAGGAGATAGAGAAGATGGTGAAAAAGGGGATGACACAGGTTAGCTCTGAATGTACAGAGTTTAGAATCAAAAGTAAAGTTTTCTATAGTCATGAACTCAAGGAATATAATAAGAATAATGGCACTGGCATAAAAGGGAAAAGGATATAAAATAAAGTAGCATCTGGGAATCACCTACATTGGATCAACTTAAAGTATATCTGAAAATTATATTTTTGTGCCCCTCTCCTTGCCCTTCCACCACTGTCCTTGGCCTCCCTAATTTTCTAGTTCAGAATCTCTGGGTTCCAGGGCTCAGAAATTGGCACTTTCAGCAAGCTTTCCATGTACCCTTGACCTCACAGGGCCTGAAAACCAATAGAGTAGCTCTGAGTTTTATACTGTATGTTGAAACCATCTAGTCAGAATCTCTTGATTGTTTTTCCTCCTGGCTTCACCATCCAGTCTTGTTCAAAGTCCACTCAACCTCTTCTATCTCTCCTGTGTAAAAGGAAAGGTATCCCCTCTTTGTCAAGGTGTTCTTAACCCGCACCTGTTCATGATCAATAGATCCCTTTCTCCTTCCCTAGCCCATAACTTTACTCAACATAAAGAACCACTGGATCGTATTTTTGCGGTCCTGAAAGTATGGTTGAATCCATCTTGCAGGTTGTTTTAAAGTATGGGCTAAAGTGGCAAGATAAAAGTTGAACGCAGGATAAAGTAAGAGAAAAATAAACGGTTGTTTAACCATCAACATTTAAATGCACAGCTGGGTCCTTGATGAGTTTCAGTCTATAATGGTCCTCATACCAAAGAGAAAAAGAGAATGAACTGGCAGGGATAAGGATAAAGACTGCCTCACAAATAGGCAGCCCCTTTCAGTGTAAAATAAGAAGTTAAATAAGAAAGAAGAGTGTTCTGTGAAGAGAGCTGTGGTTCAGGGTTGTGTTGCTTTGATTCTTCTGAGTGCACACAGTTACAACTGCCAGGGAGGTTTTGTAATAATAAAAGACCTCCTTCTAAAGCCTACCCATCTTTGCAATACTGAGTAACTTTTACTATTACCCAATTTAGATTGATATGTCACTTTACAAATCATAGAAATAGAAGGTTCCTTTCCATTAATTTTGCTAAACATTTAAAATGTTTTTGATATCACTTATATGTGGAATCTAAAAAATACAGCAAACTAGTGAATATAACAAAAAGGAAGGAGACTCACAGATATAGAGAACAAACCAGTGGTTACCAGTGGCGGGGGGAGGGGCAATATAGGGGTAAAGGAATAAGAGGTACAAACTATTAGGTCCAAAATAAACTAAAAGATATAGTGTACAACATGGGGGATAGAGCCAATATTTTATAAAAACTATAAATGGAATATAACCTTTAAAACTGTGAATCACTATACTGTATACCTGTAACATATACTATTCTATAGTAACTATACTAAAATACTAAAAATACTAAAATAAAAAATAAAATAAAATAATAAAATGCTTTCCATTTAGATTTACTCCCATTTGGGGGTGAGTTTCTTTCGTAGGCATTTTTAAGTATAACTTTTGGCACTTTTAGTACTAAAATGTTAGTCATCATATCTTTAAAGTCCTTCAAGAAATGAATTATAGGTGATGCCCGTCAGACCCAAATACTTGTTACGCAGAGTCCCTCCCAACTTGTAAATGTTTACTGACCTTTTCAGCCAAATTTTTCTTACTACTCAGTGTAGAATAGCAGTGCTTTGCCTGAGCAACTGGTTTGTTTTCATCCTATAGACACTGAAGGAATAATTCATCCTATTGCCCTCCTACCTTGATTTCCTAAAAGTTCAAAGCACACTCCGTACCCACCTCTAGTGCATGTAAGGGCAGCCTCAACCATGCAAACTGTGAACGAACTTCTTCCCATATTTATTACTTTTTCATCTTTGTTTTCTCTTTTGTTCAATTATCTAACTTGCTTGTGTCACATCTTCTTTCTTTTTTTTTTTTCCTGTTCAGAGTCTTATAGTTTCTGAGTACAGGTCTTTTACCTCCTTAGGTAGGTTTATTCCTAGGTATTTTATCCTTTTTGTTGCAATGGTGAATGGGATTGTTCCCTTAATTTCTCTTTCTGATCTTTCTTTGTTAGTGTAGAGGAATGCAAGTGATTTCTGTGTATTAATTTTGTATCCTGCAACTTTACCAAATTCATTGATTAGCTCTAGTAATTTTCTGGTGGCATCTTTCGGTTTATCTGCGTATAGTATCATGTCATCTGTAAACAGTGACAGTTTTACTTCTTTTCCAATTTGTATTCCTTTTATTTCTTTTTCTTCTCTGATTGCCATGGTTAGGACTTCCAAAACTATGTTCCTGATCTTAGAGGAAATGCTTTCAGGTTTTCACCATTGAGAATGATGTTTGCTGTGGGTTTGTCGTATAGGACCTTTATTATATTGAGGTAGGTTCCCTCTGTGCCCACTTTCTGGAGAGTTTTTATCATAAATGGTGTTGAATTTTGTCAAAAGCTTTTTCGGCATCTATTGAGATGATCATATGGTTTTTATTCTTCGATTTGTCAGTATGGTGTATCACGTTGATTGATTTGCATATACTGAAGAATCCTTGCAGTTCTGGGATAAACCCCACTTGATCATGGTGTATGATCCTTTTAATGTGCTGTTGGATTCTGTTTGCTAGTATCTTGTTGCAGATTTTTTATCTATAATCGTCAGTGATATTGGTCTGTAATTTTCTTTTTTTGTAGTATCCTTGTCTGGTTTTAGTATCAGGGTGATGGTCACCTCGCAGAATGAGTTTGGGAGTGTTCCTCCCTCTGCTATATTTTGGAAGAGTTTGAGAAGGATGGGTGTTAGCTCTTCTCCAAATGATTGATAGAATTCACCTGTGAAGCCATCTGGTCCTGGGCTTTTGTTTGTTGGAAGATTTTTAATCACAGTTTCAGCTTCAGTGTTTGTGATTGGCCTGTTTATATTTTCTATTTCTTCCTGGTTCAGTCTCAGAAGGTTGTGCTTTTCTAAGAATTTGTCCATTTCTTCCAGGTTGTCCATCTTATTGGCATAGAGTTGCTTGTAGTAATTTCTCATGATCGTTTGTATTTCTGCAGAGTCAGTTGTTACTTCTCCTTTCTCATTTCTAATTCTATTGATTTGAGTCTTCACCCTCTTTTTCTTGATGAGTCTGGCTAATGGTTTATCAATTTTGTTTATCTTCTCAAAAAACTAGCTCTTAGTTTTATTGATCTTTGCTATTCTTTCCTTCATTTCTTTTTCATTTATTTCTGATCTGATCTTTGATTTCTTTCCTTCTGCTCACTTTGGGGGTTTTTTGTTCTTCTTTCTCTAATTGCTTTAGGTGTAAGGTTAGGTTGTTTATTTGAGTTTTTTCCTGATTCTTGAGGTAGGACTGTATTGCTATAAACTTCCATCTAGAACTGCTTTTGCTGCATCCCATAGGTTTTGGATTGTCGTGTTTTCATTGTCATTTGTTTCTAGGTGTATTTTTATTTCCTCCTTGATTTCTTCAGTGACCTCTTGGTTATTTGGTAGTGTATTGTTTAGCCTCCATGTGTTTGTATTTTTTACCGTTTGTTTCTTGTAATTGACATCTAGTCTCATAGCGTTGTGGTCAGAAAAGATACTTGATACAATTTCAATATTCTTAAAATTACCAAGGCTTGATTTGTGTCCCAAGATATGATCTATCCTGGAGAATGTTCCATGAGCACTTGAGAAGATTGTGTATTCTGTTGTTTTTGGATGGAATGTCCTATAAATATCAATTAGTCCATCTTGTTTAATGTGTCACTTAAAGCTTGTGTTTCCTTATTTATTTTCATTTTGGATGATCTGTCCATTGGTGAAAGTGGGGTGTTAAAGTCCCCTACTATTATTGTGTTACTGTCAATATCCCCTTTTATGGCTGTTAGCATTTGCCTTATGTATTGAGGTGCTCCTATGCTGTGCGCGTAAATATTTACAATTGTTATATCTTCTTCTTGGATTGATCCCTTGATCGTTATGTAATGTCCTTCTTTGTCTCTTGTAATAATCTTTATTTTAAAGTCTATTTTGCCTGATATGAGAATTGCTACTCCAGCTTTCTTTTGATTTCCATTTGCATGGAATATCTTTTTCCATCCCTTCACTTTCAGTCTGTATGTGCCCCTAGGTCTGAAGTGGGTCTCTTATAGACAGCATATATATGGGTCTTGTTTTTGTATCCATTCAGCCAGTCTATATCTTTTGGTTGGAGCATTTAATCCATTTACATTTAAGGTAATTATCAATATGTGTGTTCCTATTACCATTTTTTAATTGTTTTGGGTGTGTTATTGTAGGTCTTTTCCTTCTCTTGTGTTTCCTGCCCAGAGAAGTTCCTTTAGCATTTGTTGTAAAGCTGGTTTGGTGGTGTTGAATTCTCTTAGATTTTCTTGTCTGTAAGGGTTTTAATTTCTCCATCGAATCTGAATGAGATCCTTTTTGGGTAGAGTAATCTTGGTTGTAGGTTTTTCCCTTTCATCACTTTAAATATGTCCTGCCACTCCCTTCTGGCCTGTAGAGTTTCTGCTGAAAGATCAGCTGTTAACCTATGGGGATTCCCTTGTATGTTATTTGTTGTTTTTCCCTTGCTGCTTTTAATATTTTTTGTTTGTATTTAATTTTTGATAGTTTGATTAATATGTGTCTTGGCGTGTTTCTCCTTGGATTTATCCTGTATGGGACTCTCTGTGCTTCCCAGACTTGACTGACTATTTCCTTTCCCATGTTAGAGAAGTTTTCAATTACAATCTCTTCAAATATTTTCTCAGACCCTTTCTTTTTCTCTTCTTCTTCTGGGACCCCTATAATTCAAATGTTGGTGCATTTTATGTTGTCCCAGAAGTCTCTGAGACTGTCCTCAGTTCTTTTCATTCTTTTTTCTTTATTCTGCTCTGCAGTAGTTATTTCCACTATTTTATCTTCCAGGTCACTTATCCGTTCTTCTGCCTCAGTTATTCTCTATTGATTTCTCCTAGAGAATTTTTCATTTCATTTATTGTGTTGTTCATCATTGTTTGTTTGCTTTTTAGTTCTTCTAGGTCCTTGTTAAACGTTTCTTGTATTTTCTCCATTCTATTTCCAAGATTTTGGATCATATTTACTATCATTACTCTGAATTCTTTTTCAGGTAGGTTGCCTATTTCCTCTTCATTTGTTTGATCTGGTGGGTTTTTACTTTGCTCCTTCATCTCTGCATATTTCTGTCTTCTCATTTTGTTTAACTTACTGTGTTTGGGGTCTCCTTTTAGCAGGCTCCAGGTTCGTAGTTCCCATTGTTTTTGGTGTCTGTCCCCAGTGGGTAAGGTTGGTTCAGGGGCTTGTGTAGGCTTCCTGGTAGAGGGGCATGGTGCCTGTGTTCTGGTTGGTGGGGCTGGATCTTATCTTTCTGGTGGGCAGGGTCGTGTCCAGTGGTGTGTTTTGGGGTGTCTGTGGCCTTATTATGATTTTAGGCAGCCTCTCTGCTAATGCGTGGGGATGTGTTCCTGTCTTGCTAGTTGTTTGGCATGGGGTGTTCAGCACTGTAGCTTGCTGGTCGTTGAGTGAAGCTGGGTCTTAGTGTTGAGACGGAGATCTCTGGGAGAGCTCTCGCTGATTGATATTAGGAGGGGTCAGGACATCTGTGGTGGACCAATATCCTGAACTCTGAACTCTCACCTTAGAGGCTCAGGCCTGACACCAGGCCAGAGCACCAAGACCCTTTCAGCCACACAGCTCACAAGAAGAGGGAGAAAAATAGAAAGAAAAAAATAAATAAGTTAAATAAAATAATTATTAAAATAAAAAAAATTTTTTAAGTAAAAAAAAAAGAGAGAGCAACCAAACAGATAAACAAATCCATCAATGATATCAAGTGCTAAAAACTATACTAAGATAAACATAAAAATCAGAAACAAGTCAGTCTCATACAGCAAACCCCAAGTCTACAGTTGCTCCCAAAGTCCACCTCCTGAATTTGGGATGATTCGTTGTCTATTCATGTGTTCCAGAGATGCAGGGTACATCAAGTTGACTGTGGAGTTTTAATCCGCTGCTCCTGAGGCTGCTGGGAGAGATATCCCTTTCTCTTCTTTGTTTGCACAGCTCCTGGGGTTCAGCTTTGGATTTGGACCTGCCTCTGCATGTAGGTCGCCTGAGGGCATCTGTTCCCCGCCCAGACAGGACGGGGTTAAAGGAGCAGCTGCTTCGGGGGCTCTGGCTCATTCAGGCGGGGGGAGGGAGCGGTACGGAGGAGGCGGGGCGAGCCTGCGGCGGCAGAGGCGTCGTGACGTTGCAGCAGCCCAAGGCGCGCAGTGCGTTCTCCCGGGGAAGTTGTCCCTGGATCACGGGCCCCTGGCCATGGCGGGCTGCACAGGCTCCCGGGAGGGGCAGTGTGGAGAGCGACCTGTGCTCGCACACAGGCTTCTTGGTGGTGGCAGCAGCAGCCCCAGTGTCTCACGCCCGCCTCTGGGGTCTGCGCTGATAGCCGCAGCTCGCGCCCGTCTCTGGAGCTCGTTTAGGCGGCGCTCTGAATCTCCTCTCCTCGCGCACCAGGAAACAAAGAGGCAAGAAAAAGTCTCCTGTCTCTTCGGCAGCTGCAGCCTTTTTCCCGGACTCCCTCCCGGCCAGCTGTGGTGCGCTAACCCCTTCAGGCTGTGTTCACGCCGCCAACCCCAGTCCTCTCCCTGCAATCCGACCGGAGCCCGAGCCTCAGCTCCCAGCCCCGCCCGCCCCGGCGGCGGAGCAGACAAGCCTCTCGGGCTGGTGAGTGCTGCTCGGCGCCGAGCCTCCGTGCGGGAATCTCTCCGCTTTGCCCTCCGCACCCCTGTGGCTGCGCTCTCCTCCGTGGCTCCAAAGCTTCCCCCCTCCGCCACCCGCAGTCTCCGCCCGCGAAGGGGCTTCGTAGTGCGTGGAAATCTTTCCTCCTTCACAGCTCCCTCCCACTGGTGCAGGTCCCGTCCCTATTCTTTTGTCTCTGTTGTTTCTTTTTTCTTTTGCCCTACCCAGGTACGTGGGGGGTTTCTTGACTTTTGGGAGGTCTGACGTCTTCTGCCAGCGTTCAGTGGGTGTTCTGTAGGAGCAGTTCCACGTGTAGATGTATTTCTACTGTACTTGTGGGGAGGAAGGTGATCTCCACGTCTTACTCCTCTGCCATCTTGAAGCTCCTTCCACATCTTCTTTCAAAGAGTGACTTAAATAATTTGGGGAACCAAGAAGAATATACACAAATAAATTAGACTTGAGCATTGCAAGACCTCCCACTGAATCAAAGTTTTTCCTTATGATGTCCACCTCCTCCTGGTTGATAAATATAATTCTTAAAAATAAAAATGTCCCTCAGTGAATGCTTAGCCACTCCTCAAGGCTTCAGCATCATTTGTTCAGTAACAGAAACTTGAAATCACAATTTGTTTCCATTAGTATCCCATGGACACAAAATGCTTCATTGCCTTCCCAGAGGCTAATCGGAAATCTTTGTACCATCTGCTGTTTGTTGACTATTCAATGCTGTAAAGGTTTCCTAGGAAAGCCCTAGAGCCACAGACTTCTCCTTCCTTTCTTCCATTTGCAGCATCTGCAGTTAGGAAGGCACAAAACAAATCCCACAGAGCAAGGCTCTTATGGGGTAGCATTTACTTTTTCTCTACTCTTAGCTGCCTAGTGGTTCTTGGTCTTACCTGCCTGTTCATGGCATGTTTCTTTACATTTGTATAGAAAAAGCAGGCTTGCTCTCAATTCTATTTGTTTGGCTTTCTGTTCTTGATTAAGCAATACCTTTTAAAAGGGTCTGGTCTCTTAGCTTAATCTTATTCGTTGAAGAACATTTCAACCTGGATGCAAATCTCAATATGGGGAGGTAGGTGCACGAATGATTTCACGAGAACAAATCAGGGCATCCTTTTAAAGGGGCACCTTCAGATCAGCTGTCTCCCAGCAATGGACAAACACAGACCATGATTTTTGCCTGGCTGGGAAGGAAGCAGTGTCAGTGGTGACGCAGGAGGCCGGGCAGGCTAAGTGTACGGGTGACTCACATCTATTTGCGCGTCAGCTTGCTTGTACTTTGCTCATTACCATCAGTGCTGGGGGCTAATGGATACTCAGGAGGAAGTCACTTTTCTCTGCAAATGTTTGGCGAATAGTGGAAATGAAAACCCAGTGAGGGCTCTGTTCCTGACAAAGCTTTCCAAGGCTGATAGGGGTTGCGTTTGGGGAAGTCTGGTTACAAAGTTCACGGGTGAATTTTGTGTTCTTAGGACTGTCTTCCTCCTGAGATAGGCTTTGAATCGCAAAAAAATTGTATGAAAAATAAGTAAAGCTAAGTCAAAGAGGGTGTGTTTATCTCAATTGTCTATCTGTTTGTTTTGTTTAAAATTATTAGAGGGAAAATTTTAACTACTGTGCATTCATTATGTATTCAAGCACCCAGTGGTGTGTTCATAAATGTTTGACAACTGTCTCCGGGGAGAAAGAAAAGGCCCTGATTTCCACTGTTCCCTGATTTCCATGGTATAAATACTCTCATCACGGCCAATTTCAAGCTACAGCACGAGTCATTGAATGTAGAATGGGAAAAATTGCAAACATTCAGCACTCTTGTGAGCTGGTAAGTGCCAGCTCCAACACTACTAGCCCTCTAAATGCAAATGGGGGCTCATCTTCATGTAGAATAAAAGATCACTATCCTTTTTCACAGAGGTATCCAGAAAATCAAACTATGATTCTCTTTGGGTAAAAGATAAAGATACATACACACACACACACACACACACACACACATATGTAATTTTTCAAGTCTATATTTTTTATTCTCATTCCTGACTCATTCAGCTCTCTTGGGTCCCTCTAGTTGCCCTATGAGTAATATTCGAAAGGTTATAGAAATGGTCAATTCACTGAAGATAAAAACTGTGTCCTCTGATATTAGGAAGGTTTTTAAAACAATGGTTTTTTTGCACAATAAAACTTATCATGGCACAAAACCACTGACACACTAACCATATAGAGTAGTTTACTGCCTGCCATTGCAAGCTTTTCTTAGATTTTTGTTTTTATATCCAAATGTTTAATGCTTTTGGGTGGTGATTATTTTCATGCAAGTTATAAGAGGATGTGATATAATTCTGGGAATATGTAGAGACTCTATATCTTCATTTGTCTTTGGAAAATGAAGTGAAAATACTGCTACTTAAATAAATAAACTCTAACACCTGATCAATTTGACATCATGGTTGTGGATCTATTGTGCTGAAATCAAGATGAGCTGTAGGTAAAATACTATCAAAATGTTCTATGTTAAAATTCCAGAACACCGAAGATCTTAAGACAAAAGACAACTAAGAGGAAGGATTGTGAATCAGTCTGAAAGCATGTTCCTCAAGGCCTAGAATAATGGCTTAGAGCTTGGGCCCTGGAGCCAGACTGCATGGTCTGAACGCCGGCTCTCTTGCCTGCTAGCTGTGTGATCTGAATGAGTCGCTCATCCTCTCTGTGCCTCAGTTTCCTCCACCATTAAGTGATGATCATAATAAAACCCAACTCACTGGACTATAATAAGGATTAAATGTGTCAACATTTTAAATGCCTACATTTAAGGCATTTTATAAATGCCACAGAATATTCGCTCAATAAACATAAACACGAATTTTCAAGGACTACAAAAAACAAATGGATTTGAGATCTAATTTAAATCTTTCAAGGGAGCTGATTTATAGAAGAAAGTGCACTTTAGTCTAATGAATTACATGACCACTCAATATTGCTCCCACTCTCCTGACTACGCAAATTAATGCTAATGCCGCACTCTGGGTTGCAAGTTTTGAACAGTCTAAATGAAAGAAGTTACCTCTCTCTTTCAATCAACCTGGAGAAATGTCTTAAATGTGAACATTCAGGCAGTCTACAGGGTACCATTCTTTTTTTTTTTCTTTTTTGGCTGTGTTGGGTCTTTGTTGCTGCGCGTGGGCTTTCTCTAGTTGCGGCCAGCGGGGGCTACTCTTCGTTGCAGTGCACGGGCTTCTCATTGCGGTGGCTTCTCTTGTTGCAGAGCACGGGCTCTAGGCGCACAGGCTTCAGTAGTTGTGGTGCATGGGCTCAGTAGTTGTGGCTCATGGGCTCTAGAGTGCAGGCTAAGTAGTTGTGGTGCACGGGCTTAGTGGCTCCACAGCATGTGGGATCCTCCCGGACCAGGGCTCGAACCCGTGTCCCCTGCATTGGCAGGCGGATTCTTAACCACTGTGCCACCAGGGAAGTCCCCAGGGTACCATTCTGATGATCACAAAGACACTCATGGAACCATGAAATAGTCCCTTCTCCACAGTGTGTAATGGCAGTGGTGGGGGTAGGGGAGGGCATGGATAAGGCTCTAAGGAGTTCTGAGGTATCACTGGTCATATCTGGAATGGCCCTCAAGGTATTTCATGGAGCAGTGATTCATAGTTCCTGTCAAATATCAGAGTCCTTGAGCTGGATTTAACTCAAGTATTCTTTCTACTCCATGAGCCTAGGTGATAATAACAAAGTGCTTCAGTGTTAGTATTGCACGTGGATACATTGAAAGAAGAGACAAGCTTATGTCTTCTAGATGTTTGACTTTAATTCTCACCTGCCCTCTTTTGGTTCCTCCTAATCTCTTCATACTGCTGACCTCCCCCTAAGTTTCAAATCTTCCTTTCCCCAACCAAAAAAATGGACTTTGTGTCCACCATGTTTCATAGCAGCCTGTTCACTGTGAAACTGAGCAGGACCCTGTGGGGCTCCTGGGCGTGAGAGCCTTTCTGTTCAGCCTCCATGACCTTCCCTGAGTTCCAAAGGGCAGTTTCAAATAGTTGAAGAGACAAGGGAGGAGCATCCAAGAAACAATAGTGCAGCCTTGGGGCAGGGTCCTGGTTCCACCTCAAGGCATACACATAACAACATCTTTAAGCTCTTTAGAGAACTAAAACGCAACAAATGGAAGATGTCAGCATTCTTCATACCAGAGAAAAGCACCTGAGGCCAGATTAAAGGAACCAGAGAAGCTCAGCAAAAGATTACCCAGACCAGATTAAAAGAGTGCAGGCCCTGCACACACTCTCATCCTTATCAGCAACACCATCATTGAATCAGTGCTATAAAACTCCTCACCAAATCTTCCTGGGTTGGGACACACAGTTTTCGAGGGCAGGAGCCCGCTGTGTCCCCCTTTGTCTGGCAAAGCAATAAAGCCATTCTTTTCTACTTCACCCAAAACTCTGTCGCCAAGGTTTGAGTCAGCACCGGTGCACAGAGGCTGAGTTAGTAATATATATATATATACAACTAATGTCTCAGAATTTCCTTCCAGCTAACACATTTTCAAAGGACACTTGTGGAAATATATTCTCATAATCTAACCATGGGCATATCAGGTGTATGGCAGACCAACAAAAGGACTCAGGGAAATCATTTTGGGTAAGGATGCATTTCCAAAGAAAATAGGCTCTCCAGTTTCCTCTGAAACCACACTACACAAGGGATAACTTACTCTGACTGACAGGATTTTCTCCCATATTAAGACTCCCCAAAGTATTAAACACTTCCCCAAGTTAATTTGGTTTTACTGTTCATTTAGATTTTTCACATTTACAATTGTTGAATACATATTTCTGCAATTTATTTAGTTCTTTTTATTTTTAATATCTAACACATCAAATGAAAATGAGATATCTGATTCTTGAGCCACATTGGATAACAAAACAGAACTGATGGAAAAAAGCTGGGATATAGACACCTGTTACATTTTTTTAGACATATGGATTTTTAAACAGACACTTCTTACATTTTTTAGACATATGGAGTTTTAAATGTAACAATAATTAAATCATTCAGGCAACATTTTCATGATCATTGCAAATAGTGACTACAGCATAAAATAGTAATAACCACAAAATAGGGAGAGGTCATTCTTTGAGGGCCCAATATGTATTCTGCATCTCACATGTGTCATTTCATATGACATCTCAACAACCAACGGAAGTTAACTTTTCCTGATTGCAGACATTGATATTGCCTACACATTGTCTATTCCCACCTTCTTTCTGACTAGCCAAACTAGGATTTTATTCAGGATGTCAATATATTCAGCAAAACTATAATGTCCTAGATTCCCTCATTTCTGGGGATAACTTTGTGTCACAACTCTGGCTAATGAAGCAGAAGTGGAAAACTCTTGGGTTGTGAGATTTGTTTTCCCCGTGAAAATTCACCTGGCATGCCCCTTTTGAACTCTACCCTTCCCTTCTTCTTGCCTAGAATACAGATACTGTGCTTCGTGGTGCACCCATAAAGGTGAAAACCACACACTGAGGATGGCGGAGCAGACCAGTAGAAGCAGCCCAACATAATAATTCCATGAAGGAGCAGACTCACCAGCTCTGGACTGCCTAAGTCCAGGCATCTTGATAAATAAGAAAAGTAAACCCCTTGTTTGTTCAAGCCATTGTAGTCAGTTCTGTTATATGTAGCCAAACACAAAAACATCTATACCCCCTTTTTATGCATAAGAAAATACAAGCTTGGGAGTTCCCGTCCGAGATGGCAACCTCAGAGGCTCCTGAACTCACTTCCCCCTACAGACACACTGAATCTACAGCTACACATGGAAAAATTCTCTCTGAAAGAAATCCAGAAACTAGCTGAGTGATGCCTACACATTGGGTGAACAAGAAAAAACCCACATGGAAATGGGTAGGAAAAGCTGAGACACACTCTTGCCATAAACCTCACTCCTGGCACAGCAACATACAATTGAGAGGAAACCCACAATTCCCAGTTTCTCCCTGAGGACTGAAGGATGTGGACCTGACATCTAGCATCCTAACTTTTAAGACTTCCGCCTCAGGGATGGGATCCCGAAACACCTAGCTCTGAAAGCCAGCAGGGTCTGCATCCACAAGACCCAGAAGACTACCACAAACAAACAGATCTTAACAGATTATAGAGGACTTATGGCTATCCCCCTGGGGCTCAGCACAGAAGGAACAGAAACAAAAATGCCCACCTCCCAGTCTTTCCCTGAAAAGGGTCTGTTTGTTTACATTAAAAGTCGTTGCCTGGGGGCTTCCCTGGTGGCGCAGTGGTTGAGAATCTGCCTGCCAATGCAGGGGACGCGGGTTCGAGCCCTGGTCTGGGAAGATCCCATATGCCGTGGAGCAACTGGGCCCGTGAGCCACAACTACTGAGCCTGCGCGTCTGGAGCCTGTGCTCCGCAACAAGAGAGGCCACGATAGTGAGAGGCCCGTGCACCACGATGAGGAGTGGCCCCTGCTTGTCGTTACTAGAGAAAGCCCTTGCACAGAAACGAAGACCCAACACAGCTAAAAAAATAAATAAATAAATAAATAAATAATAAAAATAAAGGAATTCCTTTAAAAAAAAAAAAAAGTCGTTGCCTGAAGATGAGGCTTCTAGAGCACACATCTAGGAGCTGATTGCCATCTTTCTTGGAGACCAGAGCCTGGGGAAGCCAGCAGGAACCATCTCTGTGATCCATCTGCCCCATCTTAGGTCACCAGGATGTCCCTGAAAGGAGCTTGTGCACAGGTCTGGTGCCCCAGCTTTTGCTGCTGCCACCCAGAAGGTGCACCCTTTGATGCACCTTCCCTGGTGGCCAATGGGCTTGTGTTTTTAAGTCTCACAGGACTGTAGCAAACAAAGAATCAGTTCTTAGCTGGCTATCTCCCCCAGGGCTCAGTGCAAAGGGAGTAAACAGAAAATCCCAGCTCCCAGTCTTCCTTTAAAAAAGTCTATGTGCATATTTTTGAAGCTGTTGCCTGAAGGTCCAGTTTCCAACCAGCCTGCATCTAGGTGCTGACTGAGATCCTTCCCTTTGGGCTAATGACAATCTTAGGCACACCCTCAACTACTGGGAACCAACAAGAACAAAGAAGGCAGCTTAGACAATCACAAAGGTTTGAGAGACAACCAAAAACTAAGGTGAGGCTGAAAGATAAGTTTCTTCTTCTACACAAGACCTCTCCATCAAGACTGGGAGAGGTGGCTGTTTTATCTAAGACACAGAACCCAAGAGAGAGAGTTAAAAAAATAAATAAATAAAAAGAAGAAACAGAAGAATATGATCCAAACAAAAGAAGAAGAGAAAACCCCAAAACAGATCTTAATGAAATGGAGATAAATGATTTACCTGATAAAGTGTTCAACGTAATGGTCATAATGATGTTCAACAAGGTCAGGAGAAAAATGTATAAACAAATTGAGAATTTCAACAAAGACATAAAAAATATAAAGGAGCACCAAAGGGAAAACACGTAACTGAAGAAAACAAGAACTAAACTGAAAAATTCCAAAGAGGCATTCAACAGCAGACTAGATAAAGCAAAGAAAGGATCTGCAAACTCAAAAACAAGGCAGTGGAATTCATTCAATCAGAGGAGCAAAAAGAAAAATAAATGAAAAAGAAAATGCATGTCTGAAAACAGTAAGCAGCAAAGTCAAAGTCACAGAGCTCCAAGATTTGCACTCAGCTTCCTTTGATGCAAAGCCCATGCTCTTTCTATTCTTCCAGACTGCTTTTATGGACATACAGACATTCCACGTTAGCTCCAGAAAAGACCAGAATCATCATTTTAATCATAAGGGACTTGAGGCCCAGAACAGTTAAATGATCTGTCCTTCTAAAGTGTGATCAAGAATGAAATAGAACAATCCAGTGCATCATCACTGAATATACTCAGAAATCATTAAGATAAAACAAATGGAAACTTAACTTGAAGCCAAAATCAAACGCCTTTGATTCAGGAAAAAGTGAGTCAGATTAAGAACCCTGACAAACACAAGAAAAGAAAAAAATGCAAGTTCATTACAATAGATTGTGTTGGCAATGGTGAGGTGTGGTGTTGCAAAAAGCAGATATTTTGGTATCACAGAGGAAGATCTGAGGATTTCCAGGAAACAAAAAAGCTGTAACTGAGGAGCACAGCCTCTGAACGACCCAGGATGGGTCTTGCCAGGAAGGCCCTGTGATGAATTTCACTTGTATACTCTTTCGCAGGCAAGGCCAAACAAAAATTAGCTTCTAAAACTTAAAAATTCAGCATTTAAGATGTATCTTTTGAATATGTCAATAGTCCCAGGCCCTTTTCTTGCTTCACAATCATATCACTATACATATCCTGTGAATAAAAAAGCAGGTTGTTAAGCAGTGTACATAATAGTACACAAACATATGCATGTATACATGCACATACATAGAGGTAAACACAGGAAAAAAAAAAACAAAAGCAATACATCAAAATGTCAATAGCGGTTATTTCTGGAAAGTAGAGTCATGACTGATTTCTTAATATGCCTCATTTGCTTTTCTATATTTTTAAATTTCTACACTGAATATATACTACATCTATCGTAAGAAAGTGAATGAAAACATTTTAAAATCCATTTGATGACTGTATGGTACTATAGTACAACACAAATGGACAAATAAAACTTGGGACTTTTAAATATATTTTCACATTAAATATCAATTTAATTCTCACAGTGAACCAACGCATAAGATATCCCAATAAAACCATTCAACAATGAGTTTTAATATACTTGTTCACCACCATTTTCTATAAGGAGTAAAAAATGTATCACATGCAGTAAAAGATGCTTAATTTAAAAATCAGATCATTATTATTTTGCTTAATTTTCCAAGACTGTGAGCTAAATTACAACCCTATGTTATATTTGAACATCTATATGCCACACCACAATTTAATAAGCCACCTACTCTCACTTAAAATAAATTATCATTGATGTAATTTATTAAGTATTAAAATCATTTACTGGTAGTTGTTTGTTTTAGAAAAGAGCATTTGAACTTAAAATCTCTAGCCTAATGTTGGGGAGGAAGTGATCACAGCATATCCTAAAAGGAATTTTGTCTCAAAATATTGAAAGAAATCTTTTCGTATAAACAGTTTGAATGTTTATTTTGGAAAATATTCACTACTGAGAAAATAAATAACTAGGTGAATGTCAGTGCAAATACTATTTAAATCCAAAAAGTAACATTCAATTCATAGATTCACAGATTCAGAAATATTTTATTTTCAAGAAAGTGGCATTAAATATAAGAAAAAGACAATAACAAACTTTTAAAAACTATTTAAATATTGATGCAAGGAAAAATATGCTAGAGTAGACATTTGTCATTTTGGATTGCCCAGGTGTCCTCCTATTTTAGGGAATCTCAAACCAACTAAAGAAGCTAAAGAAGGTAAAATAGTCCCTTTTCCAACTCCTAGGGTTGACAAATCAGTCCTTTACTCTGCCTTGACACAGTCTGCATTATTTGTAGTGCCTGATGCTGAATTCAAAATCCTGTGCCTTGATGGTGAGTTTCTCTGGGGAGCAGGGTCCAGAGGCTTCAGTAAGTGGCTATCGGTAACAGCACCAGTATTGGCATCAGACACAGCCACTCCTATGGCCACATCCTTGGCTGGTTTTGTGTCTATTGGTTCCTGCCATTTTTCAAGTCTAGTTCACAATCAGTTTTGTGAACTACTCAACAAATATTATTCTCCTTTAAAGAAAACGCTCATGCATTTTAACTGGCCCAGGCAAGACTAAGTACTTAACCATGAGCTATATAGGACCATATAACCCAAATTTTATTTAGTTAGGCAAAAAAACTTTGGATGGAGTGAAAGAGATTATAAGCAAAAAATGTGTATGATGATTGGGGAAACCAAGGCAGTGGACTGTGGTGAATATTTGTCATTTTGGAAGCCCAGCAAGTAACACCCTTTCTATCTGGTGTCAATCCCAAAACAAATGGGAATCAAGGCCTCAGCCCCCAATAGGGAAGTCAGAGAGACTTCTTTCAGATTCCAGATAATCAGTACATAGGCTCAGCCATTCAAGTACTTCCAGCAAGGGCGTGGAATATGGAAGTCATGACCTAAAACCACAGAAAAAGTCACAGCTTACTCATTACGAGTTTGGCAGAGTTGAATGTACATCCACAGAGCAGCAAGTATACAGGAATAACAGAGTCAACTCATGGCAGTTGCTCTTCACTGCAAGAGCACACGTGGTGGTACCCTGAGCATTGCTGTGGAATGGTTGAATGCTACTAGCCTCCCTTTGTGCCTGTCCGTTTTCTAAGCTTTGTGTTCCCATGTCCCATTGCTTTCATGAGCTACCCAATTTCCTTACAACAAAATTCCTTTTTATCTATTTAGACAGCAATTTCTTTTGCTTGCAATCTTTATCCTTTACTTTTCATCAGAACACTTACCCATTAGTGAGTTTTTTCTTCATTCTCTTCCTTCTACCCAGATTGCTCTTCCCCCACTTTATCCCCTGGTTAACGTTTACTCATTCTCTACTCTTAGCTCAATGTTTGCTTCTTAGGAAGACTTCCTGATTTTTCCCAGACCAGGTCAAATCTATCTATTTGTATATTAACTTATAGCAGTAAATCCTCTTAAGCATAGAGCTTGATTATTCTTCATTTAACAAGTGCCTAATATATGCCAAACACTTTTCTGGAGGTGTACAGGTCAATAAAAAGTAATTAAGATCTCAGCTTCCATATATCACACATTCTAGAGGGTGACTGGCCATAAGTAAGTAAATAAATTTCATCCAGGAATAGATGATATAAATACATTTAAAAGGAGATGAGATTAAGAGTGAACAGATCTTTAGCTGGTATAGTCAGCACAGGCTTTTCTTAGAAGTAACTTCTGAGCCCAGACATAAAGAATAGAGAGAGATAAGGGAAGTGCTAAGGGAATAGCTCTTCAGGAAAGGGGAATAAAATATATAAAGACCCTGAGGCAGGAATGAGCCTGGCAAGTTCGAGGATCTCAAGGAAACCCAGTGTGACTGGAACATAGTGAACATGGAGAACAGTTTGAGATAAAGTCAGACAGAGAGAATGTGAAACACTACTGTCTAACAGAAATATAATGGGAGCCAAAAATTCCAGCTATATTTGTAATTTTAAATGTCTTAGCAGTCATGTTTTTAAAAAGTAAAGAGAAACAAGTGAAATTAATAGAAGAAATACAGAGCTGGAGGAATCAGGCTCCCCAACTTCAAACTACACTACAAAACTACAGTAATCAAGACAGTATGGCACTGGCACTAAAACAGAAATATAGATCAGTGGCACAGGATAGAAAGCCCAGACATAAACCCACACACATATAGTCACCTAATTTATAACAAAGGAGGCAAGAACATACAATGAGGAAAAGACAGCCTCTTCAATAAGTGGTTCCGGGAAAACTGGACAGCTACATGTAAAAGAGTGAAATTAGAACACTACTTAACACCATACACAAAAATAAACTCCAAATGGATTAAAGACCTAAATGTAAGACCAGACACTATAAAACTCTTAGAGGAAAACATAGGAAGAACACTATTTGACATAAATCACAGCAAGATCTTTTTTGACCTGCCTCCTAGAGTAATGAAAATAAAAACAAAAATAAACAAATGGGAGCTAATTAAACTTAAAAGTTTTTGCACAGCAAAGGAAACCATAAACAAGACAAAAAGAGAACCCTCAGAATGGGAGAAAATATTAGCAAATGAAACAACGGACAAAGAATTAATCTCCAAAATATACAAACAGCTCATGCAGCTCAATATCAAAAAAACAAACAACCCAATTAAAAAATGAGCAGAAGACCTAAACAGACATGTCACCAAAGAAGACAAACAGATGGCCAAGAGGCACGTGAAAAGATGGTCAGCATCACTAATTATTAGAGAAATGCAAATCAAAACTACAATGAGGTATCACCTCACACTGGTCAGAATGGCCATTATCAAAAAATCTAGAAACAATAAATGCTGGAGAGGGTGTGGTTAAAAGGGAACCCTCCTGCACTGTTGGTGGGAATGTAAATTGATACAACCACTATGGAGAACAGTATGGAGGTTCCTTAAAAAACTAAAAATAGAACTACCATATGACCCAGCAATCCCACTACTGGGCATATACCCTGAAAAAACCATAATACAAAAAGAGACATGTACCACAATGTTCATTGCAGCACTGTTTACAATAGCCAGGACATGGAAGCAACCTAAATGTCCATCAACAGATGAATGGATAAAGAAGATGTGGCACATATATACCATGGACTATTACTCAGCCATAAAAAGAAACGAAATTGAGTTATTTGTAGTGAGGTGGATGGACCTAGAGTCTGTTATACAGAGTGAAGTAAGTCAGAAAGCAAAAAACAAATACTGTATGCAAACATATGGAATCTAAAAAAAAAAAAAAAAAAAAAATTGGTACTGATGAACCTAGTGGCAGGGCAGGAATAAAGACGTAGACATAGAGAATGGACTTGAGGACACGGGGTGGGAGGGGGAAGCTGAGGTGAAGTGAGAGTAGCATCGACATATATACACTACCAAATGTAAAATAGATAGCTAGTGGGAAGCAGGAGCATAGCACAGGGAGATCAGCTCAGTGCTTTGTGACCACCTAGAGGGGTGAGATAGGGAGGGTGGGAGGGAGGCTTTAGAGGGAGGGGATATGAGGGTATATGTATGCATATGGCTGATTCACTTTGTTGTACAACAGAAACTAACACAGTATTGTGAAGCAGTTATACTCCCATAAAGATGTATTAAAAATATATGTATATATTAATACTATATTTCCACTATAATTCCAAGATATTATCCTTTAAGTCTGTAACCACTATTTGAAAAATTATTAACATATTTTATATTCTTATTTTCTTACCAAGATTTTAAATCTTTTGTAGATTTTCTATAAGCGACATGTCTCATTTTGGACTAGCCTTATTCAAAGTCCTCAAGAGCCACCTATGGCTAGTAGCTACCATACTGGACAGCACAGGAGATCAGGTTGGCCTTCTAAGTCATTGTAAGGTCTGGAATTTAGTCTAAATTGAATGAGAACCCAATGGATGGTTTTTCAATGAAAAGATAATATAATGTGAACTATCCACTGGTAATTTATGGGTTCTTTTATCCTAACATTCAAACATAATACAAAATATGTTAGAAAATATTTTGGTATGGTATATGAACCTGTTTTCAGCCCAAAATATAGTCAATGATACTCTACCACTTATTGGGAATAATAGAATATATATAGAAACCAACCAATTCTCACCTCCCCCACCATTGCCATTCTGGTCCAATCTACCCATCATCATGTCTGGTCTGGATCAGAGACTTTCCTCCCTGCTTCTCTCTTACCCTCTGCTGTCTATTCCCAACTCAGGAGCCAGAGAGATCTTATTAAAACCTAAGTGAGATCCTAACCTTCAATGGCTCTCCATATCCCTCCCTACCTGCCTTGGCCCCCTGTTATGTTCATGACTTCATCTCATATTAGTTGCCACCTTGCTCTCTCTTCCTTGGCCTCTCTGGCCTTCCTGATGTTCTGACAATATACCAGGCATCCTCCTGCCTCAGGACTTTGCCCTGTTCTTCTCTCTTCGCTGAGAGATATGACCCTTGCCCTCACTTCCTTCTGTTCTTTGCTCAAATGTCATATTTTCTGTGGAAGTTTAGCAACCCCTTCATTTAAAACTGCACCCATATATCCCACCACTTTCCATATCACCCTCCTGCTTTGTTTTTCCCCATTTTCTCATTATCATCTATCTTATCTTTTTTTTTTTTTTTTACTGTTTTTCATTTGTTTATAGACTCTTGCTTCTCATAAGAATATGAGCTCAATGAGGCAAGGAATTTTTTTTGTAGGTCTTTTTTAGCTCTACATCCTCAGTGCCTGCAAAATTACCTGGCACATAGATGTACTCAGTAAATATTTGTTTAATAAATTAAGATTTCACCAATGTCTATCATCCCACTACATTCTAAGTATCCGTGAGGAGAGGACCATAACCTCTTTTGCTCACAATTCTATCTCCAGGGACTAGTGTCCTATAAATATGTATTTATTTTGTAGAAATTCAATAAATATGTGTTAAACAAACAAATACACTCATTCTCCTATATTAGATAATATTACAAAGAAAACAATAATTCTTCCATGATAGGTGGACAGAATGACAAGAAAAAAGCAACAGGTGGTAAACAGGAATTAAACCGGCTTTCAGTTATGGCACCTCAAAGATGGTGGTGGTTCATTTATGTGGACTATTTATTATTTTGGTTGGAAAGGAAGAAAACAGTGTGAAAAATATTAACCTGAGTTTCCTTTATTTTTCTCCAATTATGACAGCTCTACTTCAAGAATATGAAAATCTAGTATCACAGGTTACCATCATTCACCTCTGATGAAAAGAATTTAAGAACCAGGAAGATGTGAACACTTCAAGTAAAAAGGCTCAAATAGCTGACTATTAACCATTCTTATCTAGATACGTTAATAAATTTTTCTTTGTAAAACTGAGGTTATCAGTATAGTTTCTACTCTATTTTCACCTAAATCTATCTCTTAATGTTTCATTTGTTAAAATGCAGTTAAAGCAATTTTATAAAGGGGATTCAAATTTGTATATGATTCATGGCATTTTGTCAAATAATGAATTTTTCAGAAGAACTGAAAACAAAGATTTAATGACTTGCCCGGCTTCCTTGCCAGTGTCAGTAGGACATGCTTGTTGAGTAATTTTTTCCAAGTGTGAAGAGGGATTTGCTCTTTTCCATTCACATTGCACTTTGCTTTCAGCTAATAGTATGTATTAGCAAGGAGGTGGGCTGAGGTCAAGGGTGCAGCATGACTAAATAAACGGACCCGCACAGGCACTGAATCCATAAACGTGACTTCATTCCTATGGTGCTTTAATCAACTGAATTAAGCAACCACAGTTCGTTAAATATCTAATCCTCTCTACCACTCACACACCTCTAACCTACACATCAATCCATGCGTTGTCTCTCTGCACCATTGAAACACTTGGTTTGGGGATAGGCTTAATAAACAGTCAATACCAGAAAACAGCCATAAAAACCATGTCACATAGTTTTCCTTTACTGTTCTACTCAGTGGAACGAGAGCATACTGAGAAAATTGCTGCCTTCCCAAATTGACAATTTCATGAGTGACAGAAACATCAAAATGAACACAAACTGTAATACCGTCTGATTGGCTTGAAGAAGCAGTGTGGTGTAATAGTTAGAGAGGCAAATGGGGTTTCAGACGTTGAAGGTTCAGCTCTGGCTCTGCCTCTTCCTGTTGTGTGACCATTGGCAACTTGGTTTCTCTCAGCCATAATTTTCCTTATCTAACAAAATGGAGTAATGATATTACTATGAGAATCAAAAGGCCTGATGTATGTTAAGTGCCTAGAATAGAGTAAGCAGTCAGTGCATTATTATTATAGACACATTTACTCCGGTAGCTGTTTTAAGAACAGATTCAATAAATCAAGAATGGAGGAAGGGGAACTAACAAGGTGTTGTTGCAACACTTCTGGTCCCAAAAACAGATTTGAGAGACGTTGAACGGACAGAATCGATCATCGTCTGGCATGTGGTGGTCGGGAGTGGTGGAAACAGTAAAATTCAGGGAAGGGGTACCAAAGAAAGAAGAGTCTAAAAGGGATTTCATGAAAAGGGTATTCTACAGAGTTCTGGAAGAAGAAGAGGTGATAAAACCAGCAAAAGTTGCATGAAGTACTGTCTTTATGCCAAAATCCAGTCTTCCCAGGCTCTTGGCAACTAGATTCATCATAAGAGATATACTATAAATCTATAAGAACTCCAAGCTATCCTTGTAAATGAATTGAATACTATTCCCTTCACGTGTTTTACTATTCTTTTTCTAATTCATGTCAATGCTGTAGTGATTAATAATTACAATTTCTTACACAGACATTCTTAAAAAGTAAATTTATTCTTATTTATACTTTTTAATTCTCAAATATCATGTCATGTTTTGGTAAATGGGCCAGAATATAATTCTCTTATTTTCTTTAATAATTGTCCTTGCCTTGAAAATAATGGTAACTATGTATAGCCAGATCTTGGGAACCACTTTTCAATTTCAGAATTTTTTTCTGATTATTTGAGATTTAATAAACACAACCATAATGGAGAGGAATTAAGAGGGAAGTCATGGAATCTTCTGCTGTATCCACACCATGTCATATTTGTTTCATAATTGTTTTTCTTTGCATCAATTATTTCAGCCACTGTGACTGTTCCCATAAATACTTGTACACAGATGGACATAATTCTGCAGTGCTTATTTCCCTGTTAAAATCTCTACTCAACCCAACGGTCCTCCAACAAATACTTGAGTGGAGATCCCTCCAGGTAATTGCAAGAGAATCTGTATCTGTCTGTGAAAGGACTTCGATTGATGAGTTAAGAGGAAATTAATCTAGAAAGAGAGGGAAATGTGAAATAGAGAGATGAGTTGCAAACACGGCCTTCCTGCCATTTTGACACACCCGAGACATTAGTCACTGGATCTGCATTTTTAGTTAGGTTGTATACAACCAAGAAAAGTTAGCATTATCCAAGTCAGTGAGGACATGGGGAAATAATTGCTACCAGCTCATCTTTCACCACCAACCTATTTCATAGCCTATTTAATAGCTCCCTAAAAAAAGAAATTGACTAAGAAAAAATACTCAACAATTATTCGAATAGGATGACAGTTTTACTTATTTTATTTTGTTCCTGGAAGCTCAGAACAAATGTATTCTTAGTCTAGTTAAGTCAATTAGAGTGTGCGTTCCCCTATCCTGCCCACCCCACCACCACCACCACCACCACCTTCACATACACAGAGACAACACACACACAGGCAAAACACACACTTTTTTGTTTAGAAATATTTTGGTGGAATTTAATATTCGGAGAACATGTTTACTACATGGTCATCTCTATAGCTGTGCTTTTCAAAACCAAGGACAACAGTTGTGGACTTCTGTTCTTGGTGAAAATAGCAGAGGTGAATTTGCAGTAAGATCCAACTACCCCACCAGAGGTCTATGAGGCCTCAAATTTAGCAGAAAAGTTAAAGGACTAAGAGTCAGGAAACCAGGCTTAAATCCAGCTCAGCTACAACTGTGGCCTAAGCTGAGGCCAGTCACCTTGATAACCTGGGCCTCTGATTCCTGGCACAAATGGAAGACTCAGCCTAGATGGTATCTAGTTTCTTGCAGCTGTGGAGTTCATTGCTTCTCTGAGAGGCCTGTCTTGCGTATTTTGTATTTTACCAGAGAAGAGACAACCAGGCTTAGCACCATCCTGATCCTAAGAGAATGCCTAAGCCTCACCTAAAAAACACAAGTTTAAATGATTTCTGCATTTGTCTTACCCATGATGAAAACCTAATTCTATTTTGTCAAAGAAGGATGTGTGAAAAATACATATGAAAATGTGAGTAGAATGAGGTTAAAAGTATAGGCCATGTGAAGACTCCTGTTGACTAAATAGAACCAGTGAAATACCTGAAACATGTATGGAAGGGAAAATTAGAATAAATGACCCATTCAGTCCAAAGAGTTAGTCAGAGAGGTTAAAACAGAGCAATAGGGACTTCCCTGGCAGTCCAGTGGTTAAGACTTCGCCTTGCAATACAGGGGGTGCAGGTTTGATCCCTGGTCTGGGAGCTAAGATCTCACATGCCTTGAGGCCAAAAAACCAAAACATAAAACAGAAGCAATATTGTAATAAATTCAGTAAAAACTTTAAAAATGGTCAACATCAAAAAAAAAATCTTTATTTAAAAAAAATAAGAACAACAGAGCAATAATTACCAAATTGTGTTCCACAAGGTGTTAAATACATTCTTTTTTTTTTTTTTTTTAAAGGGAGAGTTTGGTTATTATGGTCAAATTAGTTTGGGACTAGATGGGTTAAACGAGTTAAGCAAATTTATTTTTGCTGCAGGACCTCTGAGACTATGGTTTGAAGCCTTTCCCAAACTAACTGACCATGGAACCCTTCTTTCCAGGAATACCTCATGGGATCTCTATGAAAGAAAGACCCTTTAGAATATACTAAGATAAATTAGGGAAACTAAAATATATTGACAAAACATGTCAATCTGCTTTCTGACATATATTAGTGAATTGCCATATCATCTTTAAGAGAAGCCTCCAAATTTGATGACTACTGGAGATTTTATCCAGCCAGGAATAAAATCATTTGTTTCAAACTGACATTTGTTAAATGTCTGAATGGTTCTCAGAACCCCTGCTATTATATTCCAATATAAATATGGTATGTGTACCTTTTGAAAGTGGGCTTTGATATTTATGGACTGAAGAGCCAAAGAGAAATGGGAGAAAAATGATTTTTGAAGTGATCTATGTTTGCCTTCCATGGAATTTTTTCCATCTTTTTAAAAAGGAGTTCCTTGGCCAATTCTGGCATCTCTCGGGAAACTACAAGCCAGGGTAAACCAGGAGCCTGCTATAACACTTCATTCTTATGCATCATTTAAAAGGCATGCATGCTTCATGTGAATCCAATAACACTAGGCATACGGAGAGCAGGGGTTATGTTAGGACCCCATAAATAATGCTTCATCTCATCTTTTAGGCTCGACGAGCAAAGAAACCTTGTAGAAGAGAGAGGTGACATTTTAGAATAAGGTGTCCTACTTTGTGAATACGTTGAAGAAGCCTTCAAGCCTACAACCACAAAGATAAATAAAAGTCTATAAAACAACACCCTTACTTAAAAACATTGAGATGGATATTTTTTTGCAGCAATGACGGATGAGAGGGCTGTCCATGACCCGTAAGTATATGAAGTACTAATATAAACACGAGTCCTCTCTAAGAATCAAACTAAGCGAAAAGGCTCAAAGTTGGCATGATCAAGAGATTTTATTGGGGTACTTGGGGCACAGTAAGTGTATCAGTTTAAGCCTAAACAATATTCACCTGTGTCTAGCAGGGTGCTACGGGGTGCCTAGTAGGGAGTATTACATGGGAGATTAAAACCCTTCCTTGGGTAAAACGTACAGAGAAAAGGAACTGAGCACACATGTTTGGTTCACGAATGATGTGCCAGAATCAAAGGGAAGAGATAACTAGAAGGACAACTCAATGTCAGTCACTCTTATTCCCCTCATCCCAGAGCTTGCAGGCTCACGGCCAAGTACCAGAGTGTGGAAGGATCCACGGAGGAACAAGTGAAAACAAGAACAGCTGAGACAGACTTGCAGCACTCAGGCAGCGGCAGCACTGGGGCCAGTCTCACCTCCCACAGTAGGAGACACTGGCGGCTGATGCTGTGACAGATTCATCAAGACACTCAGCGATAGGCACGGCAGCCTGGGCACAGACGCTATTGCTTCTAGAATCATCCTCATAGGGCAACACTGGCAACAAAGCTGCTGTTTTTAATACCAGAAGGCAGTGAGCATACTATAAGGAGTCAGGGTAAGAGAGAAAGAAGGTAGAACAGAGGATGCCACTGGGTGGTTAGAAGGATAAATTTGCTGATGGTAGATGACATACATCTGAAGAACGTCATACAACTATTTAGTAGACGTATAAGTGTGGTCTAGAGTTCTCACGTAGGGAATAGGAACAGTGCCAGAGAAATACCAATTGGCAACAATCATAATATTCTATTTTTATCCCCATGTGAGTATGGCTTGAGAATCAAGAATTACATAAGACAGGACTGCATAATATTGAAACTGCTTGTATTGGAATGGAGTCCTGGCTGGCTGTGGTCGTCTTGGTAAACAATGGAAAATCTCGTTTAATTGAATTGGCTTAAACTTGGTCCATTGTGCGAGGTTGTGAATTTGATAACCTATTAAGGTCATCTCCCTAACCACTATAAAGGTTCTAATGAATATTGCATTTTTTCCATCTTATTCCCAAAGATCAGAGCACTTTGGCATAGTCCTAGTTAAGTTTTATTATTTTCAAACTATAGATTCTAGAGTATAATAAAAATGCATTTTAAAAAGCCATAATGCTCATCTACTTGAGTATTTTTAATATCAACAAGTAATTTTTATAAAGATAGCTCATATTTTTATAGGTATTTTCAAAGTTCCTCCATCTGATCATGTTATCCTGTAAGAAGAGGTAAGAGATTTGGCAGGTAAGGAAACAAATGTGCTGAACTGGCCAAGGACGGTCAATCGCTAAGTGATAAAGATAGGTCTAGAACTGACATCTCTGGACTGCTAATCCAAGCCAACTCACTGAACCACACCAGGCCACCTTTTTTCTGGTACCTTCTCCCAATCTTTGCATCACTTCAACAAGTTCGAATATTATCCATGCCAACTCCACAAAAAAACTTAAAACAATGAGCTTCTTTAACCTACATTAACCAAGAAGTACCAGGCAGTTAGATCTCCCTAGGGCTTTAAATTCTTTTAAAGTAAAAGATGCTTTTTGACTTTGAGTTTTCAAACTTTGCTTTATTAGTGTCTTTCATGAAAAGAATGCCGTCATTAGTTTATTTGTTTCTGTTCTGGATGTTCTTACAAAACTCTCCGTGGAGTGTTCTTCTCAAGCCTTAACGTTGTTCTTTCCATGAGTTGCACAACCCAGCTACCCAGCCAGAAGACAGAAAAGGTATCCCCCATAGAGGTCCGGTTACCCTGTGATTTTATACCTCCAGCACAAGGAATAACCACCTTCTAATAAAAACTAATTCACTACAGGATAGAAAGAGACAACAGGGGAAAAAAAGACATTCACAGTAATACGAAAGTTTGTTTCTTCCTTGAGGAAGCAAATATTAAAGTTATTTCTGTTGTTGATCAGTTACACACTTAGGTGCACGCACACACACTTATCCAATCTACTCCCTCATAAAAATAATCTCATTAGTCTCAGTCAGAGGAATCTCTGTATGACTTGTTTTTTGAAGATCAACTCAAATAATTAAATCTAACATAATCCTACCTAAAGTAAAAAATTATTAAAATGATGAAGATGTCCAGCATGCCAGGATATCTGGAAAGTCCCAAGTTCGTGTTATATTTTGTTGATATAAGAGTTTATACATCCCCAACACAGAGAAACTACACAGACATTATTTATCATTATCTTCTCTTTAAAAATGAAGTGCTTCCTTTTTCTGATATCCTTCAGCAGATGAATAAAATGATTTACATTAAACTCACATTAGCTTTGCATTATCACAGATTTTTCTTCTTCTTTGCTTCTTCACTTCCCCTGTGACTGTACTTTAATATAACCTTATTAAATTCAAGGAACAGTTTGGGAAACTAGATCTTATACATCCAAGGAGCCCTCATATTGAACTCATCCAAAGAATTCAAGAAATGACATTCCTAAAGTTTTGCAAGGGATGTTGTAAGCCGCACACAAGTCTTTGGCCTTCTTCATCATTATACTTGACAGAATTATGTAAACAAAAATGCTCAGGGTAATGAGAAGCTCTTTTGGCCTATAATGTTTTGGCAGACATTTTAAGTGGGAATGTAGACACATTATGTATAGTATAGGTACTACATGTGTATACATATATACTTAAATACATATATTTGAAAGATTCTTTTCAGAAGGACCGTCTCTATTTATTTTCTTGATCAAATATAAATACAATTTTATCGTGAATGTAGTAAAATCTCCAATGTAGAGTATGTGTGAAAATCTCTTCAAAAGTTTTAGACAACACAGATCATAGAAAACATTTATTATCATTTATCCTAAGTAATAGCTCGAAAGCTAATTTTATTATTCATTCAAAATTCCTTTGATGTAGTTCCTAAGCTAGCTAGGGTTTTGAAGGCCTAAAATTTTAGTCCTGAGTTTTCACCTAGTAGCTTTAGAGGTTTTCATGCGACTCAAGATTGTAGAAAGAAATCCTGTAGGCAGAATCTCTTAGAACTGACTTCACAGGTGCATGGTAATTATAAAGCAGAATTTCTGCCTTGGGATTACGGGGAATATATATTAAAAACATAGTCTAGCTCTAGAGAGCAACCATCCTGGAAGGTCCGCAAGCAGAAACAAGGACACTTAAACATCTCTTTTGCTCCCTCTGCTGGTTGCTTTCGTAAAATAAAGAATGGGTACTTTGATCTCTTATCAGAAAGGCTGATATATTTTAATTTTCCCAGACTTTCAGAATTTGAGTGTCAAGACTTATCTATTTGGTTTGTTATAACGAAGCTTTTGTGACTGAGTTGCTATGATTGAGTTGAGTCTTTGCTCGTCTAAATTATAAATGAGTGTGAAATATTAGATTAAAAGAGATACTATGAAAATGGAAGTTCCATTAGATTAACAGTTCAGAGGTCATTGAGCATGGTACAAAAGAGAATATAAGATATCCTCATTTTAAAATAATATATCAAGCAGGGTAGAAGCACTTATATATAAAATTAGTTAAGAAAAAGACAGTATATAATTAAGGACTAAATTGTGTAGTATTGACTATATGTTGTAGACTTCAGAGAGTGGAAAAATTTCATAAACAAGAGACAGGAGTTGCAGTGAGACTCAAAAATGATTAATATAGAACACAGGCTGGAGCGTGATAGGAGTGGTTGCTGACAGAGCATCAGTAGTGATTAACTACCATCAATAACCCAGTCTTGTGGACTTTTCCATCCAAACACAACCTTCTTCCTATACATATAATTGCAACAATAGCAATAGCAACAATAGCGTGTCCGTACCTGACATAAAGAAAATATCTATATTCCAAATTAAAGCAGGTGCGTCTTCTCCCCAAAAGTGAATACCCACAATCATTCAGCCACCATCGCTATCTCTGAGGGATAGTCAGTCCTTCTCTATCAAGTCAGTCACAACTTTGATCTGCTACCTATGGATCAAATAAGAAAGTTAATCATCAGTAATACACACTTTATAAAATATTAGAAAACGACTAGAGGAAGATATACTTGAGACTACTGCAGGGTTCTTCCTCAGTGAGACAGATCTTTCCCTTCATTTAAGGAGCTCTGAGTCTATGATCTGAGTCCAGGTCAGGCAAGTGTGGGAGGGACCGTGAATTTCCATTGTAGTGAGTAACTCAGGACACTGCCAAACCTAGAGATTTTTTTAAGTAGGACCTTAGTAGGATATCATCAATTTCAGTCCTAGAATCCCCCATGATCAGTTAGCCACTTCCAAAGTCTTCTGCGTGTCAAACTTTATTATTAACACTCTCAACCTGGTGATTATTACAGAACCACACCACCATCCTTGGCTAATTAAGTGCTGCTAATTTGCCCTCAGTCGACCAAGGCTACCAATGCACATGGTGGTATCATCCCCTCCTAGAGATGGTAACCACTGCAGTCTTTTTCACTAATGCTGCACCCCCCTCACCAATGAATTTCTTAATGTCTAGAAGTGTTTTCTATTATCCCCTTAAGGAACAAAGTTGCGAAATACCAAATCTCCCTAAATTCTTTGGATTTATCTTTCTACAAGATACCAACTTATTGGGAGTTCCCTGGTGGTCCAATCGTTAGGACTTGGTGCTTTCACTGCCATGGCCCGGGTTCAATCCCTGGCCAGGGAACTCCCGCAATCCACACCACGAGGCCGAAAAAAAGGTACCAATTTATTTCTGGCATTTTAACTTCATCAGGCACATTCCATTGATGAGTCCAGGTTTGAGGCAAGCCGCCAAATAATCAATTAGAGCCATTTCCAGGTGCTCAAGCTAGTACATTGAATCTCTCTCTTTATTTATTAAAGCATTTATCCATTCATTCAACAAATGTGTATTCAGTTTTCATTAGGTATCTGACAATATTCTCTGTGCTGGAAAGACAGCATTGGATAAAACAAGTAAAATTCCCTGGCTTCCTAGAGTCTACATTTGATGGGAGAGAGGAGAAAACGATAAACAAATAAGTATTTCTAAATACATAGTGCTTCGGAAGATAATTAGATTGGTGCTCTAGAAAGAAACAGGGCAGACTAAGGGAGATTGGGAGGACTGGGGTGTATAATTTTACGTATAGGGATCAGAGGAGGCAACTCTGAGAAAATGACCTTGAACAAAGTCTTGAAGGGCGTCAAGAAATGGGCCAATGCAAATACACGGGAGGAGAGCAGGCCAGGCAGAGGCCATAGCAAGTGCAAAGGCTCCGAGGCTTATTTAAGAACAGAGAGGAGGCCAGTGGTGCCAGAACAGAGTGAACAGATGGAAAATAATTGTTAGCATGATACTTCAGATAAACTCATAGTTTTGGAAATTAAACTGAATACAAGTCGAATTTTCTCACTCTCCCAGCTCAGTTTCAGGTTTGTTAAGAACATGTGCTAAAACTTATCATTTTATATTAGCAAATACTTCATAGCAACCAGTATCACTTGTTCTCTCAAGTATACGGGTTAAATTAACTAGAATAATTCAAAGCCGTTCTTTCCATCACAGTCATCTCCTAGCAAGTTGATCAACTGTCTGTTATGATTCTCCCTAATCACCACAACTACGGGGAAATTATCAGTGTGAGCTGGGTGTGTATTACAAAGTAGGAATATAATGCTAAGACTTCAGCATCCTGACCAAGGGTAATTAAAATTTCTTTTCAAATAAAGCAATAATCTTCAGAGAGCTTATAAAAAAGCCTGGCAACATCTTCCAACTTGTCAATAAATATATACTTTTTATAGTCTGGCTTTTCTGTTTTTAATTGGCATGCTTTAAGGGAAACACCCAAGTCATAGCTTTTGAGTGGGGAAATTAATTATTGATTTGCCTCTAGGCAAATAACTTCATTAAAGTTGTGTGCTAAGTGCCTGGTTAGTTTAAGAAATTGAATGTAGAAACTCATTTCTTGTTCAAAAATTTTGTGATTCACCTCAGTTACCAAAACAGATTACATGTTGGGAAAATAATAAATAGGTTTTAATATGGAAAAAGCGTGTACTAATAATCAATAACATCAATAGCAAAGCCTCACTGAAAAGCCAGAGCTGCAACCTCGTGTTAATGGATGATGTTACAGAGAAATGACTTTTCCATTGAAGTTTTCCTCAAGTAAACTGCTGATTTAGGACTGCTCATCTGTATAGAGAGATTAAGTAAATCAAGATGGAAATAATAGAACTTCTTATAACCCCATTTCAGTGGAAAGGTTAATTTTCACTTTATTGGTTAAATCTAGTGTGTGTACCTGTTCCTGTTATTAAACTACTTACAAATGCAATCTGATGCCATCATCATAACAGTTTTTGGGGGCAGGTATTATTATCCCCATTTTACACATAGGGAAATTGAGGCTCCGGGGTAGCCGGACCTTCCCAAGATCATACATATAGAAAGTGGCAGAACCTCTTACGAGATTCTATACAATTTTCTTGTGCTTATATATCACTGTATTGTTAATTATATTACAACTAGTGCTATTCCTAAAAAGACTATTGTTTCTTAGTCTTCGAGTATTATTATTATTACTATCAATATTATTATTAAAAGTTAGACCTGTCATTTAGATATTTTGTTTATGTAATTTTTAGGTAAACAGCTTCCAAATAATATTTATATGGTTAATTATTTTTAAAAGGTCCACTTTAATTAGCAAATTCTTAATTCATAATATATGTGCAGTATAAAAACTACTAATTCCAACATCTCTGTGAGTGTGCTCATATTTTTTATTTTTATTATGAATCATATTTTTCTACTTCTCTTCATGTCTCAGTTTTGATTTTATATCAGTCACTGTGAATGAAACAATAGTTGAGACTGAAATTTGGTGATATTTTCCATAGAAACAGCTCCCCTTTCTTTGCCAGACATCTAGAGTAAAGTCCTGTGGTTCTAAAATTGATATATCTATTCCATCTAAAGTCCTGCTAAATGATATACGGGAATAAAGACGCAGACCTACTAGAGAATGGACTTGAGGACATGGGGTTGGGGGAAGGGTAAGCTGGGACAAAGTGAGGGAGTGGCATGGACATATATACACTACCAAATGTAAAATAGATAGCTAGTGGGAAGCAGCCGCATAGCACAGGGAGATCAGCTCGGTGCTTTGCGACCACCTAGAGGGGTGGGATAGGGAGGGTGGGAGGGAGGGAGACGCAAGAGAGAAGAGATATGGGAACATATGTATATGTATAGCTGATTCACTTTGTTATAAAGCAGAAACTAACACACCATTGTAAAGCAATTATACTCCAATAAAGATGTTAAAAATAATAATAATATATGAATGAGAAGAAAGAGGTGTCAAGAGAAGCAGATGAGAAAAGGGAAAAATGAGAATTACTAATTATTTTTAAATAACAGAAGAGGAAAGACAAAGGATGATAATAGTCATCATAATACAAATACTTATGAACAGTCACCATACAGAGGGAACTGTGTATGCTTTACAAGCATCATATATATATATATATATATATATATTTTTTTTTTTTTTTTTTTTTTTTTTTTTTTACAAAGTAGGCAATGAAGGTTTAAGGAAACTATGTGCCCAAAGATACAGATAGAGAGTGACTGAATCAGAATTTGAACTGAAGGCTGTCTGATGCCAAAGTATATACTTTTACCAGTGTAATATACTGCCTTCCTAAAACTCTAATGAATCCTTAGAGATAGTCTTAGCTCTAGCAGTTACAATCAGTGGTGTAGATTTAGAGGGCAATGTTACACACAGTATCATTTCAGTAAAAGCAAAGATCCTGCTGATGTCTGGTACATGTATTTACACTGGCTTTACAATATTAGATTACATTTTTATACTTGGAAAAAGCAATCAAACTGTCTAAGAAACAGTAACTGTTTCATTATTTACTTTTTATTAATAACTAAACTCTTTAAAGGAAATGTTGTTCCCAAAGATTTCAAGCTTTTATAAAGAAAACATAACTAGATGATATGAATTTTCCATGCAAATGGAAGATAAATTTAAAAAGAAACAAACTTCGGTCTAAATATCGGGGGGGGGGGGGAAAATTCCTTAAGAAGTCAGCCTTCACTATTAATAACACCAAGAATCAGTTTAGGCCAATGACGGACAACTCAGGTAAGAGAAACTTGTTTTCTCTCCTTATCTTTCACCTACGTCTACCCACACACAATAATGCTTTTGCATCTCACCCTTCTTGCAATTCTCTCTTTCTCTCTGTGCATGGTAACAATATTTCTTCAATCCGGTGCCTTTCCCTCTTACCCATTCTTCAAGTTCATTATTTTTGCATGACTTTATAATTTCCTAAGTCTCCTCCAAGTCATACTCACTCCTTGTTCAGACCTTCGATCCTTGAGATGTCCGCCAATCCTTGTGTTTGGCAATATGCAGCTTCTAGATCAAACGAGATTAGTAATCATAGATACTTTGAAATCTGTGCATGTGATCAGGTGAACTTTAGAAAGAAACAGATGTGTAGAAATCTGGGAGGAGGTGTAACCCTTTGGAAAATATGAAAATTTTTCAAATTTCAAAATATGAAATTTGAAAAATTTTCATTTGCCAATCTGTTATTCATAGCAACTTCTCCACACAACTTGTAAATTATTGCCAAAGGACTTTATTTCCCTTGGAGATAACACTTTCTAAATTGTTTAGACGTGATCTGGGCTACTTACCATTTTTATCTGACTTCATTAAATGGAGAACTAATGAGTCAAAGCATCATTATCATTTCTTTCCACCATCATCACAATAAGAGCTGGTAGTTTTCTGGATAAGGGGGTGGAGGGTAGGAACAAAATATCAGGCAGTATTAGCCTGACCATGGTGTAGGATAAAACAAAGTAGCTTCACTATAAATAATGATATTTAAATACAGTTTCCTTAAATCATTCATCAGCACCATTTTTCTTCAGAGAAAAAAATGAACCTTCCCAAAACTGACGCTATAGACATCGCAGACTCTCCATAGCAAAGAGGCAGTAGAACAAAACAACCAAGATAAACAGTAGTACTTACATAAGTGACTTGTTTACACCTGAGTAAGGAAAAATAAAGGTGTTTGTATCCTATTTTAATGTGGTAGTTACAAGTATGCATGGATAGGAAAATGCATTACCCTAAGCCCCAAAGTAACATTTATCACAACTCAGATCCATTTTAGGGAGGCCTGGGGGGTGCAAGTGGTTAAAAGGTGAGAACAGCTCTTGTATGTGCTGTTAATTTAAGAGTGCAACCAGGATCTATAATTACTTCTGAAAAGAACAAGTAGCAACTGAGTTTATTAACTGTCAACAAACATCTGCTAAAAGTGGTAATTAACACCATAAGGCTCATGGAACTCAAGACAGACATCAGATCAGCTATGTAGCACCACAGTAAATGTTTGCTGGGACATCAGACCATCTTAGCCTTGTCTGAAATTTTCCCTAGTTAAATACTCCTGGTTTATAGTCTAAAAAGCCTGCTTCATAAAAGCGTGAGGTGTCAAAGGTCCACACGAGTAGGTGTTTTTAAACACTAAGTTCATTGGAATATTTGCAATGAGATACAAGGGGTCAGGTCTCCAAAAATAAACTAGTAACAGAAAGGGAGAAATAACTAAACAGTCAAAACAGTCATCGCATAATCCATCTTCTAAAGCCCTAATGTAATCTTATCAAGGAAACCACTCGGCATCTATTTGCTATTATTTTAAACAACTTTTCAACAGATTGTTAGAATAGAGCTTCAAGGTCCATATTTGAAAGTGGACTGCTACAGTCAGAACAGAAAGAAAAGTCAGGTGACAGTCGACACCCAGTCAGGAAGAGAAGAAAGGGAAAAACTATAAAGAGAGCATAAAAAGTTATTGAATGCAGTCATCAAGTCTACTTTTTATGTCCAGGACATTTCCTGTGTTCAGTATTGAGATGGCTTCCAACAACTACAGAAAGATGCATCTCTTTTCAGAAAGTCACTCAGGTCTGTGTCACAGTCAGCTGAGAATCCCAAACACTAAGGCCCGCTTTAATGAGACTATTTTCATATGTGTCTGTACATATATGTAATTGGAGGTCTACAGGAGATATACACGTAAGTGTTACAGACTAGAAACTGCAGCATGTTGACATGATGTTTGCATCAAATGTTAATTTATATACACTGCTTGAGTTTTCTGTTCAGTTACATTTGTTGCTTCATTTGCATAAAGGTGTAGATGCAAAATTAATATATACTCAACATCATGAGTTAGTTATTAGGGAAGTGCAAATCGAAACTACAATGAGATATTCTCCAGGATGGCTATAATTTAACTAAAATAAAATAAAACAGAAATAAGTGTTGGGGAGATTATGGAGAAATTGGAACACACATTGCCGGTGAGGATGTAAAATGGTTTGGCCACTGTGGAATTTGACATTTCCTCCAAAAGTTAAAGATAGAGTTACCATATGACCCAGCAATTCTACTCCTAGGTATATACCCAAAAGAACTGAAAACATATGTTCACACAAAAACTTGTACATGAATGTTCACAGCAATATTAACCATAAGAGCAAAAAGTGGAAACAACTCAAATGGTCATCAATTGATCAATGAATAAATGAAATGTACATACTACAGAATATTGTTCAGTCATGAAAAGTAATGAAGTAGTGATACATGCTACAACTTGGATAAATCTTGAAAATATTATATTAAGTTAAAGAAGCCAGACACAAAAGGGTACATATTGTATGATTCAATTGATATGAAATGTCCAGATTAGGCAAATCCATAGAGACAGAAAGTAAATCTGTGGTTGCCAGGGGATGGGGGCGGGAAACATTGGGAGTAGAGTTTATTTTGGGGTGTGATAGAAGTGTTTGAGGATTAGTGGCAGTAGTTGCACAATAGTGTGAATATATTAAAAACCACAGGAGTGTGTACTTTAAAATGGTTAAAATGATGAGTTTTATGTAATGTGAATTTTATCTCAATTAAAAAAAAGAAGAAATCAAAATATGTACATTTTGTTTCCATGTTATCATTTTCTAAGTCCACTGTGTTTAAATGCTTCCACAGATAATTAAATGCATTCAAAAAGTTAATGTTCAGCTCTCTGATCTGACAAGCAGGATTGCTTCTAGGTACTTCATAATGTTTCAATTCCCAAAAGAATACACTTTACTGAACCTTATTAAATATTTAAAGGGATATAAGAGTTTAATATAGAATGTGTTACCTACATAACACTCTACCATGCCATTCATATTCCTCTTGGCAGAGGGCAATCTTCTCCTCAAATATTCCATATAGTCTTAGAAACAGAGGAAAAAAAGGTAAAAATCATGGCCTATTTTCATATAGGTCTAATAGAGTTGGTCAGTATTGTCTCTTCTATGGGATATACTTTAAAGGAGAGCAATTCAGAATAGCTGAGAATTTTCTAAGCAGCCCACTCCAGTTCTTCTTTAGACAGGTACTTTGTTTCCTTTAAATTTTAAATTGTCTTCAAAAAAAAATTTTTTTTTAGATATATATTTTTATTTATTTATTTATTTATTTATTTATTTTTGGCTGTGTTGGGTCTTCATTGCTGCGCACAGGCTTTCTCTAGTTGCAGTGAGCAGGGGCTACTCTTCGTTTCGGTGCACGGGCTTCTCGTTGCACTGGCTTCTCTTGTTGTGGAGCACAGGCTCTAGGCATGTGAGCTTCAGTAGTTGTGGCACATGGGCTCTAGAGTGCAGGCTCAGTAGTTGTGGCACACAGGCTCAGTAGTTGTGGCTTGCGGGCTCTAGAGCACAGTCTCAGTAGTTGTGGTGCATGGGCTTAGTTGCTCCGCGGCATGTGGGATCTTCCTGGACCAGGGCTTGCATCTGTGTCCCCTGCATTGGCAGGTGGATTCTTAGCCACTGTGCCACCAGGGAAGTCCCCCCACAAATTGTTTTTTAATTAAAAAATCAATTTATTGATATGCAAACCAACTGGACCAAACAGGACAAACAGGATAGAAGCAATACTCTAAACAAGCGTTAACTTAAGAGCTCTGATGCCAACCAGGAGGACACCCAAACACAAGTTTAGCATGGGGGTAAGAGTCTTTATGTCTTCTGGTGAAGGCAAAGCCATTTGGTTGGCACTTCGTAGGAATATCTTTCCACCAGGTCCTCATCGTAAGGTATGTGCCACGAGTCTCCAGTTGTTGGCACCATGGTGTCAAAGATGAGAATATGCTGAAGAGTTATTTTTGATCCCGGATGCCTACAAACAATTGCCAGCTGATGTCCTTGCTGCCACTTAAAGAACAGGCATTGGGTCTTGGCATCAGGAACACAGGCCTTGTGGTCCCACATCAGATCTTTTGTGATAAACTTGCAGTGGTTCCCTGAGTGCAGTGTGGCATACAGAAGGAACGGCATCCTCTGAGAAGTTGTCAGCAAAAAAAAAAAGCTGGCTTGCTTTTGCACCTTTTCCATATCATCCTTCCTCCACCAGGAATTCTGCATTAACATATGCTTCCAGCCTGGGACCAGCACTTGAAGATTCTGCTTGGCTAGCTGAGAGACCACATCCAAGAGAACTTGAGACTCACGAGCTTTAGGAAACATTTTGGCAACATTGAGGTCATCAACGACAATATCAAAAGGAGGACAGTAATTTACAAAGTTCTGAAATCTCAGGTTCCTGAGGTGTTGTCTTTTTGTATTGGTCACCTTCATCTATCACATCCCTCATGATTTTTTCCTTGAGAAATTCATACTGTTCTGAACTCAGGTGAATAGACTCTACAGTTTTTCCACAGCCCAAACACTGACCAGTTTGCTGGACTGTGGTGAACTGTCCTTTCCATTGTTCTCCAGGAACACTTTCAAACCATGCTTTTATACTGTGTGCAAATGACTCCCCAGGATATAGCTGATTATTTCTTAGATACAAAAGAATGTCATGTAGTTTGTTTGAATACGATCATCTTTCATGTCTTTTCCAAAATCAAAGAAGGTTTTTAATGTTTCCAACATAGGAAAAATATCATGACCTAACAACTCTTGATACAAATTCCAGGCTACATTTACATCTTGATGAAATAGGGCTCCCTGGATACAGTCACTATAGTCCTTTTTTTAAGGAATCATGACTTGTTTGATGTCCTCTAACAGCAGCAAGGCCTCCCTCCATCTGTCTGTATGGATTAATCCCTGGATGAGAAGAGTGTACGCTCCAGATTCTAAGTGCTTTTATCTGGCTTTCATGATTTCATAGACATCAATAATTTCTGATGTCTGCTTATGAAAAACACAGAGATACAAATACTTGACCAGCAAATCATAGCCTACAATACCATTGTTTTTTGCAGCTACCTAGGCCAGCACAGATTTGGCCACATCTACAGAAATATGGCATTTAACCATCTGTGAAATGATCTAATTTTCAAAGTTAGCCTTTTCTTTGAAATCTACCTTAAGTTTATCCCACTCCTCTGAATTCAAAGGTTTTGTCGGCATTTGAATAATGTTCTTCACAGGTGGCAAGACGTCCTCTTTACTCAGAGGATTCATCTGTTATCTCCTCTTAGCCGCTCCAGCTGCAAACATGTGGGCAGAATCAGGAGAAACTTGTTTATTACCGCCCTCATCTTTTTTCCTGACATATCTGGCCTTGGCAATCAGCAGATTCATTGCTTTGGTATTTTGTGGAGACACTGTTTTAAGAGAAAACCACTTCTCTTGGTTCCTGATGCCGTAACAGTCTTTGAGAAAGAGAGAGAGAGAAGAGTGACCTGGGCCTAGCCCAAGGTATGGGTTGCTCTTCCAAAGTTTAGGAAAGCTTCGAATACCAGTGAAATAGAAAGTCATTATGCAATTAAATCAGCACCAGATTGTGAGAGACATGCCCCAATCAAAAAGCCCCAATTTCTACAGCATAATTAAGGGATTTGCAGGTAGGGGGTGGAGAATCAAAGCGCAACTTTCTAAAAGATGATTTTCAGCTTCTCACAGACAAATCAAATGCTTTGGGGGCTATCAGCAACGAAGCTTGGTTGAGTTCTCTCCATTAAACAAGGATATGGGGACATACAACCTTGGTCGCAAGTTCCAGGACCAGGGGACAGAGCGGGAATCCTCTGGTGCCTGTTATATTCCAATCCGCGAACAGCAGCACCCACGTACCATGCAACCATAAACGCGGTGGAAATTCCCAAAAAAAATTTTTTTAAGAATTTTATTATTAGATTATTTCTTTGAATTTTATTTTATTTTTCTATACAGCACGTTCTTACTAGTTATCTATTTTATACATATTAGTGTATATCTGCCAATCCCAATCTCCCAATTCATCCCACCACCACCACCACCCACCGCTTTCCCCCCGTGGTGTCCATACGTTTGTTCTCTACCCCTGTGTCTCTATTTCTGCCTTGCAAACCAGTTCATCTGTACCATTTTCTAGATTCCACATATATGCATTAATCTACGATATTCGTTTTTCTCTTTCTGACTTACTTCACTCTGTGTGACAGTCTCTAGGTCCATCCACATCTCTACAAATGACCCCATTTCGTTCCTTTTTATGGCTAATATTCCATTGTATGTATGTACTACATCTTCTTTATCCATTCGTCTGCCAATGGGCATCTAGGTTGCTTCCATGACCTGGCTATTGTAAATAGTTCATGAATACACTATTTTGCTAAGAGTTTAAATTTTAATTAAACAATAATAGTGATTATTTAACAATTCATTAACAAAGGCCAGAACATTACCCTAGTTTGTGCTTTTGAAAGTGATAGATGAATAGAGTTACTCCTGTCATCAAATGAATAGAAATCCAGGTTTACAGTTGTATTGCACACCAAGCTGAAGATACAGTTGTAGTTTCAGCATCTTCGGGGTCACTAAGCTCAGTCACCAAGGAACCAATCCCAATCATCAGAGAGTAACCTGACCCATTGGTAAACCAGGGACAGGCTGTGCTCCCATTACCTAAGTAATGTCCCTGTTTGCTATATGTTTTCAAATCAAAATTGCTTCTCAACTCGAGTGGCAACAGAGTGACAAGACAGTACTTGGGTCTGACTCTCCATCTGCTATTCTGAAGAGCCTGGAGAGAGAAGCAGGGGAAGAGGGAGGTCATGCAAGCACTTGACAACGCAGGAATCTACTGAGGCCATCCCATCACTGTGCTTTCGACTTTTAAAAGTATAATCTATACTTGCCCAGCACACCCTCCCGACCCTCCTCTTCACCCACCTTCTACCAGATGCAGTAAACTGGTAACGCAGGAAGGTGAGGGGGCACCTTGCTCTGTGTTGACAGAGCCTGGGAGGAGGTGTAAGGAGGAGCCAAGGGGAGAAGGAAGTGGAAAAGAGGCAAAGGAAGAAACAGAAGAGAGGGTCACTGCAGCTAGGAAGCATCTTGATCAGCATCCCCTCTAACCCCATCCGCGTAAGTGTCAGTAGGACACAGTTCATGCATGGTTTGGTTCCCTCCAGCGTTCCTTCCTCATCTTCGGGTACCAGCAGACACTACCTCCCTCCATCCCTGTTCTGGGCAAACTGATCCTCCCTCACATCATGTGGTTCTGCTGGGGTTGTCAACCACAGTAAATCACCCTCCTCACCCTCACAAAATAAAAATACAAATTCTCTTTCTCTCAGATACAAACACACATGTAGAGGTGGGTACAGGAGCTGAGATCAACTACTCAGATGCTCTCTGGACATTTCCACTCTCAAGAGGGCACCCACAGGGTCCAAAAGCAGCACCCAGAGGTTTGGGCCTCAGATTTCTGAGGCTGAAGTTCCTGTAGCTTCTCAAGTTTTGTCTGTCCTAAGGCCTGATTTTTCAAATCTTCATTTAATTCTCTAAGCAATCCGTTATATCCCCAGGATATGTCTTCTCCCTTGTTTGACTTAGTCAAAGTCATTTTCCTTTGCTTACTGCAAAGAACCCTAACTGATGTGGCAGGGCTCCCATTCAGAGCGTTTTGAGGTAGTGCAACTGGTAGAAATGGCCTTGGACTTGGTTGGAGTTGCGGGGGGAGGGGCAGGTAAAAGGCTCCCAGCCTTGGTTGAGCCCTGATTCCTTACGTAACACTGAGCAATCAGGACACTTCTCTGAGGCCCACGTCTCATGGCTACTAAATAAGGAGTTGAGTTTAGAGACTTCTTTTTTTTCCAGCTCAAAAACTGGACAGTTTTATGAATGAAAGGGAACTGAGTAGGAGGAGAAAGCACATGGACCTGTGGAAATCTCCCCAGGCCCTAGGGTCACAGTATGCTGTGCCCAGGTGGCGCTTCTCAGGTGGCACACAATGCACAACCACAGGACACCATGCCACAGGAGCACAAGAGGAAAAACCAGGGGTGGCAGAAGCTGTCACATTTCCTAAAGAAGAGCCTGGAGAAATGGAAAATGAAGTCTGCCCAGAAACAATGAGCCAACTTGCTCTAACAAATAGTATTAGCCCCAAGGAACTCTTAACTTGTAGAAAACGTGTAACAGAATGGAAATAAACGAACGGTAATTCAGGGCACCATCTTAGGTTCTGCTGACCTCGTGGTTGGAGAAACTCTGCAGAGTGAAAAAATGTTTTTTGAAACTAAGGCTTCCCAAGCTAACTGGGATCCCCAGAGAGCAGGAACCCAAGAAAAGGATGTAGTACATTTTGGAAATGTCGCCTGCACATTCCTCTCTTCTGTTGTTAAATTACACCAAAGCCCAAGCTAGGTACCACCGATGAACAGAAGGCTCATTTACAAGCCAAAGATACAAGTGTTTGTTCTCGAAGTAAACTGTGATGTTACCTATGAGACCAGGATAGTCCTACTTGAATGACTCTCGAATCAGGTAGCAAAGACCTAGCTGTGCAAAGAGAGACAAGAAACAGTTAAACAGCCGACAACAAAGAAGAAGAAAATGGACATATCTTTATCTCTTCTTTATTCCCAGCTACTGAAAATGAGTAAGAAGGAATAAAAGAGATAGATATATTTGTAAGTATAACCTACACATCAAAACTAAGGGATTTCTAAATATTGGAGGGAAAGCTAAATGTCACTCACCCTGGATATTATATTTGACCACCTAAATTCAAGTTATAGGAGTTCCTTCAAATTGGGGCAGCACAGGAAAGAAAATATTTTGCTGTAAGCAGTAACCAGAATGCATTCTCACGGAAACATCGTAAACCCCTTGCATTGAATGCACCTGGGTAGTAGCTCATAGGAACTGAAATAGCTAAAGCATCATTTCCAAAACTGTGCTCTATATAAATTAGTTCATTGAGATATTACTAGGTGTTTCACAACAGCCCCTCCACGATAAAATAATTTGAAAACATTTACTTCCTGCAGGTGTTCAATGCACATTAGCATTTTAAAGACTAAGAAACTCTGCATTCAGATAGCTTATTTATCTTCATATAAACTAGTGTTTCTAAAAATTATTTGGCCATGGGACCATTTTTCATATAAAAATTATTTAAAATCTTCTGGAATAGTTTCCCAAAGAATATAATTTAGAAAAGATATACCTACAGAAATTAATGAAGTTTATGTAAAAGCTAAATTTTTAACAACTGTAGACAAGGAGATCTCTTTTTCAGTTTGTACATGATACTAAACACAAGAAAATTACAAGTTCAATCTGAGCTTCAGTGAATTTGTTTGCAATGTGGCATCAGTTGAGAAACAAAGTTCTAATTCTGTTTCAGCCACTCGCTGGCTTTGATATTGGACAACTTAACCTCGATGACTTTCAGCCTTCAAGACTGAGAAAATCAGATGCTCAACGCTGCTAATTACTAGAGAAATGCAAATCAAAACTACAATGAGGTATCACCTCACACCGGTCAGAATGGCCATCATCAAAAAGTCTACAAACAGTAAATCCTGGAGAGAGTGTGGAGAAAAGGGAACCCTCCATCGCTGTTGGTGGGAATGTAAATTGGTACAACCACTGTGGAGAACAGTATGAGGTTCCCCAAAAAACTAAAAATAGAACTACCATATGACCCAGCAATCCCGCTCCTGGGCCTATATCCAGAGAAAACCATAATTCAAAAAGATGCATGCATCCCAATGTTCATTACAGCACTGTTTACAATAGCCAAGACATGGAAGCAACCTAAATGTCCATCAACAGAGGAATGGATAAAGAAGATGTGGTACATATATACAATGGACTATTCCTCAGACATAAAAAAGAATGAACTAATACCACTTGCAGCAACATGGATGGACCTAGAGATTATCATACTAAGTGGAGTAAGTCAGACAGAGAAAGACAAATATCATATGATATCACTTATATGTGGAATCTAAAAAATGATACAAATGAACTTATTTACAAAACAGAAACAGATTCACAGACTTCAGGAATAAACTTATGGTTACCAAAGGGGAAATGTGGGGGGAGGAATGATTGGGAGTTGGGGATTAACATATACACACTACTATATATAAAATAGATAGTCAGCAAGGACCTACTGTATTGCACAGGGAACTCTACTCAATATTCTGTAATAACCTATATGGGAAGAGAATCTGGAAAAAAATGGATATATGTATAACTGAATCACTTTGATATACACCTGAAACTAACACAGCACTGTAAATCAACTATACTCCAATATAAAATACAAATTAAATTTTTTAAAAAATTTGAGAAACAAAAATTTTGATTTCTTGGCAAAAATAGACTGAGAAAATCATTAAGATATGTGTGTACATAATTTATCACTATATTCAGCACATACTAAGTACTCAAAAACAGTTTGTATTATGGTAAGAAAATCAGTGTGTAGCAAAAAACTAGGTCCATGAATAAAGAAAAAGCCCTAAATAGAACTAGGACAGAATTTCTCTATGAAAGCCCATTTCTCCGGTGCCCTAATAAAGAAGAATGCACATTCAACAACAGACCTAGAGGCAGGCATGCCTAGGTACTATTTATACATGTGCACTAATTTATGTAACACTCCAGCAAATTTTTTAAACAACTATGTGTTCCTAAAACAGGCCAAGTTTTTTCTTGACTTAAAGTCTGCGTACTCCAGAGACACCATGGATGGACCTTGAGAACATTATGCTAAGTAAGATAAGTCAGACAGAGAAAGACAAATACTGTGTGATATCACTTACATGTGGATTCTAAAAAAGCCAAACTCTTAGAGACAGAGAGTAAAATGGTGGTCAGCAGGAGAGGGAAGGTGGGATATGGGACAGATGTTGTTTAAGGGCACAAACTTGCAACAAGTAGGAAATAAGTCCTAGATATCTAGTCCACAATATAGAGAATATGGACAACAATATTGTATTATAATCACCAAGTTGCTAAGAGACTAGAACTTAATTATTACAACCACTGAAAAGAACTTATACTTATGTAATGTGATAGAGGTCCTAACTGTACACTAAGATGACAATCATCTTACAACATATAAATGTATCAAATTTTTTTTAAAGTCTTCATACTCACTTCCCTTTGTGTGGAATGGCTTTTCCCACATGTGCATATGGCTTGTGCCCTCAGCTCCTTCAGAACCCTTATCTGTGAGGCACCTAACAGGTGTTCAGACCTCTGATCTGAGGTTTTCCCTGATCACCTTATATAAAATGTAACAATCCCTACCCACCCACCAACCTAAAACTGCAATGTCTGCTATTTTTCTCCACAAGTATTTTCTAACACCCTCTGACATACTACATATTGACTTGCCATTTGTTTACTGTCTGTTTCCCCTACAAAAATATAAGATGTATGGAGGCCTTGTCTGTTTTGTTCATTCCTATGTCTTCATCTCCTTGAATAGTTCCTGACCCATAGTGGGAATTCATAAATATTTGAATAAACAGTATGAAGATAAGTATCTTGTTTTCATCTCCTCTCATTAGTCTCCCAGGGACAAAAGTATACACTCGATGCTGTTTTTTAAGTCACCATTATTATTTTTATGTTGCCTTTTTTCTAAAAATGTTTTAAAGTGTCAAAATGAAATTTAAAGCCTTTAAAATTCAAACCTACAGCATTAATATAGTATTTATGCCTTATAAATCACAAATTTATCCTTGATACCTTTTCTCCATACATTGCACAAAGCATACACCATTAGTTAACTCGAAAACAATTTCCTGGATTACATATACTTACCCTCACAAATTCCCCTACATTCCTTAAATTTTAAACAGAATAGTAACATGGAGCTTTGTCTTTAAAATCATTAAGCTCGTCTTTATCTTATATAAACTCCTAACCCTGTGAGCTAGGCAAGTAAATATCTATAAACACACTGGCCCATGAACATGTTTTATTACCCTCTTATCTATAGAAGAGTTTGGGCTTCAACCAGGCTAACATCTCATCTGAACTTCTTCCAACCCTTCTAGCCAGTCATTCTTGGCATGGATTGGATTCCACCTAACAGAGATTGACCAAATTTTGCCAAATGTAGCAAATACCCTCCCTCTACCCAAATTAATGCATAAATAATGTAAATCTATTTACAAAATAGATTTAAATAGATTTAAAATATATAAATAAGGCTATTTCTCTTACATACATCCACTGAGAATAGTTCTACCAGGACCAAGAAGCAAATACTTCTCACAATAACTAGTTGGACACTTCATGAAATGTCTATGAATTGAAGTATGAGTTCCTGCTCTCATCCCATCAAACTGTAGTTCTAGCCCTTTACCACTGGCTTCAGAAAAAAAATGGACAAGACATTTTGGAAACATTCCATGTGATAGAGAGAGAGAACTGCTAACATGTGATGGTCTAGCCTGCAGTGTGTCCACCTCCTTGGTACACTGAAGCCTTAATAAAGATTAAAAAAATAAATAAGTAAATAAAAATAGATTCTGGACTCTGTCAGATGAAACGAGCTGGCTTTTCTGTGGCATCAGCCTTGTGCGCCAGTGTCTGCAAGGTCACACCAATCATAAATAGTACGCATTATAACCTGGACATGTGCCAGGCACTTGCCAGGCCACTTCACATGAAATAAACTTACACTTTACACAGGGCCTTTATTTCCAGGCGTGGCTGCAAATATTCACTTCATTTGTATTTCCATGTGATCACTGGAAGGCAAGTATTATTTTGCTTTCATTTACATGTAGAAAAATTGTGACAACTTTCATGTTTTGTGTATGCAAAAATTAAAGCAACGGCTTAATGTTTCAAGGAAGTCAGGAGGCAGAAGGAAGTCCAGTGTCTTTACATGCTTCTAATTTTTCCTCATGAAATATTTTCTCTGAAATTATATTTGCCAAGCATTAGACTTCTCAAGTGATTTTTCATACAATATCTCATTTGAACCTCACAATTGCTCTCTCATGTGTGTACTTGCACGTTTTCCACTTTGGACAGTAATATTTTGGCCCTTCTTCCAAAAGTAAGCATAACCCCATTTTTTGTGTGTCTTAAACTTTTTAATCCAGTTGTGTGAAACAGTCTTTCTAAGGCCCAGGTAAGCTGTAGTTTTCATACTTGCTTAGAACAAGCACATTTCAAGGGCATCCTGAACTCCCATGGTCCATCACATAGAGGACAATAGCACAGACTGGGAAAATGAGCTTTGTCTTGATAAATGAACATATTTACAGGCATATATGCAGATAAGCAGGTGTTCTTGAAAATTGTCACTCTTGAGAATCTGCTATTTATTGACACTTCCTTCTCTGTTTTTCTTGTATTTGATGGTTTTGTTAGATATGACATAACATCATTAATTATGACTCCACTAATTTCAAATTTATGTTATATTGGATGAAGAAAGAGTTGGCCTTTTCTTCCACCTACCTTTCCTTCCTTTTTTTTCTTCCTTTTCTTCATTTTCTTTCTTCTTACTTTTTCCCTCTCTTTACTTTCCTCCCTCTCCCATTCTTCTTTCTTTTTTTTTAATTTAAAATTTTTTTTTACTTTGACGTTAAATTTAATTTTTATTTTATAGGGGGGTATAGTTGATTTACAAGTCTGTGTTACTTTCAGGTGTACAGCAAAGTGATTCAGTTATACATATACATATATCCATTCTTTTTTCAGATTCTTTTCCCATATAGGTTATTACAGAATATTGAGTAGAGTTCCCTGGGCTATACAGTAGGTCCTCGTTGATTATCTGTTTTATATATAGTAGTGTGTACATGTTAATCCCAAACTCCTAATTGATTCCTCTCTCCCCACCTTTCCCATTTGTCAAAGTGACTGATCCAAGTTCACATGGCCTCAAGTCTGGCCTTCTGGTAGGTATCACACTCTTTCCCATGCAGCACACCACAGCAAAAACTTGACTCTTTATTTTTCTATAAAAATTTAACTATGCATTGCTCCCATGTCTTAAAATCACCAAGAAATTTTCACTAGACATCATTACCCTCTACTTCTCTCTCTTTATAAGTTAAAACTATAAACACCATGAGACTGGCTTTCTAGCCAGCATACTGGAACTCATTCTAAAATTAGCTTTCAAGGCAGTTACCTTAAGAATCTTTTGTCCTGTTACAAACATACCTCACGGATCAAAATATATTTAAAATGCTTTGGGAATTACTTTGAAAACCAGGTTACAAGCCACAAAAGAATATCACTTTCTTTACTTAATAGTTACACCTCAATTATTTTTTAAATTAGTAACATTTTAATCACTCGCTTTCTTTACCGGATGAGACTCTGATTTCTTTGGATCTTTCCCAAATACAATATTTTCACTCAAAGTATGAAAATTTTTCACTGTTAAACATAATTTTTCAAGTTTGCCACGGTCTTGCGGGACGATTCCACAAGAGAAATGCCAAGAATGACTTGTCCAAAGGCAGCATCTCTGAAATGAGTATAGAGCCTGCCAAGGTGATGTCTCGGATGGGACTAAGTTTCCCTTAGCTTTGCAATTTTATTCAAAAATAAGTCTTTGAAACTTATAGTCACATATCATGTATATATGAGTCAGCTTATACCCACAGTGCTTATGGAGGAATTCTACATAAATGTCTAAATAGGAGAGGCTGTTCCCACGGCCGCCAAAATAAAGTCCTCTAGAGATAGACAGTGATTTTCTGAACTAGCAATGCTTCAACTGACAAATGACTTCTGTTTCTTCCAATTTAGCAAGTTTCAGTTCAATCTAGCAATTTTCCCATTATGCCACTTTTAAGAGAAAGGATCATTTTAACCCCAGAAAAGCATTTCAATAAATTGCCCACTATCAAAATGCAAAGGATGTGTTATAACACCTCTTTCCTGCCTCAGAAATAATACCTTTCTGTCATTTTGACAAGGAAGTGAAGCATCTCTTTCCCATCTGAAAAAGTCAGTTGGCATTCCTTCATCAAGTCAGCTTCCAAGTGTTTCTTCATTTGACCCTCAAAACACTTTTTAACACTTCTCTTATGAGTGATGTCAACTGGTATGCAAGCCACTTGGTACATTCCCAGACCCTCTAAAATAATTCCATCCTATTGGCTAATCCTAGGGGGTCTCTCCAGAACCAAGTGTGCTTGTAAAACTGTTCATAAAAGGGTCTCTTATTTCTGTCTCTACTTCCTTTAACACCCTGGTTTTATTTTACTTGGACCAAGAAACGCATCAAATCTCAAAGCTTAGAATATTGGTCCATTTTTCACCCGCTTCAAGGAGACTGTTCTCTGAACCCTCATCCTTCTTACTAATAAATTTGATTGAAGCAAATTCCCCTTTGTGAAACCAGAAACCAAATTTTTCTGCTTTATTCCTAACGCTTGCATTTGGCTTCAGTCTTCATTAATTAACCACCTGGATCTTTAAAAGTCCTCACCTCTTTTTCCCAGTACGTATATATTCTTCAAAAGTCTTTCAACAGTTGGTTGAAATGTCTAGTCTTGCTTGAAATTAATTTTCCACTTTTATTGTTCCAATTATTTGGCAGGTTTTATGTCTTTGTAATAACTCCCCAGAAACCTTTGAACCTGTTATGCTTTTTATGTTTGTGCTTGATATGTTTCCTTAGCAACACTTCAATTCTGCCAGCTCTATTCCATGAAATTTAAAGAGTGAACATGTCTGAGATATGAATATGAAGATGACTTTCATAGGTTTTGATGTTTTGATGATCCTCAAAATAGTTTTTAAATTATGGTTGTGATCAGAACATATACCTTTTATTTCAACTCCACTTTTTTCAACCAATGTGATTCCTGTGTTTCTTTGATTCTTTTCTACTTCCTTTACTAGAACAAGTTTTTAAAACTTGGTTAATTAATAAGGTCACGGAAATATTACAGTAGGAAGATTTTATCAATTCCAGAAACCAACAGTTTCCACAAATCTCACCACTTTAGCTTTTTAAACACATAAATTAATCACACTAAATCCTCATAAGATTATTGTTTGGCTGCAGAAGTATCATCTATCCATTCATTTAACAACTATTAATCTGGCAGTGTTGAATACAGATTTTTTGAAATTACAGAGTATGCTTTACTGAAAATTTTTCAGTTTCTTGCAGGTCGTTAGATTCCGCTAGTCTTTGTGCCTCCCACTGAATGGGGTCCCCACCAAAAATAAATGGGGTCATTTTTAGTAGTTCTCTAAGGCAAGAGCAGTTAACCAACACGTGGCATTCCTGTCCTATACAACTTCCTTGCTGATTGAGAGGATGACTATCACTTACATGGAGACCAAAATAATAGTTATGAAAAATATGTATATATTTCAAGCCCCCACGTGGCGGAAACATCACGGGCTCAGTGGCAAACAGATCTGAGTTCAAATCTTGGCTATGTTCCTTACTGTGTGACCTTGGACAAGTATGTATTCCTATTGAGTCCAGGTTTTCTTACATGCAGCATGGGTTACTATGCTAATTAAATAACATATATGAAGTGTTTGGTATGTAGTTGGTATTTCTTGAGTAAATATTTTAATTAATACTCTTTAATGCATTAACGTTGGAAATTAGAGTTTTCACAAAAACAGTACGTGTGTTAATGGTTTAAATATTATACAGCAAATCCTTCTCATCCATGAAAATTCCAGTAGTAAAAGAATCCCTGTTGAGGAACTTAGAAGCTTACAACAAAAAAAGTGTTCAGTTCTGTTTTTGCTGTGTTTTGAAGCTGAGTTGCCAGTTGCATAAACACTTACGGTTGTTCTGTACTTTTGGTAAATCAATCTCATTATCAATATGTAATCTCTCTCTTTATTCCTGGTAATATTTCTTGTTCTAAAGTCTACTTTGACATCAAAATAAAGTCTTCTGGTTTCTTTTGATGAGTGTTTTCATGATATATCTTCTCCTATCTTTTTCCTTTAATTCATCTGTGACTTTATATTTCAAGTGGAACTCATAAACAGGATATAGTTGGGTCTTGCTTTTTAGTCAATCTGCTTTTTATATGTGATAAAATGACATATAATTTATGTATTAACATACAAATATCACTATGATTTGGTTAAAAAATCACCCATCTTTCTAATAGTTTTCTATGTCCCATCTGTCCTTTGTACTTGTTCCTCTTAAATATTTTTTTTCCCTTTTATCTTTTCTATTGGCTTATTAGCTATACCTCTTTGTTTTATCTTTTGTAGTGGTTGATCAGGGGTTACAACATGTCTCTGAAACCTATCACACACTAACCTAATGTCATTTATCATTACACATACTGTAAAAAAGCTTACAGCCATACACTTGCATTTCTCCCTCTTACCTTTTATGCTGTTATTGTCATGCATTTTACTTCTACATGTGTCATAAACCCCACAATTCATTGTTGTTATTTTGACTTTAAACAATAAATTATTTTAATAGACTTTTTTAAATAAGAAAAATATCTTTTGTATTTACCAACATTTTACCACTTCCAGAACTCTTAATTCTTTTGTCTTTCCTACAATAAGTACACAATCCTATGAACAAAAATTTAAATTATAAAAGTTATATTCAGACTCAGTATAGGCTAAAAATCTCATCTAATAGTCAGACGTCCAAAATATAAGAAGGTATACATTGATAGCTGTTAGAAATTTTCAGGCTATTTCCAACCTTTAAAATAAAATCAGACAAAAATAAGAAGTTTGCTCACTTGAAGTTTAAATTATTTTTAAAAAAAGAAAACATATATTAGGGAATATTTTGTCAAATCTAGCATCATGGGATCTCTAGTCTATTTTATCTCAAAAAGAGCAGTGGGAAGCAGGGTCCCTTTCATCTCCAAAGAAATCCAATTAGTTTATCAATTTCTACTATTTAGAACAGCAATATATCCCGTAATTTCTGATCCTAAACTCCCAGCTTATTGATGATTTTTAAAATTATCTTCATAGAGGGACAAGGATGAATCTGACTTCCTTCATCCACCCCCTTTCCTAAAGCTTAAGAAGTCAGAAACAAGAGAAAATCTTTTTTGTTCTTTGGTTAGACAAACTATAAAATGGAAGCAGAACTTTCTAGGAAATAATATCCTATCAGCCAAAGGAATTGACAAAATTAGCACCTGTTGATATGTTGATCAGAGATAATGTATATTATACACTTTCATTCAAGTCCAAATATTATTTAAAGCATTCAGTGCCAACATTAATTTTGTTTTCCACCCAGAACTGACTGGGTATTAAAAACAGTTAGGTAGATTTTGCTAAATAATCAATGAAATAATAGTGACTTAATTATATCCTGGTGCATTCTGATCATGTTATGGTAGAAAATAAGTTGGAGGTTGGGGCGAGGAGACTCAGTTTGATTAAGTATAGAAACAGGGCACAATATTTCTAGCACCTAATTCCACTGCAAAGATCAAGACATATGGCGAAGCTGTTTTTCAGTCAATAATTATTGACTCAGAGCCCACAGTGTTCTGGGTGCTAACATACACCAGTAAACAAGACAGATAAAAATCCCTGTCCTTAAGGAGATTTTAATTCTGATTTTTATAAAACACAAACACAAATCCTTCTCTCTTTAACATCTCGCAATGCATCATGGAATGTAACCATGTCCCAGTCTGACATTTCATCTGGTGCCACTTCGGAATCTTGACATAATGAAGAGGAATAAATCTTTTTAGATCAGTGCTTAGATACACAAACAAACTAGATACACCCAACATAGTAACCACCTTTTTAAACCATTCACAAATCACAGACCCGATTAACGTATTTTTTTCTACTCCACTGTGCATGAAAATAACAGGAAAGCTGTTTCCATTACCGAAAGCTCAGGCACATGGACTAGTTATAGGGCCAAGGGAAGTGTGGAAGTTTGTCGAGGTGTGTTGGAAGGCTGGTACGCAAACTAGTGGGCATCTAATATTTAGATGTGGTAAAATGGAAACGTCATGGTACTGGAAACCAGAAGACCTGCCACATCTTAGAGAAGTGTCCAATTTTGGGGTTTGCATGAGCTCATTCCTTTAAAAAAAAGTTCTGAACCACAGTCATATTCAGCTCTAAAACTTTGACTCCATGTTTCCCTAGGCAAAACCCAAAGCTCCAACTCCTGAACTTTACCTACAGGGTCCAGAAGACAGTCTTGTACACTAAGAAAGGAGTAAACAATAAGGTAAAGATCAATAGTCTCAGACATACTTCTCTTTCCACCACTCAGTTTCTTCCCAGTTCCTTTCCTTTCATGTATTTGGAAAGTCTGATCAAAACGCAAGTTGTAGGATTAATATGTGCAGCGGTTAATGAAATGAGGAAGGAAGGGAATTAATTCAGGGGAGGGCGTGATAGGGAATCCTTAGAACTTTGATGAGATAAGCGGAAGACTGCAGGGTACAATGAGGAAGGGGGGTGGGCAATGAAACTATGATAATGACAGATGAAGCAATGATATGAAATAAAAAATGACTGTTCTTATCGGTGCACCCTCTTCAGAATCCATAGTACCCTCTTGAGGCTCTACAGCAACCTCTTGTCACTCTTCCCAGCTCCACAGGACTTCCTCCCAGTGACTATTCACTTGTTCTCTTCCAACTGCCGTTCATTCTAGTACATGCCCTTCTCTAATATACCTACCTGGGGAAGAATCTAATTAGTGAATTCTCACTACGTATTACTGATTAATTTGATTAGCAATCCTAAGAGGTTGTGCATTTTAACAGGCATTACCTTCCCTCAAAGGGTTGTAGGAGGTGGGAAAGACCTTAATTTACAAAGAACTGAAGCCAAATCCATCTTCCTCCCTCTCCACGTCGCTGGCATCCTACCCCCAGGCATGCTGGTGCCGATGCTGGCTGAATTAGTCCTTCTTGGACTATCCTGTCTCCCATGGAGGAGATCTCATCACCAGGAGAGGTGTGTTAGGGATAGTTTTGAAGTAAGAAAGCCTTTCCAGTAGCCTTAAACATTCCCTCCAGGTCACTGGCTTCTTGACTCATACATTAGCCTTCTCTGAGAAAGCAGACAGCAATATCTTTAGCCCTGGATATAAAAATGTATCTGTAAAACCAAGCCAGTCCACCATTACTTTAAATATATTTTTTAAACTTTGGATGAAAGGTTTTGGTGAAATAAGCCATCCTTACATTGCTTATTACAGTACCAGTTTTCAAAGTGCTTCCCACTCACCAACTTCTTTGTCTCTGAAGACAGTCATGTGAGATAGTTGGAGAGTTAAGAATATCAGATTTGTCACTTTTCCATATAAAAAGTAGTGGTTTAGAGTACAGTATTTAGACTAAACCAACCAGGGGTTGAATCATACCTCTACACTCTTATTGTGTGACCTCAAACAAGTTTTTAATCATTCTGTTCCTCAATCCCTTTGTAAAAATGGGGGTAAAAATAATACCTACCTTTGAGGATCAAATGAATTAGTGCAAGAGTAGTACTTAGAACAATGCCTGACACCCAATAAGCACTTGATAAATGGAAGTTGCTGTTAATATCATCATCATCACCATCATCACCACCACCACCCCCATCACAATCATTACCATCATCATCTGGGGTCGTTATATACTCTGAGAAAATTAATCGCATGATCACCAGATCCTCATTTCACTTTGTGCCCCTGTAGATACAGTCATGAAGTTGCTGCTCATGGCTAATGCTGTCTCTTTGTCTTTGACAATTATTGTTCTCTTTTTTTGCCACAACTGATTTCAAGAAATGTTGAGTTGTTTCATGAAACTAAATGAATTCAATGAGTCATCTTTGTCTCCGTTAAAAAGAGGAAGGTAATATTTGAAGTGGGAGCATGTTGAAAAGGTGTATGAAGACTTTCTCTCTACCTGGAATTAAATATTAAAATATTTCAAGACTATAACTTAGTGTTATAGAACATCCAAAAATTTCTAAGTATCCTTATATTGGGGCTTTTATTCTTAGCTGTAATAGCCTTTATATATGCTCTTTCATACTAGTCTTTCATACTAGAACGTGTAATATATTTGTTTTAAGGCTTCAAGTAATTGGACCCAAAAACAATAAAAAAATTCACTAAAGCTTATGACCCTTGGACAGTAAACTCATATGAATAACTCACAATTAGCTCCACAATACTAATGGTACCAATAGAAATTGTCTTCATTTAACAAAGTTAGGATTCCAAAAGTAAAACTGTATCAACCAATGTTTCACATCAGGCTTGAAAGACTTTATAGGAATTGTTTGCTTGATTTTTTGATGTGCAACACAGTTACAAAAGACACAGGTACCAAAATACATATCTCTTATGAGGGTCAGGTTAGAGAGTACATATTTGATAATATGACCTAGGGAAAATTCATTCAATCAAACTACAGGTAATGGCCCATAATCTAAACACCTATTATGTTCATCAAAGACACATTTCTGGTATTAACACCTTTTCCATTCTTAACCAACTACCTTTATAAATTATTTAAGTTGTGATTATAATCTCAAGGCCAGATATATCAATATTTTATCTGCATCTAGTAATATTCTTTGGAAAATTGCCTCCTTAATTTAGGTGGGGAAACGCACATCCTCTCAGCTGAGGAGAAGTGATCCTGTCTTTGGACACCTGTCTTTCTTGACTGTTTTTATTTTCATGTGACAATGTAAATCCAAAACCAGTGCCTCTTTCTATTAACATGAATGCCTCTGACGCTTACCCTCCAGGTACTTTTCAGGAAGCCTAATCTTGAACATGGTGTCTTACAATTAACTATCAAAAGCCAAGAAAAGCAATATTTATTAATGTTGTTTGAGGGATGCCAGGAGTCAGTGCCACCAGATACTCTAAAGTCTGTCCTTGGATTGAGATAAACCAGTAAGTAGTACATTGCCCACGTAGACCGAATTATTAATTTACACATAGTCCCTGTTCTCCTTCCTAACTCATTGGCTTGTATTGAGGGATAGTTTAAGAAACAACCTTATAAGAAGGAGGTTTTTACCATCAGAATGTTGAAGAGGTCATTGTTTAATACATGACAATAAGCCCTCACGGGGAGAAGGGCAGGGCAGAGAATTTGAGGCAAGCTGCTCAGTAAACCATAATCAGAGCAAATTCAAGATGGCAACACTGCTTGATATAGAGGGATTCATGTCGCCAAATCAGCTCTTCTAGCTTTCCTCTGGGAGAAAAGCATGCCCATCCCAGATTTCTTCCCTGGTCTTAAGGTGCTACCAGACTGGAACCCCCCTCTACTCGATTCATTCTCTACCTACCCTCCAATTTGCTCCCTGGGCTTTCGGCCATCCCCAAGAGTTTTCTGAAGAAAGTTTTCTGTTTTTGCGAATCCCACTCTCATTAATTAAAGCAGGTTCTATTTTTAGATGAAAGTGGATTTCTTACTATAATATTATAAAGGTATCTCTGACTTAAATGCCAGTGTTCATGGCCCCAAGGCAAATACCACATTCCTAGAACTTTTATTGCCCTGTACGTTATACTTGTAACTTTTCTCTATCTAATGCTTTTTCCTGGTTTATCATCTCCTTACTTCTTCCTAGATGTCCCAAAGTAATCAAAGTGTTTTGATGAAAATAAAAGAATGTGTGTGTGTGTGTGTGTGTGTGTGTGTGTCTATCAGGAAAGAGCTAACACAGTATTTTTTTTTTTTTTTTCTGCATACAGGTCTTTTGTCTCCCTAGGTAGGTTTATTCCTAGGTATTTTATTCTTTTTGTTGCAATGGTAAATGGGAGTGTTTCCATAATTTCTCTTTCAGAGTTTTCATCATTAGTGTATAGGAATGCAAGAGATTTCTGTGCATTAATTTTGTATCCTGCAACTTTACAATATTCATTAATTAGCTCTAGCAGTTTTCTGGTGGCAGTTTTAGGATTCTCTATGTATAGTATCATGTCATCCGCAAACAGTGACAGTTTTACTTCTTCTTTTCCAATTTGTATTCCTTTTATTTCTTTTTCTTCTCTGATTGCCGTGGCTAGGACTTCCAGAACTATGTTGAATAATAGTGGTGACAGTGGACATCCTTGTCTCGTTCCTGATCTTAGAGGAAATGCTTTCAGTTTTTCACCATTGAGAATGATGTTTGCTGTGGGTTTGTCATATATGGCCTTTATTATGTTGAGGTAGTTTCCCTCTATGCCCACTTTCTGGAGAGTTTTTATCAGAAATGGGTGTTGAATTTTGTCAAAAGCTTTTTCTGCATCTATTGAGATGATCATATGGTTTTTATTCTTCAGTTTGTTAATATGGTGTATCACATTGATTGATTTGCGTATATTGAAGAATCCTTGCATCCCTGGAATAAATCTCACTTGATCGTGGTGTATGATCCTTTTAATGTGTTGTTGGATTCTGTTTGCTAGTATTTTGTTGAGGATTTTTGCATCTATATTCATCAGTGATATTGGTCTGTAATTTTCTTTTTTTGTAGTGTCTTTGTCTGGTTTTGGTATCAGGGTGATGGTGGACTCATAGAATGAGTTTGGGAGTGTTCCTTCCTCTGCAATTTTTTGGAAGAGTTTGAGAAGGATAGGTGTTAGCTCTTCTCTAAATGTTTGATAGAATTCACCTGTGAAGCCATCTGGTCCTGGACTTTTGTTTGTTGAAAGATTTTTAATCACAGTTTCAATTTCATTACTTGTGATTGGTCTGTTCATATTTTCTGTTTCTTCCTGGTTCAGTCTTGGAAGGTTATACCTTTCTAAAAATTTGTCCATTTCTTCCAGGTTGTCCATTTTATTGGCATAAAGTTGCTTGTAGTAGTCTCTTAGGATGATTTGTATTTCTGCGGTGTCTGTTGTAACTTCTCCTTTTTCATTTCTGATTTTATTGATTTGAGTCCTCTCCCTCTTTTTCTTGATGAGTCTGGCTAATGGCTTATCAATTTAGCTAACACAGTATTTTTGAGGTTGCTATCTTTGGAAGTGTCTGCTTGCAGAGTTGGCCTTTGGCTGGTATCTGGGAACTTGGCTTTTGGCATGTTCCCTATGTTAACAAGGCTGTTTTGTTCACCTGGAGTACTGTACCCTGTTGTACCAGGCTGCCTGGACTGTACAAAAAAATGTGGTTAATGGTGAATACCTACTTTCCTTTTGAAATTTTGGTACTATGGCTGGCTATGTCAGCAAAGAGTACTTATAAGACTGGCCCCAAATAGAAACTCTAGACTCTGAGTCACAAGCAATCTTCCCTGGGCCAAAATACTGCACACATATTGCTACATCTCACTCCTGGAGGAAGGAGTGTGTTAGGTGTGATCCCTCCCAAGGGAACATGTTGGAAGTCTGCATTGGACTCCTCCTGACTGCCTAATACATCCTTTTCTGTTGCTGATCACTGTAATAAGATATACTCATGAGTACTGCTGACTCTGAGTCCTGTGAGTATTTCTAGTGAATCACCAAACATGTGGATGGTCTTGTGACCTCTGAGTTATATACATGAAAATTTTTAAATAAGCAAAAGAATGTAACAAACACTGCATGAAGGAAGATATATATATATGGCAATAAGCACAGGAAAAGATGTTCAATGTTATCAGTTATTAAGGAAGTGAAATTAACACCACAATGAGATACTACCACATAGCTATCGGACTGGCTAAAATATTTAAAAACTGACCATACCAAGTGTGTCAAGTACCAGCAATGAACAAGTGGAATCTGAAATTAAAAACACAATGTCATTTACATCAGCACCTAAAGAATAAAATCTAGGGATAAATCTAACAAAATATGTACAAGATCCATATGTGGAAAACTGCAAAACTCTGATGAAAGAAATCAAAGAACTAAATAAATGGAGAGAGATTCCATGTTCATGGAAAGGAAGACTCAATATTGTCAAGATATCAGTTCTTCCCAACTCGATCTACAGATTCAGTGCAATCCCTGGAGATGAAGAGAGAAAATAGGGAAAGGCAGGAAGGAGGTATTACCGAAAGGCACAGGGCACTTTGGGGCATGATGAATATGCTCACTATCTTCATTGTAGTGATGGTTTCACAGGTGTACACATATTACAAAACATATCAAATTTTACACTTTAAATATGTGCAGTTACTTATATGTCAACAGTACATAAATAAAGCTTTTTTTAAAACGTTCACGTAATCAATCCTTTCAGGCTCCAGTGACAGGCTATTAGAAACACCACCCATCCTAGGTTTCCTATGATAATATATGCAACTTTATAAATAATAAGTTAAAACCAGCAGGAAGGAATCTTTGGGAATTTTAGCAATAAGTGTATATAACACCTACCAAGAAAGTGTATCTGAAAATTGACTCAGATTAAAAAGGGACTAAGGTTAGAAAGATAATGACTGGACACATTCCAAATTTCTAGTCAAAATTCTGCAACATAATCCTTAGTTACTATAGGTTATGTAAATTCAAAAAGTACCCTGAGTCACTGAGGTCTCGGAGCATAGAGTTTGTCTAGACATAAATCTCTAAGATTTATGATATACATTACAGTGATCATTGTAATTCTGTGACTGGGGAAAACCACCCAAGTCTTAGACATATTCTGAACTTCAGTGTCTCCAAAGCCTTCTGGGAAATGGTTAATTACCAGGTACATGGAAAAATGCATCCTTAAATGAAATTCTTACTAAAATTTTTGAATTTACTTTAAAAAGTCAGGAAAGCAAAAAAAATTAAATATTTATTCAAAAGCATAGTTTTTATTTCTTTCATTGGTCTTACGCCTATGAATTTAGGATATCAGAACCAACTCCACACACTGTCCACAGAACACAATCTATTATCTTAAGTGGTCATTTCTAGAAATTGACAAGCAAAGTCCTGAAGATTCTGTGATGGATATTATTTTTTTTAGTTTTATTTATTTATTATTTTTGGCTGCGTTGGGTCTTCGTTGCTGCATGCAGGCTTTCTCTAGCTGCGGCAAGCGGGGCTACTCTTGGTTGCGGTGCAGGGGCTTCTCATTGCAGTGGCTTCTCTTGTTGTGGAACTCGGGCTCTAGGCATGTGGGCTTCAGTAGTTGTGGCTCACGGGCTCAGAGCACAGGCTCAGTAGTTGTGGCGCACAGGCTTAGTTGCTCCGCGGCATGTGGGATATTCCCGGACCAGGGCTCAAACCCATGTCCCCTGCATTGGTAGGCGGATTCTTAACCACTGTGACGCCAGGGAAGTCCCTGTGACGGATATTATTGATCTTGGTAATTTCTTACTCAAAACATTAATCACTTTAAATATTTCCAATTAACTGATAGGTTATATTTCTGAGCATATCAACAGCTGGTAATTAATTTCTCTTCATTTAATCCATTAAGGGGACTTTATAAAAACAGTTTACATTCCTAGTTATGAAGCTGATTCTAGCGTCAAGTAAGTGTTCCAAAATCATTTCATACGTACACATAGGAAATAAAGCACACTCACTGAAATCATGGCAATCTTTGTTAAGTATAATATCTTTATTATTTTTTTCAATTTTTATTTTATATTGGAGTATAGTTGATTAGCAATGTTGTGTTAGTTTCTGGTGTGCAGCAAAGTGATTCAGTTATACATATACATGTATCTATTCTTTTTTAAATCGCTTCCTCATTTAGGTTGTTATATAATATTGAGCAGAGCTCCCTGTGCTATAGAGTAGGTCCTTATTGGTTATCTATTTTAAATATAGTAGTGTGTACATGTCAATCCCAAACTCCCAATCTAACCCTGCCCCCTCCTCTCCCCACTGGTAACCATAAGTTCGTTCTCTAAGTCTGTGAGTCTCTTTCTGTTTTGTAAATAATTTCATCTGTATCATCTTTTTAGGTTCCCCATATATGCGATATCATATGATATTTATCTTTCCCTGTCTGACTTACTTCACTTAGTATGATCGTCTCTAGGTCCACATAGGAAATAACGCCCATTCACTGAAGTCATGGCAATCTTTGTAAGTACAATATTTTTAATTAACAAAATTCAGATGTGTAAAATAACGTTTCTCTCTGAGCTTAGTTGCTAGATGACTGAAACTTGGCTAACTCGATGCCAAGATTTTTCCTCAACCACTTCAGAGTTTTCTTAGTCAAGTGAGGCATAAACTCAGTCAATTTATGCCTCATGGGGTGTCTAGTCATGGGAAGGGGATGAAGGTGTCTGGAGTTAAGTTGGTGGTCGGCCTCTTGCTTGATCATCCTTCCACTCCAGCATGCTCTGAGGTGTCTGCTGAGCCCACCTGCTCTGCATTCACCTGCCCCGCCCCACTTCCTCCCTGGTATCCCCTCATCACAACTGAGAGAACTCTTCAGGGACCACTGGCTTCTGAGTAAACCTTCTCTCCATTTAAGGGCTAAATATTCTGGTATCTTGATTATATGACGAGGTCGTCAGGCAGAGTTCCCGGTCATTTTCCCAGGCCCCAAGAAAGAGGCAAGGGAAGCCTTCCAACCTTTCATGTTCCCAAACATCTTTTTATCTGGTGGGAGTATAAGGGGTTGGGGGATTTTATTGTCCCTCTGAGACTCCTAGCCTCTGAGAACTTCTAAGACTTACTTTTGCTTACTCTTGCTTTTGAAACTTCCTCCTCCTGTTCCCTTCTCCTGGCACTGAGAGTTCCAATCTAACCCATTAGATGTGATTTATAACAAAAGTTGTTTTTCTGACGTCATCTGTAAGAAAGTGATTCAACAAACAATTCTTGCAAACAAAAGGGACACAGTCTGAATGATTAAAACCTTAATCAAAATGCAGTCTGAGCAAGTATCTGATGCATTTTGCCATCAATCTTGAAAACCACTACCAAAAATAGCCAATTGCCTTTATATATTTATGAAAGTAAAAGTCACCACCTCTAGCAGAAATTAACACAACACTGTAAATCAACTATACTTCAATAAAATAAATTTTTTAAAAGTCATCAGCTCTTCAGTAAATTCCATCAAATTTAACTTTCCTACATAAAAATGTAAACACTATTTTTCTCTCTTTTCATAGTGCCTCAGACATGGTAAGTCCTCCATAAAAGATTCCTAGATGAATACCTTTCTCTTAAAGAAATCCTTTCCAAATAATTTCTCATGGTGTTCTATTCAGAACCTGAACAAATGAATATTAATTTCTGAGAGTGTTACCACCACATCTAACTATTCTAGTTTGAGGTCATATTAGATCCAAAGCAGCTTGGTCCTCCAGGTAAACAATGCTTTTGGTGATTAGGTGTGTACTCATTTTGTTTGGACCTGGAATAAAAATGAAAGACCGGGCATTTCCAAAAATTCCAGGTGTTTCCAAAAGAAGAGAAGATTCTGCTGTTATCCTAAAAATATAAGTCCCTTAGGAGGCACTTTTTTTATTTTACCGTAATACAAACTATTTTGCAATGTTGCTCACATAGCCAGAAATTATATGCATCATGAACTGGAATCAACTGGATACCAAATTAGGTACCTATGCCCACATTCCTATTCACAGTGGCCTTAGGAACTACAATCCTTTCATTAGCTGTTTAATTGTCCTGGGAACATCCCGAGTCAATATTTTTATTTCCTGTTTTCACCTGCCAGTGGTGAACATTTTTCTCCATTTTCTGAACATACAACTAAATTTAACATAGTAGTTATGACAAGACATGCAGGAAGCTGCCCAGGCCAAATGAACTGGAAAACCTGAGCAATTTTAAATGTGCTTTTCTATTTTGAAGGAACTCTTGAAGTTCTGAAGATCTTTCCTCACCGTGCCCTAATTTCATTGTGATGCCACCATTTCTTTGAAAATCTTTCCAAACATCTGCAAAGTTAAAAGCTAAATCATTTCAGTTCTGTATTATATGAATAAGGCAAACCATTTTAGGGATTTATTTGGATAAACTAATTGTAAAACATCTGTGGTATCAAACCCTTTTTACTTTAGCTTACTGAAAGCAACATATGCCAAATAAAACTTTTTTACTTTTTTTAAAATTTTTTACTGAAATATAGTTGATTTACAATGTTCTGTTAGTTTCAGGTGCACAGCAAAGTGATTCAGTTATACATATATATAAAAATATATATTCTTTTCTTATACTCTCTCCCATTATAAGTTATTACAAGATATTGAGTATAATTCCCTGTGCTATACAGTAGGTCTTTTTTGGTTATCTATTTTATACATGGTAGTGTGTATATTTTAATCCCAAACCCCTATTTATCCCCTTCCCCTTTAGTAAGCATACTACATGCAAGCTAAACTTTAAATGCAATCATTTTGAGTTACACAGTCCTGAAATTTATTTTCATACAAAGAATCTTTGAAACTTTTACATTTGTTTTAGCATCTTTTTATGACCTAAAACCTAATTATATTAAGGAAGGGATATTAAGCCATCATACATGTATTATGTCTCGGCAAATTATTTTTATCAATCCAACATGTGGTTCTTTTTATCCGAAAATAAAACTTTGCTAACATAAGATGTGAAATATATTGTTTTTCATAATCCGTTTTGCATTTCTTTGTTCTTTTCAAATAGATTACATAAAATGCGTGCACAAAAGTGAGCAATGCTCCTTTCGTATAATCTATCAGAATATCCACCAGAGGAACCAAGATGGCAGAGTAGAAGGACATGCTCTCACTCCCTCTTGCGAGAACACCAGAATCACAACTAGCTGCTGGACAATAATTGACAGGAAGACACTGGAACTCACCAAAAAAGACATCCCACATCCAAAGACAAAGGAGAAGCCACAATGAGATGGTAGGAGGGGCACAATCAGAGTAAAATCAAATCCCATAACTGCAGGGTGGGTGACTCACAGATTGGGGAACACTTATACCACAGAAGTCCACCTACTGGAGTGAAAGTTCTGAGCCCCATGTCAGGCTTCCCAACCTGGAGGTCCAGCAACGGGAGGAGGAATTCCTAGAGAATCAGACTTTGAAGGCTTGTGGGATTTGATTGCAGGACTTCAACAGGACTGGGGGAATCAGAGACTCCACTCTTGGAGAGCACACACAAAGTAGTGTGTGCATCGGGACCAAGGGGAAGGAGCAGTGACACCAGGGGAGACTGAACCAGACCTACCTGTTAGTGTTGGAGGGTCTCCTGCAAAGGTGGGAGGTGGCTGTGGCTCACCGTGGGGACAAGGACACTGGCAGCAGAAGTTCTGGGAAGCACTCCATGGCGTGAGCCCTCCCAGAGTCCACCATTAGCCCCACCAAAGAGCCCAGGTAGTCTCCAGTGTTGGGTTGCCTCAGGCCAAACAACCAACAGGGAGGGAACCCAGCCCTACCCATCAGCAGTTAAACGGATTAAAGTTTTACTGAGCTCTGCCCACCAGAGCAACAGTCAGCTCTACCCACCACCAGTCCCTCCCATCAGGAAACTTGCACAAGCCTCTTAGATAGCCTCATCCACCAGATGGCAGACAGTAGAAGCAAGAAGAAATAAAATCCTTCAGCCTGTAGAACAAAAACCACATTCACAGAAAAATAGACAAGATGAAAAGGCAGAGGGCTATGTATCAGATGAAGGAGCAAGATCAAACCCAAGAAAAAGAAATAAATGAAGTGGAGATAGGCAACCTTCCAGAAAAAGAATTCAGAATAATGACAGTGAAAATGATCCAGGACCTCGGAAAAAGAATGGAGGCAAAGATTGAGAAGATGCAAGAAATGTTTAACAAAGACCTAGAAGAATTAAAGAACAAACAAACAGAGATGAACAATACAATAACTGAAATGAAACCTACACTAGAAGGAATCAATAGCAGAAGAACTGAGGCAGAAGAACGGATACGTGACCTGGAAGACAGAATGGTGGACTCCACTGCTGCGGAACAGAATAAAGAAAAAAGAATGAAAAGAAATGAAGACAGCCTAAGAGACATCTGGGACAACATTAAACGCAACAACATTCTCATTAAAGGGGTCCCAGAAGGAGAAGAGAGAGAGAAAGGACCCAGGAAATTATTTGAAGAGATTAGAGTTGAAAACTTCCCTAACATGGGAAAGGAAATAGCCACCCAAGTCCAGAAAGCACAGAGAGTCCCATACAGGATAAACCCAAGGAGAAACACACTGAGACACATAGTAATCAAATTGGCAAAAATTAAAGGCAAAGAAAAATTATTGAAAGCAGCAAGGGGAAAACAACAAATAACATACACGGGAACTCCCATAAGGTTAACAGCTGATTTCTCAGCAGAAACTCTACAAGCCAGAAGGGAGTGGCATGACATACTTAAAGTGATGAAAGGGAAGAACCTACAACCAAGATTACTCTAGCCAGCAAGGATCTCATTCAGATTCAATGGAGAAATCAAAAGCTTTACAGACAAGCAAAAGCTAAGAGAATTCAGCACCACCAAACCAGCTCTACAACAAATGCTAAAGGAATTTCTCTAAGTGGGAAACACAAGAGAAGAAAAGGACCTACAAAAACAAACCCAAAAGGATTAAGAAAATGGTCATAGGAACATACATATTGATAATTACCTTAAACGTGAATGGATTAAATGCTCCAACCAAAAGACACAGGCTTGCTGAATGGATACAAAAACAAGACCCATATATATGCTGTCTACAAGAGACCCACTTCAGACCTAGGGACACATTCAGACTGAAAGTGAGGGGATGGAAAAAGATATTCCATGCAAATGGAAATCAAAAGAAAGCTGGAGTAGCAATACTCATATCAGATAAAATAGACTTTAAAATAAATAATGTTACAAGAGACTAGGAAGGACACTACATAATGATCAAGGGATCAATCCAAGAAGAAGATATAACAATTATAAATATATATGCACCCAACATAGGAGCACCTCAATACATAAGGCAACTGTTAACAGCTATAAAAGAGGAAATTGACAGTAACACAATAATAGTGGGGGATTTTAACACCTCACTTACACCAATGGTCAGATCATCCAAACACCTCACTTACACCAATGGTCAGATCATCCAAACGGAAAATTAATAAGGAAACAGAAGCTTTAAATGACACAATAGACCAGATAGATTTAATTGATATTTATAGGACATTCCATCCCAAAACAGCAGATTACACGTTCTTCTCAAGTACACATGGAACATTCTCCAGGATAGATCACATCTTGGTCACAAATCAAGCCTCAGTAAATTTAAGAAAATTGAAATCATATCAAGCATCTTTTCTGACCACAACACTATGAGATTAGAAATGAATTACAGGGAAAAAAACATTAAAAACACAAACACATGGAGGCTAAACAATACACTATTAAATAACCAAGAGATCACTGAAGAAATCAAAGAGGAAATCAAAAAATACCTAGAGACAAATGACAATGAAAACACGACAATCCAAAACCTATGGGATGCAGCAAAAGCAGTTCTAAGAGGGAAGTTTATAGCTATACAAGCCTACCTGAAGAAACAAGAAAAATCTCCAATAAACAATCTAACGTTACACCTAAAGGAACTAGAGAAAGAAGAACAAAAAAACCCCAAAGTTAGTAGAAGGAAAGAAATCATAAAGATCAGACCAGAAGGGCTTCCCTGGTGGTGCAGTGGTTGAGAATCTGCCTGCCAATGCAGGGGACACGGGTTCGACCCCTGGTCTGGGAAGATCCCACATGCTGCAGAGCAACTGGACCCGTGAGCCATAATTACTGAGCCTGTGCGTCTGGAGCCTGTGTTCTGCAACAAGAGAGGCCGCAATAGTGAGAGACCCACGCACCGTGATGAGGAGTGGCCCCTGCTTGCCACAACTAGAGAAAGCCCTCACAGAGAAACGAAGACCCAACACAGCCATAAATAAAATAAATAAATAAATAAATAAATAAAATTCTAAAAAAAAGATCAGACCAGAAATAAATGAAATAGAAACAAAGAAAACAATAGTAAAGATCAATAAAACTAAAAGCTGGTTCTTTGAGAAGATAAACAAAACTGATAAACCATTAGCCACCCTCATCACGAAAAAGAGGGAGAGGACTCAAATCAATAAAATTAGAAATGAAAAAGGAGAAGTTACAACAGACACCGCAGAAACACAAAGCATCCTAAGAGACTACTACAAGCAACTCTATGCCAGTAAAATGGACAAGCTGGAAGAAATGGACAAATTTTTAGAAAGGTATAACCTTCCAAGACTGAACCAGGAAGAAACAGAAAATATGAACAGACCAATCACAAGTAATGAAGTTGAAACTGTGATTAAAAATCTTCCAACAAACAAAAGTCCAAGACCAGATGGCTTCACAGGTGAATTCTAGCAAACATTTAGAGAAGAGCTAACACCCATCCTTCTCAAACCCTTCCAAAAACTTGCAGAGGAAGGAACACTCCCAAACTCATTCTATGAGGCCACCATCACCCTGATACCAAAACCAGACAAAGAAACTACAAAAAAAGAAATTTACAGACCAATAACACTGATGAATATAGATGCAAAAATCCTCAACAAACCACTAGCAAACAGAATCCAACAACACATTAAAAGGATCATACACCATGATCAAGTGGGATTTATCCCAGGGATGCAAGGATTCTTCAATATACGCAAATCAATCAATGTGATACACCATATTAACAAATTGAAGAATAAAAACCATATGATCATCTCAATAGATGCAGAAAAAGCTTTTGACAAAATTCAACACCCACTTATGATAAAAACTCTCCAGAAATTGGGCATAGAGGGAACCACCTCAACATAATAAAGGCAATATACAACAAACCCACAGCAAGCATCATTCTCAATGGTGAAAAACTGAAAGCATTTCCTCTAAGATCAGGAACAAGACAAGGATGTCCACTCTCACCACTATTATTTAACATAGTTTTGGAGGTCCTAGCCACAGCAATCAGAGAAGAAAAAGAAATAAAAGGAATCCAAATTTGAACAGAGGAAGTAAAACTGTCACTGTTTGCAGATGACATGATACTATACATAGAGAATCCTAAAGATGCCACCAGAAAACTACTAGAGCTAATCAATGAATTTGGTAAAGCTGCAGGATACAAAATTAATGCACAGAAATCTCTTGCATTCCTATACACTAATGATGAAAGATCTGAAAGAGAAGTTAAGGAACCACTTCCATTTACCATTGCAACAAAAAGAATAAAATACCTAGGAATAAACCTACCTAGGTAGACAAAAGACCTGTATGTAGAAAACTATAAGACACTGATGAAAGAAATTAAAGATGATACCAACAGATGGAGAGATATACCATGCTCTTGGATTGGAAGGATCAATATTGGGAAAATGACTATACTACCCAAAGCAATCTACAGATTCAGTGCAATCCCTATCAAATTACCAATGGCATTTTTTACAGAACTAGAACAAAAAATCTTAAAATTTGTATGGAAACACAAAAGACCCCGAATAGCCAAAGCAGTCTTGAGGGGAAAAAAACAGAGCTGGAGGAATCAGACTCCCTGACTTCAGACTATACTACAAAGCTATAGTAATCAAGACAATATGGTACTGGCACAAAAACAGAAACATAGATCAATGGAACAAGATAGAAAGCCCAGAGATAAACCTATGCACCTATGGTCAACTAATCTATGATAAAGGAGACAAGGATATACAATGGAGAAAAGACAGTCTCTTCAATAAGTGGTGCTGGGAAAACTGGACAGCTACATGTAAAAGAATGAAATTAGAACCCTCCCTAACACCCTACACAAAAATAAACTTAAAATGGATTAGGGACCTAAATGTAAGACTGGGCACTATAAAACTCTTAGAGGAAAACATAGGAAGAACACTCTTTGACATAAATCACAGCAAGATCTTTTTTGATCCACCTCTTAGAGTAATGGAAATAAAAATGAAAATAAACAAATGGGACCTAATGAAACTTCAAAGCTTTTGCACAGCAAAGGAAACCATAAACAAGACGAAAAGACAACCCTCAGAATGGGAGAAAATATTTGCAAATGAATCAACGGACAAAGGATTAATCTCCAAAATATATAAACAGCTCATGCAGTTCAATATTAAAACAAGAAACAACCCAATCCAAAATTGGGCAGAAGACCTAAATAGAAGTTTCTCCAAAGAAGACATACAGATGGCCAAGAAGCACATGAAAAGCTGCTCAATGTCACTAATTATTAGAGAATGCAAATCAAAAGTACAATGAGGTATCACCTCACACCAGTTAGAATGGGCATCATCAGAAAATCTACAAACAACAAATTGCTGGAGAGGATGTGGAGAAAAGGGAACCCTCTTGCACTGTTGGTGGGAATGTAAATTGATACAGTCACTATGCAGAACAGTATGGAGGTTCCTTAAAAAACTAAAAATAGAATTACCATATGATACAGAAATCCCACTACTGAGCATATACCCAGAGAAAACCATAATTCAAAAAGACACACGCACCCCAATGTTCAGTGCCGCACTATTTACAATAGCCAGGTCATGGAAGCAACCTAAATGCCCATCGACAGATGAATGGATAAAGGAGATGTGGTACATATATACAATGGAATATTACTCAGCCATAAAAAGGAACGAAATTGGGTCATTTGTAGAGACGTGGATGGATCTAGAGACTGTCATACGGAGTGAAGTAAGTCAGAAAGAGAAAAACAAATATCGTATATTAATGCATATATGTGGAACACAGAAAAATGGCACAGATGAACCGGTTTGCAGGGCAGAGATTGAGACACAGATGTAGAGAACAAACGTATGGACACCAAGGGGCAGAAAGCAGTGGGGGGGGGGTTGTGGTGGTGGTGTGATGAACTGGGGAAACTGGGATTGACATGTATACACTGATGTGTATAAAACTGATGACTAATAAGAACCTGCTGTATAAAAATATAAATAAAATAAAATTTAAAAATTAAAAAAAAAAAGAATATCCACCAGAAAGTGTACCTGCAATGTATTGAAGACCTAAACTTGTCAGAACTGAGTGCAGTATAAGAGCAAACAGGTCTTCCTTTTAAGGCTTTTTAAAATATGCATGATGTAAATGAGCTTGATGTCCTAGCCAGAGTAGTATAGAAGAAAAGAGTTGAAATGAACAGCTGGTTCCAGAGGAGCTGGAAGTTTGGGAGGGATGATGCATGGGGGTTCCTCTGGGAGTGGACAAGCACATGGCAGTGAAGGAGAAAATACCGGTGTAACCTGGTGCAGATCCAGGGCCAGGAGGGCAGAGTAGGAAGTCCCGGAGCTCACCTCTTCCCATGCACACGCCAAAATCACAACTCCTCACAGAGCAACTATGTATGAGAACAACGTGAGGACTAGCGGAAAAGCTTTTCCACAGCTAAAGACATAAAGAAGGAACCACAACGAGATAGGTAGGAGGGGCGAGGACACGGTGTAGCGCAGGACCCACACCCCTGTATTGGTGACCCACAAGTGGGAGGAATATCATAATCATAGATGTCCTCCCCAGTGAGTGACGGGTAAAAGCCCCACACTGGGCTCCCCAGAGCAGGGGTCCTATATCAAAAACCTGCAGGGCTTAGGTCAGGAGAGCCGGAGGGCTTTGGGAAACAGACTCCAGCTCTTAAAGAGTATGTGCATAAGCTCACAAGCTCCAAGTCCCCGTGCAGAGGCAGTAGTTTGAAAGGGGCCTGGGTCAGACCCACTTGCTAATCACGGAGAGCCTCATGGAGAGGCGGGAGGAAAGTGGGATTCCCGTGAGGATGGAGACCCTGGCAGCAGCCATCTGGGGGAGCTCATTCTACCACAATAACAACTTCCTGGCAAGTGTCATTTTGGAAAAATCTCTCCAGCCCATTAGTGCCAGGGTCTTACCTGTCCACCAGCAAGCCAGCACCAGCCCTGAGCCCCCCAGGTCATTCAGACAGCTATGTGGCGACCCAGCCCCATCCATCAGAGGGCCAGCACCAGCCCTACACCCTCAAGGCTGCTCAGATGGCCGGGCAGATACCCAGCCCCACCCACCATTGGGTCATCTCCAAACCTGAGGCCCGCCAGGCTTTGCAGACAGCTACACTGGGACCTGGCCCTGCCCTCCAGTGGGCCCACAGACACCTAACAAAGCCAGGCTTTGCAGCCAACCAGTATAGGGACCAGTCCTGCCTACCAGATGTTTGCCGGAGGGAAGTGGTTTGGGGTTAAGGGCAAAGCAGGTGAAGGGGCTTAAGAGGTTCAAATCTCTAATTATATAATAAATAAGCTATAGGGATGTAATACATAGTATAAGGAATATGGTCAATAATATTGTAATAATTGGGAACAGACGGCTGCTGTGGTGGTGATTATTTCATAATGTATGCAAATGTCAAATTACAATGTAGTGCTCCTGAAATCAACATAATATTGTATGTCAACTATATTGCAATTTAATTAATTCATTAATTCCAGTGTAACTTGCCAACTGCAGAGCAGATCGTGTGGAGTCATCGTGGCAAAGAGATCTTCAGTTCCCAGAGGTATCTGGCACCCAGGGTTTCTGACAGTCTTGAGAGTGACAGATTTCCTTCAACCGCTTGATTTCATTAGACCCAATTTCCATCTACACTCATCATAAAGCACGTAGGCGTGTGTGTGTGCACACTTTTCTCAAACTTTACTCAATTCGAAGAACAATACCAAACACAATGGTCTAGCTTTATAAGTAGCCATTTATGTATCTGAAATAACTTCTCAATACAGTGGAAAACTGAGAAATCACCCAGATCATGCAACATTTTAGGGCTTTCAAAAGAGTTTTTATGGAGTACATTTATAAATGCTATGCAGGTATGGAATAAACACATACTCATAAAAAGATTTCTCTGCTTATAAAAGTATTTTCACCCCTAAAATAATCATTTAACTAATGGTCATTAAGTACTTCAAGATGCCCAACATATAGTCTCTCTCTCTTTTTATTTAATTTTATTGGAGTACATTTGATTTACAATGTTGTATTAGTTTCAGGTGTACAGCAAAGTGATTCAGCCTCTTAATCCTGACAACAACCCTCTAAGCGGATGCTATTATTATCTCCGTAGAGCACAGAAAGATAAAGCATTGTGTTCAAGACCAACCAGCTAGCAAATGGCAGAGCCAGGGTAAATCCCAAGCAGTCTGGCTCTGGAGGACATACTCTTACCACACCACAGTACAATATCTGATCTGATCTAGTTATGGAGGCGCTATTCTATCCATTTTTAGATGAGGAAATTGAGACTCAGTGGGGTTAAGTAACTTGCAGGTTTATCGGCTAACATGTGCTGGACACTTTCTGATTCCAAAATCTATGCTTATCACCACTTATGAGCTCATAAAACCACTACAGCCTCCAAAATAGAGGACCACTGTGTAAAATGTGAAAGTTACCGCTACAACAGAAGCAAAAGTGAACAAATTATGGTAGCGGCCTGATCCACACCATCTCGTTGAGGAGGTTCACCCCTCGAAGCGACCAGTGTGTCTACTAATCACCTGACCATGGTCCCAGGCTAACCTTGCCACCAGGCCCAGAGCTACGACTGTCAACACTAGAGATGGCCTTGGCCTTCCCGATCTTTACGGGTCCACAGAGCAGTTTCTCTACCTCCAGGAGCATCCACAAGGCCAGGCAGAAGGAAATTCAACCCACATTGGATTCAAAATGGGAATTTCCCACCAGCCTGAGTCAGGAATCGGGAGCCCCGTGACACAAAGGAAAAGAAAAGCAGGTCACAGATGAGAAGGCCTTTGCCACTGAAGGTGTTTTCCTTCTAGACGAACATTTTGGATTTCAGAGTGGATGCTTCCTGCTAAACCCAGATGGGCCTGGCCTCTGCCCTGCACAAATGAGTAGGAGAATTTCGAACTTAAACATGAATGCACATCAACAGGCCTCAAAGTCCACAGCTCAGGCCTGCCGGGAGGCCCAGGCACTTCGCATGCCATATGTGCCCTGCTTATCCATCTGGTTTAATGGAAGAGGCCAAACCAAACAGTGAAAACAAATGGCGGAGTAGAGTCTTCTGCCCTGGCCTTGAAGTGCACACTGACCTCACCTGGCAGAGTTTTTCTATAAGCCGTTTGGGTTATAAGTAGTTTGACAGAAAGTCTTAAAAGCCCAAGCGATGCAAAGCTTTAAAAGGGAAGAAAAGTTCCAACGTTACAGCTGATTAGCAGACTAATCACCTTACCTCCGTCTTCCCATTTACCATATTCCTCCATCAAGCAAAACCTGAAATTCAGAGAGACCATGGAAACATGTAGTTTAACCCCATGTGAACCCAGACCAAAATAATCACAATTTATATGACCACCACAAAAGCCTGGGGATTATTAAATTATGTCTTAGACAGAGGATTGGACTCACTTATTTAAGCAAAACTCAAACCATCACATTTCAGTGTAATAAGAATCCACAATCTCTGAAAGCTCATAATTCTACATCTTAATTATGCTTTATGTAATTTCTACTTTGATTAACTTTAGTTTACTTTCTGAAACTAATATATCTCTATGGCTGATACTTCCATTGAAAAAATATATATTATATATTATATTGTATATATATGTTATATATATAAATTTATGTATATTATATCATATATATTGTATAGATTTGTATATTGTATTTTTAAATATTATATATATATATATATAAAGTCAATTCCAATAGACCAAACATTAGCCTTGGTCTGTATCCAGTTTCTCAGCCTCAGCACCAATGACATTTTGGATCAGATAAGTCTTTGCTGTGGGGGAGTAGCCTGTGCATTGCAGGACATTTAGCAATACCTCTGACCTCTACCCACTAGATGCCAGTAGCACTGCTCCCATTTGTGAAAACCCCAAACGTCTCCAGATATTGTCAGATACCCCTCAGAGACAAGTCAAAATCATTCCTTGTTGAGAGCCACTGATCTAGATGAAACTGAGAATAAGTTTTGAATACTGAGCAACCCCTTCTCATTCATAGGCAATCATTCAGTAATTGCTATTACTCTAAATTAATCGTTCAAGACAATGAGTAGACCTATTGTTGAACTTTTTAATCCAAGTTAATCATTTTTCTTCTAAGTTCGCAAAAATGATTTTATCATGGTTTTGCCTTTCTGAATATCATGAAAATCCAGTCATACACAAAAGTCTTTGTATTATATAACAGAATGAATATACATTTGACTCATGAACATCGTGGAGGTTAGGGGCGCCAACCCTCTGCGCAGTTGAAAATCCACGTATAACATATAGTCAGCCTTCCATCTACATGGTTCCTCCAGATCTGTAGTTCCACATGCATGGATTCAACCAACCAAAGATCATGTAGTGCTGTAGTATTTACTACTGAAAAATATCCATGTGTACATGGACCTGCGCTGTTCAAACCTAGGTTGTTCAAGGGTCAACTTTATAATATACATACATATGCTATGCAACTAAATTTTAAAATTCTTAAAATCTGAATTTTCGGGCTTCCCTGGTGGCACAGTGGTTGAGAATCTGCCTGCTAATGCAGGGCACACGGGTTCGAGCCCTGGTCTGGGAAGATCCCACATGCCGCGGAGCAACTGGGCCAGTGAGCCACAATTACTGAGCCTGCGCGTCTGGAGCCTGTGCTCCGCAAAAGGAGAGGCCACGATAGTGAGAGGCCCGTGCACCGCAATGAAGAGTGGCCCCCACTTGCCGCAGCTGGAGGAGGCCCTCGCACAGAGACGAAGACCCAACACAAACAATAAATAAATAAATAAATAAATAATAATTAAAGGTGCTAATAATTAAAAAAAAAAAAAAATCTGAATTTTCCAAATTGTTTTTAAGTCTACTGATAAGACTTCAGAGTTTGCTCAAGAAGAATATGGGGTTTTCTTCAAATCCAATAAAGTCTACAAAAACTCAAAACATGTAAATTAATGTGATTTTTAAAATATACATAATGTCAAAAATACGGTCAATAAATTAGGTCTTTAGAAACATCTGTTTTTGTCTTTCCCACTATACTGGGCTTCATGAGAAACATTAAGATGAATCACACCAACATGAGACTTCACTTGAAAAGGCATGTCAGTGGTGGAGATGGGGAAATAAAAAGAGAAAAAATAAATTACTGCCAACATTTGGTATTTAGGAATGGTTTCTACATATTGGGTAGATAAGAAGGAGAAAATTTTGAGAAAAGCATCAAGCCAGTAAAGTATATGGTGTGTTCAGACAAAGAAAAATATTTAACTAGTCTGGATTATAGAATTGTAGGCTCTACGCAAAGCAAGTAGGTATAGGAGTTGGGGGAAGAAGATATGATAAGGAAAAGTGAAAAAATAAATAAAATAGTTGAAACCAGATTATAGAAAGCCTACATGTCAGGTTAATGAGACTGGTTTGTTCTATAATCTATAGGAAACAATCGAAGAAAATATATCAGGAAGACCAGAGTTAGGTGTCAAGAAGATGGACTTTGTCTGTATCTCAAACATTGCATCCATCTTCTACCTACATCTAAACTACTTGACCATCATCACCTATAGGTAAAACCTGGTCCCTTAAGGAACTCTGGTTTGATTCTGAGACCTAGGATCAAGTCACTTTTCTGACTTACCTGCCTCTCAGTTTGTGCCTAAGGATTAACAACAGTTTGTCTTATTTTAAGACCACATCCACCTTATTCTCAACTCTAGTAATTAGGCCCTGGTTTACTCACTTTATTTATAGGCCTACTGACCTCAGGACATATGGGGTGGAGACTGATCCCTGAGACAACACTCATTTACCACAGGAAGTAAAATCCAACTTGCTATGGCTATGGCCTGGCAGACATGCCTTCCCTTCTACTGTCTGGGTACATCTTCCAGTTTTGCTTGATCTGGCTAACATGTGGTCATGTTTTTTCCAGCTTCCACTGACACCCAATGGCTGCCATCAAATGACTCCCTGTTGCCTTGTTCTGTAGACACTGAATTTTGTGACACTCTTCTCCCCACTCCCTGTACCACCCAAGTGGGCAGGTTTATTCCAGGCCCAGGACCACGTGTGCCTTGCCTCACTGAGGTTAACCCTCCATGTACAGCTTGGGTAGGTGATGACAGATAAGTGGCAGGCATGAAGGATGGATGGGAGGAGAGAGAAAAGCACCAAAAAGGTTAGTAAGGAAGCAATGAGCAGTACTGAGGGTGGCCCCAACCATACTAAATCATGTTCCTTAAGAAAGCTAGAAAAACGTGTTTTAATGCAAAAGCAAACTATTTTTATAATATGTTTTATATGAAAAAAAAGTCTTTTCAGAACTAAATATGGTACATAAATTTCCCCGTTTACTGCTCTACACTTACTATTTTAACCTAGGACCATTTTCAGTCCAATCTCTTATAATATCACTTTACTTTCATCATTACAGTCTCTTTTTTTCCAGATGTTACACTTCCTTTAAATAACTGCAAAGATGTCCAGTCAAATTAGCCCTTCCATTTCGAAAGTGAAAAGCTCCAGTGAGCAAAGACAAACTTTTATGGGAAATTGGTTAATAAAGTGCTGTCTCATGAGAATTGGACCTTCAACTAGAAAAGTGATTCTTAATGTTTAACATCTCTTTCTGCGATCTGAATTCTTCCTGCAGTCACTGAAAATTTTTTCTGGTCTAACCACAACTCATCACAGTTGTACACATTGGGATTGCTTTTTTACTCCCCTATTTAATTAAAAACTAAAACAAACAAACAAAAAATACAGGCTCTGCTAAAAGAATCCAGCTTAGTTGTATCATTATGTGTCATTATTTTACTTCAACCTCAGTAATTATATTTTCTTGCCATTTAGCCAGACTGGAGTGGTTCTCAACATTGGCTTTCAAAAAAAAAAAAATGCTTATAAATTAATGTAAGTAAACGGTGCCTGAAATAGTGCCTTATATAGTAAGAGCTATGTAAGCACTTACTGTTATTATTAACAACCCCTGGACTCCACTTAAAACAAACTAAATCAAAATCCATGAGATTAGGTGCAGTCAATGTCCCTGGGCTCACACACTGGAAATTTTTCCAAAGCTCTCCATGTGTTCCAATGAGCAACTGGTATTGAGAAGCACCGAGGTTTAACCAAGTGCCAATGAAACAAATCCTACAGCTTAAATCTCAGAAAAGCTGACCAGTCCCATGCTATGCCCCATCGATAAGAAAAAAATTTACCATTTGCCAGGCACTGTGCATGTCAAAGAAGATATAAAAAATGAGTAAGACAATCTCTACCCTCAAACAACACTAGCAATCAGTTAGGTGAAATAGACCATAGCCAAATAAATACAGAGCAATTCTTTAAGGGTAAGAATAGTGATATTAACTAAGAATGTGAGTCAGACAAAGAAAGGATCAGCCAATTCTACTTAGAAGCAAAGAAGGCTCCCAGAGCAAGAGAAACTTGAACTGACCCTCAAGAGATGAATGGCAGGGACTTCCCTGGTAGCGCAGTGGTTAAGAATCTGCCTGCCAATGCGTGGGACACGCGTTCGAGCCCTGGTCCGGGAAGATCCCACATGTCGTGGAGCAACTAAGCCCGTGTGCCACAACTACTGAGCCTGCGCTCTAGACCCCGTGAGCCACAACTACTGAGCCCTCGTGCCACAACTACTGAAGCCCGCACACTAGAGCCCATGCTCTGCAACAAGAGAAGCCACCACAATGAGAAGCCCGTGCACCGCAATGAAGAGTAGTCCCCGCTCGACACAACTAGAGGAAGCCTGCACACAGCAACGGAGACCCAACACAGCCAAAAATAAAAAATAAATTGAAAAAAAGTATATGTCAAGGTTATTTTTTAAAAAAAAAGATGAATGGGATTGTGTTGGGTAGAAAGAAGAGAAAGACATAGGTCTAAAATGTACAGCAGGGGTGAATAGCATAAAAGGCCCAGGGACCTATGAAGAAGTAAAAGAGTTAAAGTAGAAGATGTGCTGAAGGTGACACTGGACAGATTGGAAGGGCCTGTAAAAACCTGGCCAAACAACTGTGACTTTTCCCTGTAAATAAAAGGGATCCAAGGAGGCATCTTAAGAGAAAGAGTAAGACAATTGTATCTACAATGTACATCTCTCCCATCTTCATATATCAAGGGCAACAATAAAGCTACACATTAGACGTTGGTTCTCACACATTAGACATGGGCTCTCACGTGGTCACCCTGATATGTTCAGCTGAAAGCAGCTTCTCCATTGTGCCTTCATCCAGTTCTCTTGAGGAATAAAGACAAGAAGTTTCAGAAGTTAAATTTTTAATCATAAGCCCAACTAAGCTAAGAAAGTTATTCTACAAATCTCCTTTTTCTCATTTCTTTCCATGGAAACAAATCAAGGAAATGTTTTTGTTTTTGAATGTAAGCTTCTACATTAGATCCATCCAAGATTTTATATAAAATTGTTCTGCAAAAAAACTGAGAAGAGAAAGTGTGAATCTCACAGATGAAAGAAATTGGCTCTAAAAGTAACTATACTTGAGGAAGGATATCTTGAAGTTATACGTTTCTTAACAGAATCTTTAAACAGAAGATTTTTTTCTTTCAAAATAAGACTACACATAAGAATTTATTCATTTAAGGTAAAGGGTGAATGTATCACTTTAATAACAGTGATAGCAAATATTTTTTGAGGGCTTAGTATATGACTAGTATAGGGCTTATCGTCCTCACTACAAATATGTCAATACTGTTTTTAAAGTCTGTTTTACAGATGAGGAAACTGAGGATTAATACTGTTTTAAAAAGTGTCAAAAACTGTCAATGGTCTGTTATTTTGCCATACTTGAAAGCCAGCAAGTTAGCCTGCCTGTTTCATCAAAGCTTGCAGAAGACAGGAGATTTCTGGGTAAGAAACAAAGGACTTTATTACTCACAGTACTAGCAGTAGACAGAGTATCAGCATTTTTGTTTGCCAATTTCCTGAATCCCAGTTCCTAGAGAGCAACCCGAAGAGGGTCCGGTGAGACCTGCACACACATAGACTGAGTTACAGGAATTGTATAATGAGTTACAGGAATTTTTATAACGGACACTAACATGCCTGCCTTTTGCTCCAGAAGGAGACACTGTCTCTTTCTTCAAAGGTGATTTACTAAACAAACATGCTTGAAACAAATTCTAAAACAAAGGTAGTCAGTGCCCCTGCCTGAAAGGTGTGAAGACACACAGAGAACCATGGAGAAGTGTCTCCCAACAAGTTGCCCAGGTTTAAACAATTAGTAATGGTAGAGCCAGGAACCTGCAAACATGTCACGTGAGCAGCAGAGCTTTAGACTAAGGTATCAGAGGCAAAGCATCAAGGACACCCTGAGTTTTGTGGAACTTGAGAATCTAGATATTCTAATCATTTCAGAAGAGGATGAACCAAAAAGACTTTCAAGGAGCCTCAACAGTCATGTTAACAGTCTTAACAATTGGTTAAGAATTTCTCCTTTTAAAGGTAGGAAAATGGAAAAAAACTACCCTCTGGAGGATCTTAGATCTCTTTAGGCAGTGAGGAAAGTCTTAGGCATAGAGAGCATAATAGTGTCAGAAAAAATAATAATAATAACCTAGGATGTTCTTGGATGTTGTCTCCAAATATTAAGTTTTAATTCTAGCCTGACTTAAAGCGTAGATGAAAGATATTTCAATACTATGTCAGTAGTGGAACTGAATATGCTCTTTTCCCACCATAAGCTATTTTGGACCATTTGGTTCTCCATTCAGGAGATCTCGAAGTATGATTATGATTTCTGTCTTCCTTCAGTCTAATGACTCAGAGATTTTCTTATTTTGCTTTTCAGAGGGGAACAAAACTGTTGGCTTAAATACAACAAAAGCCCCTGAGTGCTCCTTCTGGCTGCTCCAGGCTTGTCAAGGGATGCTTGTGGCTGTGTGTGTGGAAAGCCACACCCTATCCTGGGTCAAACACATCTGGCATTCCTGTCGATCTCCTCCTGGTCCTTGATGGCCACTCGGGAGCTCACCGTGGAGGAGACTAGGAGACAGTGTTGCTGCGGTTTGGGATCGAAGTCAATGAAAACACCTACCCCTTCACCAAGGTCTACGTGTATGGACACCCAGACTGCTAGATACTGATAAATGGGTCTCCATCTGTTCAATACCCATACCTAATTTTTTGATGATTGCAACGTCCACTGCCAAAGGTAAGCACTGTTGACTGACCTCTTAGAACAGCAGTGCTGACTTGGAAAAGGGAAGGAGTTTCATCTGGTCTTAACATGTAAACACTCAGCGTACGTCTCAGTAGGAACGCTGGCTTTGAGAGATTTGAGTAAGGCTGTACACCAAAGCCAAAGACTCATTTCTGCACGTTGCAAAGGCCAGTTTCCTGCTCTGTGCTCTGTACACAGCCATGCTCAACAAATGAGACCGGCTGGAGATCCCTTTCTGTTCCGGAGAAACAAAGTGTTAAGTCTGCCATGGGTCAGTGAAATCATTGTTTGCTCTAGAGCATGCCCAAGAAGAGGGGGAGATTGAGTCTCTCTTCCAGGATTTGAAGTCTGCCCTAAATCCACGGCCCATGCAGATGCTGGTATGCTGCTTGGTATTTGGGGATTTCTCGCTGATGAATATAATATGGCCAAAGCCTTGCTTGGCTGCAAAGAGAAACCAGAGAAAAATAAAGATGTGCTTTTGTTGGTAACATATTGTGGGGTCGGGATGTTGTTCTAGTGACTCATTTGAAAAAAAAGATGTGGTAGGAAAACTAAACTCAACCCCATGACAAAGCGCTATGGCTTTTGTTTAGTAAGAATTCCAGCCAACTCACTGGCCAGGATTTTTTATATAGGCTGGGTCTACATGATTCCAAAATATCCAGTACATTTAATTCTAAAATTTGCTTCAGTAACCTGGCTATTTTACTTGTGAAATGGTAAACCTGAACGTAACTACTTTGGACAAATAATATATACAGCATATACACTGAGTGACTATTTGATTAATTAACAGTGTCCTGAAATTTTTGGAAGGTTTGGTGTTTTACTGACAGATTGATAGAGCTCAGAGCTCCTGGAACCCACTCCCCTATTATCATCTCTGCTTTTTGGCCTTTAGATTAAGCAATATATTTCTCAGCTAGAATAGCCCCATTGTCATTGGGATGGAGGAAATGGGGTTTCCTGCATTTCCTCCAATGGGGAGGAAATTGGGGTGCAGGGTGTAATTGACCATCTCAAATTCATGCCTTCCATCCTTGAGGTTTTCTGACAAGCACTTAGTTTTTATTCGTTTGTTTGTTTGTTTAACCCCTTTATTAGAGTCTTTGTTTTAGTCTGAGTTGTTTTTTTTATACTAATGATTCTTCCATAACCATCATTCATGACATATGCATTCCTATCTAAGCCAGGTTACCTGTCTCTCTTACCTTCATGTGGAACAGAGTTTCCTTCTATCTTCACCTTTCAAATATAGCCTATACTTTAAGGTCCAGTTCAAAGCTATCTCTTCTGTAAAAATAAGTATGAATTCCCTCCTGTACCATGCAATGATGCCAACAAAACTACGTCTGCAGTTTTATTATAGCACACTCTGCCCTGAGTTATAGCTCTGTGCGTCCATGCCTGTGTTACCACTAACTTGTTAGCTCCTTGAGTTTGGCACTTCTGTTTACCCTAAGGGACCCATTTTTCTTCCATTTCATAGCTTCATACCCAGCTCAGTTATTCACCTATAGTAGGTAAGTCAACAAGTAATTTTTGAATTGAATCATGCCCACATCCTCCAAGTAAATATACCAGATGACAAAGTGATGTGAGGGGTGGGGTGATGGGGGAGAGGAGGGAGAAAGAAGGAGGAACAATGTCAAATTGGAAATCCAACCTGATTTAGCATCTAATACATTAGTTATGTTGGCAAATACCATAAGGAAAAAACTCAAACACGATTGCTCTGCATTTTAAAATGCCTTATTTTTTCCTTTAGTATATTTATTCCTACACAAACAATATTTACTTTTCTCCTGATTGAAACATGAATGTTTCTACTTGGCTTCCTTTTGGACAAACTGCTTCAGAACAATCCAATTCTGGTAATAAAGTAAATCTTCTCACTGCCCCTGATCAACAACCCCATCCTTTGTTTGAAAACAATAATTTGATGCCTAAATAATGCCTTTCCCTCAAGGCAATGAGGTGAGAAGACAAGAGCCAGTGAAAGCTAACATAAAACAGCACCACCAGCTAAAATTCAATTCGCATCAGGACGGCAATGACTCTGAGTGGCTGGTAACTGCTACAAAAGAAAAGGACATACTCAGAAATGAACTAGCTAGAACATAGGAGTGAATATTTTCATATGTTGAAAGAGGTAACCCTATCCCAAATGCACTTTTTATAAGATTCAGTATTCTTCGGGAATTCAGGAACCAGATTTTTTTCAGAGTCAGTCATTGACTCACTGGGAATTTTATTTTCAAATTTGGGGATGTTCACGATTCATGCTTTTATCGACGGTTGACATTCTTTCAAATGTATGACCCTGGAGGTTTGATGGTCCTGGTTTTTTAATAGAGGTTTAAATGACCCCACCTTTTTGATCCGATTTGATTATTAAAAACAGAGTCTAGGGATTTTACACTATGCATCACAAATTGTGAACCTCTGCACTCTGCCAACACTGTACTTGAGATTTCTAACGCTTAGCAATTTTCTAACATTGTGGTTGAGGTCATCTTAGAAAGACCTGCATTTATATTTTCCCCTTGTGATGCAAAATCAATACTTCAGTGTCTGAGCAAAAGTGAGGCACCCCATTCATGTTAGGCTGCTGCGTGAAAATGTAAATGGGTAAGCAGCAAATCTCTGAGTGTTATGGGAACACAGAAGCTAAAAAAGTCTTGCTGATTGCTGACTCTCTTGTTGGAAGTATTAAATTTGTTCAGGTTTTATTTTTTTAAAATCTCATTTTCTGCACTCCTTTTTTTTTTGAGGAGTTTCAGGAAGAGCATGCAGAATGACCAGAAAAACCTATACTGTTCTTGCAACACTTCACATAAAAATTTCCATTTAACTTTCCACATGCATTCTGCAAAGTCAAATCTTTCTTTTCTTTTTCCTCCTTTCCTTTCTTTTTCTTTCTTTTCTTTCTTTCTTTCTTTCCCAATGCTAAGACAATCAAATAGCATCGGTATACATCAATGAAAATACTCATGACGTGTTAGAAAATCCATTCACTGAGAAAATGTCACAAGGGAGACTAAAAATCAAGTGAAATCTCTAGACTTTAGGATTCTCTTGAAAAGTTGCCCACAAAGTCAAAACATTTAATAGTGGTTGAAGTATAGAGAAAATTAGCTACAATTTACCTAGGAGAGCTGGAAGATTTACTCCTGTGCTGGAGTATATTTTTCATAAAGAACAGCTGCCCTCTGATCCCAGGGGACACATCCTCTTGCTGCCTGCCATGGGACACCTCATTCTTAGAGGTCTTCCTTTGCCAGCAGTGGTTCTCAGACTCAAGCAAGCACCCAAGTTCCCTAGAGGGCTTGTAAAAATGCAGACTGTAAGGTTCCACCCACAGCTTTCTGACTCACTAGGTCTAGGGTCTGGCCTGAGAATTTGCATTTCTAACAAGTCCCCAGGGGCTGCTGACTGCTGGTCTGAAGAGCACACTTTGGATGCCAGCCTCACGAGAGAGGGTCTTGAAGCAGCTAATTGCACAGCGTTGTGGGGAGTGAGGGGAGGGGCCAGGAGGGAGCTGCAGAAAGGAAGTGAGTCTGTGAGGCCTGAGAATCAAGGGACAACCCTGACAGCCCAACTGTGAAGGAGAATTATGGTCTTAGAAACGTTCCATGTGGCCACGTTGGACCAAGGGATGTGAGAAGGAGGAAGACATTGGGAAAAGGGAAGAACTGCAAGAAAAACTTACAAATGAAGAAGAGAGATCACAGACCAAGCCCTTCATAAAATGGCAGCAACTGAGACAGATCACAAGGAAAACTACGATCAACCTTCCAGTTCTCCCCTCCTCCACTCTCATGGAACATGGTGGAAGCTTCCTTCTGCAAGAAAGCCAAACAAGTGTGAATCTCCGTCCACTGACTGAAAGGAAACACCATCTTCCCGATTATCCAGTACTCAACTGAGCTCCCGAATCCATGTGCTATGCCAGCTGGCAAAACACACCCTCAGTTATATGTGACGTGTCCCCCTGACCTCAGGGCTGTGATGCTGCAAGTTCAAGGGCCGTAGGCCAGGCCCAGGCGTGGCACAGAGTTTAGGGCTCTGTGGTCTTCAAGTACTGGTCATCAGTCCTTGTAAGTCATAGTCAGGATGTCATGGGCTCTGTTCCACAGCCCCACCTGCTATCCTGTGCAGGGCTCTAGGCAGAGGATCTTCCGTGACTTTCCTGCACACCAGGCTGACTAACGGCCCCACAGATCCATCCTCCACTACATTCCTGTTACCCCCTTCCAGGAAACAGAGCTGCCAAAGGCTGTTTCCGCCTCTCCCTCGCTCGGGCTGGAGGGGAAACTTTTCCAGTTTGTGGTTGGGAAACACATCCCTGATCTCCCCAACATCCACACCGACCCTTCTCTGGGGTCCAACAACTCTTCTCTCACTTTTCCTTCCTTCACAACTTTTTGAATGTTCAGGATTTAAGTCCAAATATCTGAGAGTCCAAAACCCCCAGGAGCCACAAATGTCGAATATATATGAGAAGCATGTCAGGCATGTACGATAAAGCATGATGGAGAGGGCCGTGCACTTGACAGGAAGCAAAACTTGAAAAGAATGAATATTAATCTTTTCAACTGTCGAGGCCTAACAACACTCATATTGGGACCAGTGGTACAGCAGGCTTCTTGTTTGTGAGTATGGCTCCATTTTATGGAAAACAAAAACGTGATGTCTGTTTCTTCTTTCCTCCTGGCTATTCCTGAGGCACTGAATATCGTGCAGGCACTATTTTCTTGAAGGCAGGGATTCTGGCCTGTCTTAGTCAGTGCTGTGTCCGCAGCAGGTAGAACGGTGCCTGGCACACTGTAGATGCAACCACTAAATATCTGCTGAATAACTGGTTCAACAAAGAAATAAATGCACGCATAGCAGAAACAAGTACAGTAGTATCCTAAAATATTACCCAGCTCTATTGTCCTGAGTCTATACAAGTCACACTGCTGATTAAATGCCACATTGTACAGAAAAGCAGGTGTCATGGGGATTAAGTATAAGGGACATTTACAAGTCTGTATATTTCCATGAACGTCGAGAACTTTTCTTTGCACTGCCCACCGCCATACCACTGCCTGGACATAGCAGGAAAATTAAAAATGCATGATGAAATGTTGAACGTATTGGACTGAAGTTAAATTAGGTAAAAATGTTTATGTCTGACTGTGGCCTGGGTGGTGGCTAAAGTAAAACAGAAACTTGAATAATATGAAGTATTACCATAGATGCCAGTGATTTCAAAGAAAGTCAAGAAATAATCTGAGGAACCCAAGTTCAGGAGCTGAAAACTTGATCTGAATGAATCTGTGTTGTGCTTCTCACATTCTCCCAAAAGCTGTCAAACTTGACTTTCCCTTGGGAAAAATCATTGTTTTATTGCTACCACCTATTTGCCTTTCCGCTTCAGCCAGCCTCTGGAGTTCATGGTTTTCTGCCTGCAGCTTCGTCTTTTTTCTAAAGCCGTTCTAGGAGACCTTGATCCACTGGAAAGAAGGCTAATGTCTCTGATCTACATGGTTGCTTCCACTGGTGAAACATTTAGCACACACGCGCTGATAAAACACTCCAGAGGAAGAAAAAACTTGCTATGGCAGCTGTTCATTGTTTGTGAACCTATGCAATGTCTGTCCTGTTAATATTGCCCAGTTTGAGGGACACTTTGGAAGAGAAAAGAATATTTTAGAGTCCAAGTGTCTATCAGCATGATATCTGGGAACCCTTGTTCATTCCTACTTTGTAGCAAGGGTCCTCTCCACCTATTTGGGTCCCGTGGTCTCTATTTCAATTAAGTGCACATTATAGGCTACCTTCCCATGGACCCACTAACCCAGGAATTTTCATTGCTTGACTACTGCTGCTGAGAGGCAATGCATAAGAGCTGCCACTTACAGCACAAGGAGAAAGATCACGAGATGTGCCGTGAGGAGAACTGGGGTGGAGTGCCAGGTCCATCCCTTATCCATTCGAATTTGTTTAATCACTAATCTCTAAAACATAAGCCTTAGTGAAGACTTAAGAAAAAAGGTTACAGGATAGTTGTGAGGTGCCAATGAAAGAAAAGTCTGAGGAAGAACTTTGTAAGGAGTAAATAACAGTAAAAATGTCATTGACATTTTTGTCTTTTTGTCAATGACTAATAGTCATTGCTGTTGATGACATTAAAACTATTATTAGGAATGGAGTGGGAAGCAAGAAGGAAGATGTGATGGTGAATTAACTGTGGCAGTAGCAGGAAAGAGGAAAGCAGGAGGTCCAGGATCCCGTGATAAGTGGTAGTGGGGGGAGGGGAGGATGTGAGATGAGGGAACCAGGGCTGACTAATCACTGTGTGAATAATCTGTTAGTCACTGCCCCATAAAGAAGAGAATAAACAACCTGGCCTTCAAAAGGGAGGGGGTGGAAAGATGAAGCACTCACTGTGAAACCTTAACAGTTTGTGTCATCTTCCTAAGGAGGAGGTGGAGGAAGAAATAAGTTTGAGCATAATGTAAGGAAAATCAATAAATGTGACAAGAAACCCTGAATTCTGGCTTTTCTTGTAATTTATGGTGGATAGGAAGGAACACTTTTTATTCCCTTCTGTAGTCAACTCAGACTCAGAGAGACCTAGGCTGTGACAAAGACTGCCAAGAGCCTACACAAACTTCTGTCCCCCCACATTGCCCCCCAAACCGTCCTTCTCAGGACCCTGATTTTTCTGCTGAGTATATTGTAACTCAAAGAAAAACCATATTGCCAGCTACCTTGACACCTGGGTGCGGGACTGAGACTAACTTTTGTCAGTGATGTCCCTTAAATGGAGCCGACCCAGCTGAGAAGTTTCCTTTCATGCCCTTGTGGCATTCTTCCTTTCTCTGGCCAGCTACATGGGCACGACACTGGATACCCAATCCTCTACTGTGTGTGTGCTGTTTCTTATGTCAGCCACAGTTGAGTTCCCAACATTCCATCTACATTTGCTCAAGCAGCAGCCCCCCAGAAGACAAGAGGGCAATAATGATAACCATCATGCCCAAACCAAGCAATACATGGGCAGAGGGAGCCCTAATGGCAATGTGTATTCTGCAAAATAGAGCCCCTGCAAAGAATCAGACTGGAAAGATAAGAGAAGATGGAATCTACAGAGGACAGATTACTCTAGATGAGAGCTTCCTAGAATATAGAAATTAGAATGGACATCAGGCCCAAAAAATGTCCTTGTAGACGTAGAAAGCAATACCGCAGAGAAAAAGAAATGGATCTTAAGTCTGAAAACATGGAAGAAGAGCTCACCTCTGATAGCTATCTACTATAATGCACAGAAAAATATCTGAGAAAATGAACCAAATTCATCTTTCTTTTTTTCTTTGCTGTTGTATTTTACTGCTATTATCATTGGTGCTGTTGTTTTGGGGATGGCATCCTCTATAATATACAAAGAAGGTGGGAAAGCTGTAAAGACTTCAGGATGAGATTAAAAAATAAATAAACCAAGGGAATTTCCAAAAAATTAAACCTAATCCTTAGGAAAATTTAAACCACATTGGTAGTGGTAAATAATAGAATATATATATTACAAACTGGAAATAATGTGGAGGACAAATATAAGAAGCAATTGCAATATGTAGAAGATGAGGAAAAGAAGAGGAAAATGATAGAGCAAAGAGAATAGATATGGAAGACAGAGACTGTGGAGTCAACATTCCAATACTAATTGCTACTCAGAAGAAAAACAAATAAATTGAACGAAAATAATAATCAGGACTTTCCTGGTGGCACAATGGTTAAGAATACGCCTGCCAATGCAGGGGACATGGGTGGAACAACTAAGCCCATGTGCCCCAACTACTGAGCCTGCGCTCTAGAGCCCATGAGGCACAACTACTGAGCCTACGTGCTGAAACTAATGAAGCCCACGTGCCTTGAGCCCGTGTTCCACAACAAGAGAAGCCACCACAATGAGAAGCACGTGCACTGCAATGAAGAGTAGCCCCCACTCACCACAACTAGAGAAAGCCCATGTGCAGCAAAGAAGACCCAATGCAGCCAAAAATTAAAAAAAAAAATAAACAAAATAATAATCAAAGGTATTACAGGAGAAAAGTTTTCTGAACTGAAAAAAAGACCATTAAAAAAGAATCAGTGATAACATAGTATTGGAAGTCCTAGCCACAGCAATCAGACAAGAAAAAGAAATTGGAAGGAAAGAAGTAAAACTGTCACTATTTGCAGATGACAAGATACCATACATAGAAAACCCTAAAGTCTCCACCAAAAAACTATTAGAACTAATAAATGAATTCAATAAAATTGTAGGATACAAGATTCAAATAGAGAAGTCAGTTGCTTTTCTATACACTAATAATGAACTATCAGAAAGAGAAAGCAAGAAAACAATCCCATTTAAAATTGCACCAAAAAGAATAAAATACTTGGGAATACACTTAACCAAGGAAGTAAAAGACCTATACTCTGAAAACTATAAAACACTGATGAAGTAAACTGAAGATGATAAAAGAAATGGAAAGATATCCTGTTTTCTTGGATTGGAAAAATTATTATTGTTAAATTGTCCATACTACCCAAAGCAGTTTACAGATTTAATGCAACCCCTATCAAAATATCCGTGACTTTTTCACAGAACTAGAACAAATAACCCTAAAATTTATGTGGAACCACAAAAGATCCCAAATTACCAAAGCAATCTTGAGAAAAAAGAACAAAGTTGAAGGTATCATACTCCCTGACTTCAGACTATCCTACAAAGCTACAGTAATCAAAAACAGCATGCAGGGGCTTCCCTGGTGGCACAGTGGTTGAGAATCTACCTGCCAATGCAGGGGACACGGGTTCGAGCCCTGGTCTGGGAAGATCCCACATGTCACGGAGCAACTAAGCCCGTGAGCCACAACTACTGAGCCTGCGCATCTGGAGCTTGTGCTCTGCAACAAGAGAGGCCGTGACAATGAGAGGCCCGTGCACCGCGATGAAGAGTGGCCCCCACTCGCTGCAACTAGAGAAAGCCCTCGCACAGAAACGAAGACCCAACACAGCCAAAAAATAAATAAATAAAAAATAAATAAATTTAAAAAAAAAACCAGCATGCATGGTACTGGCACAAAAACAGACACATAGATCAGTGGAAAAGAATAGAGAGCCCAGAAATAAACCCATGCACTTATGATCAATTAACCTACTACAAAGGAGGCAAGAATATACAATGAAGAAATGACAATTTCTCTCTTCAATGAGTGATGCTGGGGAAAAAAATGGACAGCTACACATGAAAGAATGAAATTAGAATGTTTCCTCACACCATGTACAAAAATAAACACAAAATGGATTAGAGACCCAAATGTAAGACTGGAAACCATAAAACTTGTAGAAGAGAACATAGGCAGAACTTTATTTGACATAAACCATAGAATAGTTTTTTAGATCTGTCTCCTAAGGCGAAAGAAGCAAAAGCAAAAGTAAACAAATGAGACCTAATTAAGCTTAAAATCTTTTGCACAGCAAAGGAAACCATCGACAAAACAAAAAGACAAACTACCGAATGGGAGAAAATATTTGCTAATGATATGACTCATAAGAGGTTAATATCCAAAATATATAAACAGCTCATATAACTCAATTTCCAAAAAAAAATCTGACTAAAAAATGAGCAGAAGACTTGAATAGACATTTTTCCAAAATATCCAGATGGCCAACAGGCACATGAAAAGATGCCCAACATCACTAATCAGCAGAGAAATGCAAATCAAAACCACAGTGAGATATCACCTCAGACCTGTCAAAATGGCTATCATCAAAAAGTCTACAAATAACAAATGTTGGCAAGGATGGAGATGTTGGAGAAAAGGGAACCCTAGTACATTATTGGTATGATTGTAAATTGGTGGAGCCACCATGGAAAACAGTTTGGAGGTTCCTCAAAAAACTAAAAATAAGAACTACCATATGATCCAACAATTCTACCACTGGATATACATCTGAAAAAATAAAAAGATACATGCATCCCAGTGTTCACAGCAGCATTATTCACTATAGCCAAGATGTGGAAACAACTTAAGTGTCCATCAATAGATGAATGGATAAGGAAGATGTGGTAAACACACACACACACACACACACACACACACATACACACTCACAATGGAATATTATTCAGCCATAAAAAGAATGAAATTATGCCATTTGCAACAACGTGGATGGACCTAGAGGGTACTATGCATAGTGAAATAAGTCAGATAGAGAAAGACAAATACTCTATGTTATCACTTATATGTGGACTGTAAAAAGTAAAACAAATCAAATGTATATAACAAAACTGAAATAGACTCACAGATATAGAGAATAAACTAGTGGTTACCAGTGGGGAGAGGGAAGGGGGAAGGGCATGATAGGGGTATGAGATTAAGAGATAGAAACTACTACGTACAGATAAATAAGCAACAAATATATATTGCAGAGCATAGTGAAATAACTACTACAAAACATTGTTTTGTAATAAATTTAAATTGAGTACAATCTATAAAAATATTGAATCACTATGTTGTACACCTGAAAATAATATAATATTATAAATCAACTGTACTTCAATTAAAAAAGACCAGTGATGATACATCATACCCCACCTTTTTTATTTTAGAAAAACAAGGGGATATAAAAAAATATAGATAGAAAATATACATGTCATGTACAAAAGCACAAAAATGAGACTGGCCTTATATTTCCCTCCAAAATATCAAAAGCTGAAAGATGATGGTGAAAATCTATAGATTTGTGGGGTTGGGGGGGAAGGTGGATAAGAAGATATAATCCATAAAATATTTACCCGGCTAAAATGTGGGAAAAGATATTCTGATATATACAAATTCAAATCAATAAATAAAGAAGAAAATTAATGTATTAGAAAACAGGGAGACTAAACTTGATACAGAAATCTATGCTTTTGTTTTTTGGAAAGGTCAGAAAAGAAACAAAACTCTAGAACATGTAATAATTTAAAAGACGAAATACAAATATACACATGAGAAATGAAAAATGCCTTATAAACATAGAGAAACTACAAAAATTTGAGATGTCAAACATGGAAAACCTGAATGAAATGTGCAATTTTCTGGGAAATGACCAAAATTAATTCAAGAAGCAAAAATAGACTGATAACCATGAAAAACAATGAAATGGTTATCAAAATGTACCCCTGCAATGGCCACTGGGACCAGACAGATACCTAAGTAACAAAACCTTCAAGAAATAAATAATTTCCATGCTGCTGAAACTTTTTCAGAATGCATAAAAATATTTCAACTTCCACGTCTTTATATAAAACCAGCATAATTCTGGTAGCAAAACTGACATCAGTAGCTCAAAAAGAAACTGTGGTCTAATGTGTTAGAAAGATAGGTATACAACCCTAAATAAATGATATAAAATCCATTTCAACATACTACTTTTAATTTTTTAAATAATTAACCAAAAAAATATGTCCATGGTAGAAAAAAAAATTTTAATAAATAAACATATATTGGCCCACTTCATAAAAAGGGGGAGAAAAAAAGAAAAAAAAAGAAAAAATGGCAAAATAGTTCAGACTTTCCAGTTAAGATGAGGACAATGAGGGAATCTGTCTACTCCAATACCTAATGAAAGCAACAAAAACACATGACATAGATTTTGAAAAGAGATGGCCAAGCAAATAAATAAAAGATGCTGGGTTCAGGAAGTCCTTTCATCTTATCTGCATCTCTCAGAAGAGCTGGTAGGGAAAGCAGATGGTTCAGCTAAGTCCTCAAAAGTGTTACGAATATTCCTAAAAATAGACAGAGGCTGGCGAGAAAGTCAAGGGAACACCTTTGCAAACATCCCCACAAAAGGAACTCATGGAGAAGAACATTGTCAGGGAATGCCATCTGCCCTCTCCCAGCTGGAGAGGAAAAAAGAGAGGGCATGAAAGATCTTCCGCAATAAGTTGCAGAAATGAATACAAAAGAGCAGATAAATGAGAAAAAATAAAAACTGTTTGCAAGAACCAAAAGTTGAGAGATGAAGCAGAGCTGAAACCCCTCTGGGCTCCCAGTTAACATTATAATAGGGCTAAAACCCACAAGAAACGTTATTTTTTTTTCCCATTCTGACTGGGGAGGAGGGGCAAATATACAGAAGACTGTTGGGAGAAACGTGTAAGTGAAACAAGGAAAACGAAAAACCTAAAGGAGGTCTCTTTACTGGAAGCGTCAGGGCATCACACACAAACCAGAAGATTGAAGGGCTCAGGAAGAGAACACATCCCCAGTTAGATGGAGTGGATTGAGAAACAGGAAACTGACCCAAATCCAAGACGAAAAAGCAGAGCCTGAGCTTTCCACCTTCCCCACTCTCATGACCTGAGGCTAGAGAAAATTGAGTGATAACATCCAGCCCTCAGACTATAGCTCAGAGAGAGAAAGACAAAGTGGAGATCTCTCCAGGAAAGAGTGTCCTGGAGAATTCACACAGACACACTTCCAGAGCAAACCAAAGGGCTATCACTGCCCTTGATAGGCATGAACAAGATTTTTTTTAATGGCATTACAGTTATGCATAAATACAACAAAGATATAGGAAGGAAAAGTGACATGGCCTATAAGGAGAGACAGAAAAATCTCGGTTGGAAAGAAAGCATATTTTAAGAGCAGAAGAGCTTCCCTGAACTTGATTCATAGTGTGCAAGAATATAATAGGGATATGAAGAAACAAAGAAAGAAAGCACACAAAACAACAGGAGTCAATATAAAGGAAGCCTGCAGAGATCAACTGACAACAGCACCATTAGAACCATTACACATCTCCTAATAAATTAGAAAAAGAAAGAAAGAAGAGTTAAAAGTCATATTAATGGGATGGAGGAAAGGCTTGAGATAATATTAATATCAAAAACAAGTTAGAAAGAAGTTGACAGAGACCAAAGCCAGTGTAATGGAAGGAAATTTTATGCCCTTGTAATTGTGACCCGAAAGAATGAAGCAGAAGAAATATTCAGAAATATTATAAAGAAAAATCCCTGAAAGGAAAGAGAAGCACAGATGAAAGGACAGACCTTCTCTACCAGAAAAAAGATACAGAAAGATCAACAGTGTAACATATCCTGGTGTTATTAAGATTCAAGAAGAAAGAAATTTTTTTTTCCGGCCATCCAGATAGAAAAGGCAGGTCAACAAAAAGGAGGGAAATCTGGTTGGTTGCAGACTTCTCCATGGCAATATGCCAAGCCTATGACACCCTGAAGGAAAAGAAATTACAATACATCAAAATACATTACAGCTAGACATATTGGTTTTGGACTATGGGCAACAGGCAGACATTCTGAAACATGAAAGAATTTAGGAAATATAATACATGAGATCTTCTTGAGGAAAAATTTATCAAATAAATCAAGCCCACCAAGAAATGAATGGGGAAGTCATAGTAAACTAACTAGTTCCATACTCGGTGCCATAAAGTAACAGAGCAATGTCAAAAAAAAAAAAAATTCTAAGGCTGAAGTTGCAAACTCTAATGCCCTCAAGAATGGGGCAGGACATGTAAGTGATTGGGTTCAGTGATTGGGGGGCACACATACTATCAAAACAAGACAGCTACAGCCAATTTTGCCTTAAGAGAATAAGAAACAGTTAAAAGAACGTTATATTACCAGATCTTTGGTATGTTCAAGAAAAACCAGAAATCCAAAATTTGTCTTAATTCTCCCAACATTTGAGTTTCAGCAACAAAATCAATTTTATTAAATATTACTGAGGAAAACAGAACATGTCTGTTAGTGTTAGTTTGTAAACTGGCCCCATACCTGGAGGGCAAGGAGAGACTGAGGAAAAAGGTAGACCGCTCCAGATTGGTAGGTGGCAGGTATAATAAGCAAGGAGACTTACCTAAGAGGCTTGTCTTAAGCAGTTGCAAAATGAGTAGATTTCCACACCACCCGCCAGAATCTTGAAAGTTTATATGCAGGCCTTAACTGGGGTCAATCACATATTCAGTCCCGATGATCTGGCCATGCGGCATGTGGGATCTTAGTTCCCCGACCAGGGATCAAAACCATTCCCCCTGCAGTGGAAGGGCATAGTCTTAACCACTGGACCGCCAGGGAAGTCCTGAATGATCTCAACACCTTACTCACTCAGAGCTACTTCCTTCAAAGGGCTGCTAGCACAGGGCTGGTAGGTGGAACATACATTCCAAGGGCTGGGAGCGGGTAAGGAGTCTCCAATTGCCTGGGTCCAACTCAAGGGTCCACCGGGGTCACATCCTCTCAATGATCTCCTCCAACAATTAGCCAGACCGGCCAGTAAGTAACCAGTCTATCAGCCGTGGACAAGACATAAAATAAGATCTAACAAGGTGTGCCCAGTTATTCTCATCTTGAGAAAGGCTGACAGCCTTCCCTGTGAAAGAAGTCATGAAATAGTAGTACTTATGGACCCTCCTTGAAAATTCTACCTGATGATAGAAAGTGGGCAATAGATTAAATAGAGAAACTGGGTAAGACTGGTAATGAGCACTGAACCAATTTAAATATAAAACTGATAACTGACTATAGGAATTATACTTATCGAGTAACACAATGCAAATAATATAAAACTTGACAATGTAAAAGCAATACATATATATTATATATATAAAACAGGTGAAGGAAAGGAAGGTGGGAAGTAGTATAAGAAATATAGTGTATAATTTTTAGAAAGATAACCCAACATTCTAATGTATCCACATTTTTCTTACCTTTTAAGTGATTATTTAGGAATTAAAGTATCTTTCAGTAAGTCATCTGTTATGGGCTGAATTGTGTTCCCTTGTCCCAATATTCTTAGGTTGAAGTAAGTGCTAACCCCCAGTGCCTCAGAATGTGACAGTATTTGGAGACAGGGACTTTGAAGAGGTAGTTAAGTTTAAACGGTATTGTTAGGATGGGCACTAGTCCAATATAACTGGTGTCCTTGTAAGAGATTAGTCCACAGAAATGCAGACAGAGGGACAACCATGCGAGGACACAGTGAGAAGGTGGCCATCGGCAAGCCATGAAAAGAGGCCTTAGAAGAAACCAAACCTACTGACACCTTGATCTTGGACTTCTAGCCTCCAGAATTCTGAGAAAATAAATTTTTGTTGTATATAAGCCACCCAGACTGTGGGATTTTGTTATGGCAGCCATAGCAGACTCATACTGACCATATTCTGATGTTGAGCAACCTATTTAGTTTCAATTTATTCTCTTTTCACAAAGCAAACAATAAAAAATATTTAAAATAGCATACAAAATATGAATGCAGTTTTAAAAGTATTTTTGTCCATATATTCTTCTATTTATATGCATTTATATGTATGTAAGAGATATCTGGAATGATGTTCACTTATGCTAGCAATGGTTGCTTTTGTGTTGGGATACTGATTGTACTTCTTGTTCAATTGGTATAAATCTATAGTGTCACTTTTTTCTCAAAATAATAATAAGACAAAAAATATAATCTCCATTCACCTGGAGAAACCTCATTGCTAAACTCCAGTATAGATCATTCTGAGTATATACACACAGATGGATACACACAGATATACTCCCACAAAAACATACAATCTCAAACACACACACACACACACACACACACACACACAAAGACAGACATAAATTTTTAATGAGCTCATTCCATACTTACTGCTTTTCACCAAATAACATAAACATATTAGGAAATACAGTTTTATAACTTCTTTATAATGTCTGCTTAGTCTCAGTTGGAGATATATACTTTAATTTATTTAACCAATATCCTCGTTTTGAACATCTAGGTTGTTTATAGTTCTTTGCATTCCTATATACTGCTGCAATAAATATTCTTGTAGCTACAGCTCTGTCTACATTATTTTTTGTAGGTGTTTTTTTTTAAAACACCAGGACCAAAAAGGATTTATTCAGAAATATAATTATGATTTAATATAAAGAAATATTTTAATCAAATTTATCATGTAAGTGGATTTAAAGAATATGATTAAATATGATTATTTTTATATAAACCCCAAAAACTTTGGCTTAACCTTGATATCTAAACCCTTAGTAAACAAAAAATATACTTCCTTAAAAAAATCTATCTTAACTGAACAACTATTGTAATTAAGTCAAAATAAGTAATAACTATTAAATAAATACACAAAAATCAACAGTTTTTGTATATACCAGCAATGAATGTGTAAACAATTCAAGAGAAAAAAGATGTTCTTTACAATAGCAACAAAGTATGAAATACCCAGAAAAATTTTAATAAGAATGTGTAAAACATATAGAGAGAAAATGGTAAAATTTTGCTTAGACATATAAAGATTACTTGAATAATGAAAAAACATATACCATGATCCCAAATGGCAAAACTCAATATAGTAAAAAAAAAATTATCCCAAAGGAATGGACACAATGGGATTGTTTTGGAACTTGAATCACGACAATCATTTTTGGAGAGTGTGGTAAAACAATGTATCTCTGGTAGCAATGTTCACAGGAGTAAACTTTTTGGGAGATAATTGTGAAAATTTTATCAAAATGCCTTTTAAAATGTCCATGCCTTTGCCCATCGATGACAGAGAAGTTTATATATATGTAGAAAGATTTATCCACAAAGACTAATATTATATAGGAAGCAAAAATAAGCATTTCACAGTTCAAAGAGCTCTGAGATCAGTCCTGGAGAAGGAGGTAAATGCATATAGTTACTGAATATACATGAATGTGCGTATCTATATTCACACACTTAAGTGTTATAGACAAGACAGTGTAAGATAAGGTGACTGCAACTGTAAGACAGGTGCAAACAACATACTATGAAGGTCTTTAAGACCACATCATTGGGAGAAAAGGGTAGAATCCAATGGTAGAAAAGCGAATTCACCATGAAGCCAATGAAACTTAAGCCTCAGGGTTCTTCACTTATACAAGACACTTCCAAGGCTCTGGGAGGGGGCTTAGCGGTGTGTTCACAGTCATATGATTTTTTGTAAATTGGAGCGGCAATGAGTATTTGTGGTTCAGCTAAGAAGAAATTAAGTTGGGGTCACATTTGTTGGGCTTAGTGGTATGTATTTCTGTGATCCGCAGTCACCTATGTATACTGTTGTTACTACTCTCCTTCACAGCACAGGAACGGCTTCCAAAAATACTCCTCCCATCATTGTACCGACTCACTCTATCCCGACACAAAGGGCACGCTTATAGAACATAAGCATGCCTACAATTCACAACCCAGGAAACATATGGATCATATAAGGAGAAACAAGACTTGAAATGTATAGATCCAGAAGCTCATCTGCAGAAAACTCTTCTGATCATCAGACCTGTAACATTGTACACAGAGGAAATGGTACTTTAGTGCCTTAAATGGAAGTTCTTTCCTGACAGAAATACACTTGATAACGCAGAGCAAACAATTATAAGCACACCGAACTTCTTTTTTTGATGACAGCCATGAGACATACAATTTATTAGACCCTCTGTCTGTAGGACACAAACCTATAACACAGCTATAAGCAGGAAGTACATCTGCATATGAAATTACCTGTTTTATGCATCCCAACTCTCAGTGATAAAAAACAAATTTCATTCAGCCATGTAAGAGAAAAGATTGAATTACCCTCTCCATAGAAAACGACATTAGAAAATTATTGTCATGTAAAGAAGCAATCGAATCTTAAAAAACTAAATGTACCCTTACCATACTATCCAGCCATCATGCTCCTTGGTATTTTCCCAAAAAAGTTGAAACCTTATATACATACAAAATACAAAAATCTACACACAGATATTGATAGTACCTTTATTCATAATTGCCAAATATTGGAAGCAATCAAGATGTCCTTCAGGAGGTGAATGGAAAAAAAAACTGTGGTACATCCAGACGATGGAATACTATTAGGCACTGAAAAGAAATGAGCCATCAAGACATGGAAAGACATGGAGCAACCTAAAACGCACATTACTAAAGAAGCCAATCTGAGAAGGCTGGATACTGTATGACTCCAAGTAAATGATTTCCTGGAAAAGGCAAAACTATGGAGATAGTGAAATGATCAGTGGTTGCCAGGGGATGGGAGGGGAGAGATGGATAACCAGAGAACAGAGGATTTTTTTTTTTTTTATAGCTACTTTATTATTTATTTATTTATTTATTTACTTTTGGCTGTGTTTGGGTCTTCGGTTCGTGCGAGGGCTTTCTCTAGTTGCGGCAAGCGGGGGCCACTCTTCATCGCGGTGCGGGGACCGCTCTTCATCGCGGTGCGCGGGCCTCTCACTATCGCGGCCTCTCTTGTTGCGGAGCACAGGCTCCAGACGCGCAGGCTCAGCAGTTGTGGCTCACGGGCCTAGTCGCTCCGTGGCATGTGGGATCCTCCCAGACCAGGGCTCGAACCCGTGTCCCCTGCATTAGCAGGCAGACTCTCAACCACTGCGCCACCAGGGAAGCCCGAGAACAGAGGATTTTTAAGGCAGTGAAAATAATTTGTAGGATGTGAGAATTATGGATATATGTCCTTATACTTTTGTCCAAACCAATAAAATGTACTACACCGAGACTGAACCCTAAACTAAATTATGGACTCTGGGTGATTATAATGTGTCAATGAGGTTCACCCTTGGTAAAAAATGTATAACACCATTGTGATGAGTGATGTTGATAATGGAGGAAGCTGTGAATGTGTGGGGGGCAGAGCGTAAAGGAAAAACCTCTGCACCCTTCTCTCAATTTTCTTATAAACCTAAAACTGCTCTAAAAACTTGTCTTTAAAAAAAAAAAAGGAATCAGAGATTATGGAGCCAAAAAAAATAAAAGGGGAAAAAAGCACTGTAGAAATGTGTCAGGCAGTTTATCAATACAAATACTGTGTTATTTTTCTGAATTTATTGTGCTTGTGGTGATTATTAGCTTTTTAAATTTTCTGATGCACTGTGCTTTCTTTCCTCGTTCTAAAGAATTAGTCACTTTTGTGCTTTATTTTGTATTTGTAATTTTATATTATTTTTCTTAAAGAGGGCTCCAAAAATTATAAGCAGTGAGGTCCAGAAAACCTGCATCTGTCTTTGTTCAGGAGAGGTCATTTTAGGCAAAAAAATGATTGTATTAAAACAATGAATAATACTATTGAGGGCCATCATCAAATCACCAAGGTCTCTGAATAGCATAGAAAGTGCTTTAAAAGTAAAAAACTTCAGTAACCTAGGGTTACTTGAGACCCAGGTGTCAGCAGGAGCTTGCATCTGCATAGCCTGGAGAGGGACTGAATCCCAGGTTTGGCCTTTTCCCCCAAATAGTTCATTGACTTCTCTTCTAGCCACCTACTCAGCATAGACAGATCACCATCCTATGAACTACCTTCCCTTACAGTGTTTGTGCAGGTTTTTCTTAAGCTCAGAACAACAGAGACATCAGGACACAATATAGCTTGTTTACTGGGTCCCATGCATAATATATGGGAAGATGTTCTTAATCCTGTCCTCATATCCCCTTTTCCCCAAAACATAACAGAGCAACATGGCACATGTCTTCCATATGCTACACCTGTGACTGCCTCTTTATCCCTGCTCCCCCAGTTTTACCAACTTTTAAGAAAAGCCTGGAATGTCTGGGTAGGCTCTCTGTCGTGGGAGATGTAGTCAGAGGAAATTAGAGGAGATTAGAGCGAACAGAGCAAGCCGTAAACATTTGCCAGTACCCTGCATTCTGAAGCGAATATGAATGGATCCCTGGCTTTCAAGCTTTTTCCAGATCCTTAGACAGATCTAACTTTTTCCATAACTTAGACAGATCTAACTCTAATTCCTGGTTTAGAAGCCAGTACGCTCAACTTAAGGTACCCATCCCCTAACTCTACCTCCTGAAATGACCATCCAAGGGGTAAAAGATATGAGGACATCACTTTGAAGCTTACATAAAATTATCCATAGACAGGAATTTTGTTTTCAATTGTATTTCTTACCATTAGTCCTTTCAGCATTCAGGCAAGGATTTTGCCCAATTCATTAATTAAGGAGCAGTAATTTAAACCAAGAAACACAGTTCAACAGCAAGAGAATTATGAAAAGTCTCTCACTTGTAGTTTTCACTTCTGTTTTTGATCTTTTAATCCAGACAGACAATCGAAAACCAGGGCAAGAAGAATGTGATAAAGGATTCAGTATGTTCAAGAACCCCAAGCCTGGTAACCTCCTCAGTGTATGCCATTATTTACATAAACATTGAAAAATTAAAGAGATTTAAGATTTGAACTAATAATAGAAATGGCCAATGATAAATAAACTTATCAAATTAAAAAAAATAATTATAGCATTGTTGAAAGTTTTCTGGCTACAAAACATAACAGGAAGTCATTCTAGAACCTTCTAATATAGATACTATTATAAAGCTGAACTAAATATCAGACATAGGAATGTTGCTTTGAATATTCACTGACACATGAAAGCTGGGGGCCATTACTTGTATGTTTCCCAGGATTAAAAAATCACCATTAGTGAGAAAAAAGTATTTGTGTCTTTCTAAAATGTCAACACGTAATATTTCCTAAATTCTTGAAGATATTTCTAGCAAAATATTCTTAGGATTGTATTATACCAGGATATATAAATGGCTCAGCTACTCTTTGGTGTATTTTTAAAACTATCTTCTATTATCTGATTGAAAGACATGTTATTATCTAAAAGGCATGTGTGTACTTCTTAAATCATTGTATCTACAACTTCAAAGACTGTTTGTTAGTGAGGAAGTCATTCAGTTTTATAGGTTCCAGGGCATGAAGTTTCTAGCTGGGGTTGTCTTGTCTACCACTCTACCTCCAAGATCACGGAAGCTCATTATCCAGTCCAGAGTGTAATAGGGAAGAACAAAACTGACTCCATATTACATCTGTTACTTTTGTATTCTATTGCTTTTGTTACAAGAATGTTGCCGATAGCCTGAAATATACAGGATAGCCCATCCTCAAGGCTCTGACCTTTAAAGGTATAACACTTTTCATTCATGCAGAGATAAAAAGTTGCAGAACAGAGAGTAATATTTGTCTTGTTGCAGGCTTAGGGGAACACCGTGGCCTGACCTAGGTGGACAGCTGCCAAGAACAAAGGATTCCAACACTAAGAAATCTGCAACAACCAACGACACTCCCTCCCCTTTTACTATAAAAGAAGCCTCAATTCAAACTCCAGTAAGATGGTTCTTTGGGACACTAGTCTACCATCTTCTAGGTCTGCTGGCTTTCTGAATAAACTTGCTATTCCATGCCCCAGCAACTGGTCTCTCAATTGATTGACCTGTTGTGCTGCAAAATCTGAGCTTGGACTCAGTAACAAGCGTAGAGGTTGATGAATGGCAGGATGCTTGGCTAGATGCCACACCAGGAAGCTAGCTCAGTTTTGAAGGTAACTCTATCCTTCAAACAACATTCACTAAATATTAATTGGGCATCTAGTATGCCCCTGCTTGGAGTTGAAGGTAAAGATACATAAAGGGAATGTAGATGAGCAGTTAGTTGGACCTGGCTCTGCCCTTACAACCTGGGGTAGAGGGACAATTTGCTCAGCCCCTTAGGGTCCTGATTTACATTTCATAAAACACTGTTAATAATACCTACCAGAGAATGTTGTTGTAACAGTGAAATAAATGAGATAAGCATTAGCAAGAGAAACCCTTACAAATGGTTTCATTTATTAAAAACTTTTGCTCAGCTCTGACCCTAATAAAAAATCAGACTCAGCATTTCTTTTAGGGTGTCCCCAAGAATCCTCCAGAACGACACATTGAGTAAGACCCAGACAAAAACTGTCTTCAAAAATTAAGAAGAGAAAGTGACCACAGAGAAATGGAGGGAAAAATAAAAGGTAGTTGGGGAAGAGAGAGGGGAGAGAGTCCGAACATTTTCTTTTGTTCTCTCCCATGTGATTTCAGGGCAGAATACACCTCCAAATATAGAACATTATTATGATGTGAAAAATCTGGAAGGGGAATTTGTAGCCACCCTCCAAAGTCTATTCACACGCTGTGGTAAAATGTATCTATCTCTGGAAATTACCGCAAATCTTTTTAATGTGCTCAGATTTCTCCTTGGAGTAAATGTTTATTAATACATAAAAACCTGTTGAAAGCTCGTGATTATCCCCATATACTGCGTACACTTTGTAGACCATCCACAGCATATCTGAAATTCAAGCTGGCTTTGCCCCAGCAACTCACCACAAATATGGCTAACCAACAACTAGTGTGTTCTCAAGCAGCCCAACATAAACACAAAGCAAAAGAAGCTAAAAGAAGCCTTACAAGATCAAAGAGAAACGATTTGAGAATCATCCATCATTTTGTTTCATCTGGGCCACTATGCTCTTCCCTTATTTGGATAATAAGAGTTGTCACTATCTGCCCTAGTTCCCTCTAATGCCACAGCACAGATGGCAAAGATTACTGCAAAGACCAAAACGGAGAGACCACCTATTGGGACGCAGAAAGCCCTGAAGTAGTTCTTTTGCCTTTGAATCTCTTGAGACTGCATGTAAGTGTGTGTTCATGCTAATGACTATTGCAGTAAGAGGGTTTCCAAGGATCTTCTCAGACTTTCTAAGTCTATAATTCACAAAAGGATTAAAAACTGCAACTTTTTATGGATCCTGAAGTTTTATCTCCTTCTTTTTTTGTTCTTGATTACCATGACCAACTCAATGAAGCTTTTTAATTTTGTTTTACTATTTGTGCTGTAAGCCTGTTGTATTTTCAAAACTAGATTTTTAGAAATGTAAAACAAGAACAAAAATATCATATAATTCAAAATCACGCAGAAAGTATTTCTTACCTACAACAGAAATCAATGTAATCTTCCCTGGAAAACCTTGAGAAGTTATGAGTTTGTAGCCGTTCATGTGACTTATTCATAGCACCAACAGCCCTCAGACTTTTATTAAAGAAGCAAAAGTTTACTTGAGTGATAGCACAGATTTGTAATAACAAAATAGCATCCAGAATTGTGGTATTATTTCTAACCAAATTTGATTGGAAAGCAGAGGACAGACCTGAAGCGATACCTCCACTTTGCTTGGGGTGAATCTTAGATCTGGAAAGTTAGAAAGTATCTAAGTAGACATTACAATTTTCATCTTTGGTAAACTGAGGCCCCTACAATTTAAATGAATTTTCCCCCAATTACATTATCTGTTAGTGACAAAATTATTACTGTAATTCAATTTCTAGCTCAGTATTTATAATTTAAAATATTAAAACAAAATATTGTCAAATATAGTACATCATTTATTAATGCAAAGACTAATAATGTTAAATTCACTTCTAATCAAGTTTGCCAAAAGTCTATCTTTTGAAATTATACTTGTAAGTACATACTCTACTCCAAACCACCCAACTTAGAAAACGTCATAGCTGAACACCCATCTTAAGTTTTTCTAAACCAGGAAATTTAAGCCTACCAGCTACTGATTCTATTCTTGTGACCTACTGCATGGATTTTCTTTGGCAGCCCAATAAAAACCTCACATGTTGAAATAATTTATTTCTGAACCTAATATCCCCCCACAAATTCTTCCATTGATTAACTTTTTTTTCTCTTTATCATTTCATAGACATTTTAACAGAATAGGAAAATGGTTCATTTATCCAATTACGAGAATAAATCAAATGAGGGAATCTGAGAAGGAAGGGTGGTGGGAGGGAGAGAGAAAGCAGAATGAACTTTCATAAATTTCTTGAACACTATACACGAAGTAATTTAAAGATAGCTTCTTGGGGATTTTCCTTATAATCTAGTTACAATCTATTTAAGAATCTGTTAGGTTTCAAAAAGCTGTTTCTCAATCTATTTGCTTGAACTTTCAAAGTAACCTTCAACAAGCAGCCCCTGACGCCACTGGGTGTTGGGTCCTCACAGAGGTGAGTTTTTTTTGCTGGGCTCTGTAGGGTTTTCCATACCTGTAAAGTTTGCAGGTTAAACATTTGTAAGAGAGAAGCTTTTGTACTGAGTGCAAACAAGGGACAGAGTATAGAAGCTGCTGGAGTTGAAATTAAGGGAAGTTTAACCAGGAGCAGATATAGGCATTGGCTCTCCCTCTGTCTTTGACTTTTAGAAGCACTTTTCCACCGCCGGAGGAGCTGGGAATGCCTTGCACAGGAGTTGCTGGTTTATCTTATCTTCATTGTAGCCACTCCACGAAGAGAAGAGAAAGGAAATCTTTTGCAAACTCTGTCCCCTGTTTCTCTATCTCTCAACACCACCAATACCTGGGTAAGGACGGACTAGCCACAGAGGCATTGCTGAGACCCAAATCGGAACATCCTATCTCTCCCAGAGCACCAACAGAGGACCCGGGTACTTAGCACCAAATGACTCAGTATTGAATAGAATCAACTGACAGTTCTGAAAAGGGAGGAGGTAAGTTATAAATATTTGATGATGTTAATAAACTCACAGAAAGAGAAGCAGAGTCGCACAATGCACTGGCAGACACATGTGCCTACGGGGGCATTTTCCACTTAGTTCTGCCTTTCAGTACCTTGGGTACCAGGCATCCATTGTTTTTTTTTTCTGATCACCACTGCTAGGAGGTCTGTTTCACTGTTTACATTCCTATCACCCACAAGCTTGCCAGTACGCTTTTGGGAGAAACCAAGACCACGAATTTTCGACCTCTCCGACCCAGGGTATATCTATGGAGATTTTTTAAATCCATGTTTACACACGAACGCACATAGTCTGCGTAGGACATCACCTGAGCAACTATCGTGTAATCTTATCCTGGAAGAGGACAGATGATGACTATTTACTCTGCCTCATCCCACTTGCATGTTTGAAAATCCAAATAGAAAGCACTTTCAAAAACAGCACTGAACCTGAGTACGTGGTCTAGTGGTGGTGATGACTCACTCAAGTGCTGTGCAAATTTGAGACCTTAAAGAATTTTAAAACATTTACTCTACATAAGAGAACTTTAAACTTTATAAAGTCGGAAGCAATTATTTTATATCATTCATCTGTCCAACTACACGCATAAGAAATATTAAGCTGAAACAGGGTTTAGTGTCCCTGTCGAATCTAAAAACCCAGGGTCTAGTCCATAGAACACATTCAAAGGGCAAAACCAGGAGAACGTACTACATGGGAGGCCTGTTCAGACCTCCAAGTCCTGGGTAATATTGACAAGGCTTATAAATTTGGAGGGGAAACCCAGAATGTTCCCTGAAAGCTAGGAATATTCCCTGAAAGATCTCTTTGGAAATCATTGAAAATGATATTTGTACAAACTATGATCTAATATCAAGGATTAATGAACCAAAGAAAGAAGAAATTCAGCCAAAGTAAGCAAACTAACATGGTTTGAAATTCAGACAAGCCCATTTGAGAAGCAAGTAAAGAAAACAGACCTAAGTTCAGGTCCAATCTCCCTGTCCAACTTCCACTTTTTACTTATACATTGAGAGCTCTTCAATTGTAAAAGAATAAGGACCGGCAAAACAGATGAAATGGCCCCAAGAATGCTGGGAGGACCGGTCAGCAAGGGGTCTTTTGTACCAGTCATGGACAATTTGGAGCCCTGCAAGTTCTGACCAAAGCTCAGCCTATGAATCGTTTCAGCGCCTTGCTGCCACTTCTTGAGGAACAAATCCAATTGTGCTGCACAGGGCCTTTGCCAGGTGACCAGCAGCCCTATGTTAAGATCACATCTGCAGCATTTAAGGTGTCAGGTTTCCCGGAGTTCTTATGAAGTATTTCGAATAGCCCAGAAATCACTTTCGGTTGTCAGAGTCTCTGGTCGCACGGGGCTCTTTCTAAGCTACAACAAATGAAAAGGCCCAAGGGCATTTCCAACTTCTCTGAAGAAAGCTCTGAAGGGTAAAAAGAAAGTAACCCAGTGCATTCCTGATGCTTCAGCTAAGGAGTTTCAAGGTGAGAATGAAAGTGTCTACATGGAAAATATTGGTAGTTCCAGTAGTGAGTTTATTTTGAATGATTTCAAAGCAAACAATTCATTGATAAAATAATTACAAGCATCATTATCTTCTTTTCCCATAAAGGGATACTGAAGCCATGAAAACATGGGCAAATGCCCTTTTCTTGAGGACCTGGTCATCCGTGCTTCTTACCTGAAGGTGAGCAGCCCCTAGCACATCACAAGCTGTGCTATGGGAGCCCCAAGAAGAAGATACTTGGGGAAGAACCTCAAGTGCCTGTGGACAGTTTTAAAAGAGATTTCCTCACCTTTCAGTTCCACTCCAAAAATTCATAGTGTTATATATGACTAAGAATTTTCAAATATGCGAACATCCAATGTCAGAAAAGCTATCAGGCTTCCCTGGTGGCACAGTGGTTGAGAATCTGCCTGCCAATGCAGGGGACACGGGTTCGAGCCCTGGTCTGGGAAGATCCCACATGCCGCAGAGCAACTAAGCCCGTGAGCCACAACTACTGAGCCTGCACGTCTGGAGCCTGTGCCCCGCAACAAGAGAGGCCGCGATAGTGAGAGGCCCGCGCACCGCGATGAAGAGTGGCCCCCGCTTGCCGCAACTAGAGGAAGCCCTCGCACAGAAATGAAGACCCAACACAGTCATAAATAAATAAATAAATAAATAAATAAATAAATAAATAAATAAATTTATTTTAAAAAAAAAAGCTATCATATCTGCTGCCCCTTGCTCCATATCACTCTTAAGCCCCTTATTCTGCTTTATATTCCTACAGCGCTTTTTTATCACTTAATGTATAGATGATTTTTATATCTATTTGTTGTCACAGCAAAGACTTTCACATTATTCAATGTGAATAAAACGTGTCTAGGACCTAGATTATGTAAGATACATATCAGTTACTCAATACACTGCCTTGGAATAAACGAATACAATAAATTTATATTCTCACTCTTATATCATAAGAAGACAAAGAAAAAAATTAAAACCTGAGGCTCAGAGAGGTGAAGTAACCTACTTAAGGACACACAGTGCTGTGGCAGAACCATATGCTTTTCCCCAATCGTGACAACTTCAGCTACTGGTAGAAAAACCTATTAATGCCCTAACCTGGGAGAACACATAGTTTAAGTATCTAATATTCACTACATATTTTATATCCATTGAGCATTTCCTAGTTCATATAATTTGTGCTGTAAAAGAGGGATTATTTGCAGGAAAATTCTAGAACTGATTTTTAAGCTTTTATTTTGTGCACTCCTTGAAATGAACAGTGATCTCGGGGAGCAATGCAGGTTCAATACCAAAAAGTCATGACAGGTCAGCATCTGTTTGGTGATGATGATGCCAAGGATGACAGCAAACGCTTGGACAGCACTGACTACAGACTCAGCACCGTTCTAGGAATACACGTTACTCATCCATACGCACGGAAACCCTATGAGGAATACACAGTCGTCTTTACTAGTAAGGAAACTAAGGCACAGAGAAGTTAAGTAACTGGCCCAAGGACCTACAGCTAACAGTACCTAGTTGAGCCCAGATTCAAACCCAGGCACGCTAGCCTGAAAGTCTGCGCTTTCACGCTGTACTCTGCTGAGTTGGCAAGATGGCAAAGTGTATTCAGCAAGTCACGCAGCAAGTCTTGGTCTCATAGGTAACATAAGACATGCAAGTTGAATTAAAGCAATTAGTAGGACTTAACTTTTAACAACCATGTCAAAGAACGCTGATTAATGGAACGGTGTCACCCCAGAGGCAGATTCCTTGACACATACCAATAGGTCCCTTTCTGTTCAATATTTACAGCACTTGAATGAATATGCAGAAGGCACGCTCATCCAGTGTGCTGATGACAAATCGAGGGACCCTGCAAAGGAGCAGGATGAAATAACTTTAAAGGCATCCGTGAAGCACCCGCAATGGAAGGAGAGCAACAGAGCATTCAGAAAGCTACACAGCCCGTTCTGAATTCTCCACCGGCGTCACTGCTCTTCTCTTCCTTTCTCTCCTCCTTGAGCCCTGCTTCTTTCCCATTATTGCAGGCTATAGCCTGCATCATGGCCTGTTAACAAACTGCCACTTGGCAGTGGGTTTGCTGTAATTCAGGAATATTGATGACGGTGACCTTCATGTTCCCTGCTGCCTTCTGAATACGGAACAGGCCCCCTATGGCCCAGGGAGTTAAAAATGAAACAGCTACGGCAAAACATCTTTCTAAATCCCCACCTTCTCATGAGACTTCTGAAATCACTCTATTATAGTTATATAATATATTTAATAATGCAATTAATGCTGGTCAGTAGCATTCTGTTCATCCTCTGAACACATTCACATGTAATGCTCGGTCGATTTAAATGCACGGAGTGGCGATGTGCACAGACGAATTCTTGGTAGTACCCATTTAAAAACAGAAGATGACTCACCAGTTTTCCTGTTCCTGTAAACACTGCTTGGTGCACAACACTTGAGCCCTGTGTGTTTTCATTGTCTCTGACTTCTAACTGTTCCCACCTGATAGGGGCAGTTTATCCGCTTAAGCCAAAGAGCATCAGGTTGAGACCAAGGCCAGCATCTGGAAGCCGAGTTTGTACATTTCTGGTGGACAGGTGCCTTTGGACTCAGGGATGTGCCCTCTGCTGGCACCACGCCTGCCCCAGCTGCCTTCAGGGCATCGACAGCTGAAGATGGAAGGCACATAAGTAACAAATTAAATGAATGAGAGACAGCAGTTAATGAGTTCCAAAAATTCTGCCCTTTCCCTAACAGAGATCAGCCTATATCACAGCGCTTTCTCCCCCCTACATCTGCCCTGTCCACCTGACCCCGAGTCCTGCACCATTAGGAAAATCACAGCCTCAAATCTCCACGTGGACTGCAGAGAAATTTGCTAGAATTGTCCTTCCATTAGGTTTGACAATGACCTGAGGGGGCGGAGCATGTAAGATACCTTAAACAAACAGCATCACTTATCCATGTTTCTCTGTGCCTCAAGCAGTTCGCTGGTGACAGCGCCTGGGAACACTGCAGTTGAGCTCATTTCGAAAGAAAAAAGGAAGGAGGCCACTGGAAAATGTTTCCTCCCGGACAGACACGCTGATGAAAAGTTGTTTGGTGCACGTCCAGATTTCTGTCTCTGGCTGAATTTTTCATCTTGTTTCTCTTGGATGAGCCCCACTTCTCTGGGTTTACCACTGATCCATGCGCACGGCTCACTCTATTCCGAAACTGTAGGTTTTGTTTGAGAGGCGCAGACGTTGCACCTGGAAAAACTGCCTAGGGCAACAGCGGGATTGCTGTATTAACTCCCTAAGTGCAGTTTCTATTCTTTACGGCTTGCTTGAGAGATTGTGCTAATCATCAAACATGTTTGCAGTGAGCATTTATAGTTCACGGGCTTTTCCTTGCTTTGCTACAGAGGCGTTACTTTCTAATAGATGGCAAACAGCCATGCCGTTCATTCAACTGGGGAAGGGGAGTTAGGAGTTTTACAGCTACCTCAGTCACTCCTGTACTTTGCAATGTCGAGGAGGGAGTAAATGTCCTCATGTAAAATTCAAAAGAAGCATCTTCCACGGCAACAGCTGTTGCAGAAGTTCCAGCACGTCTGTTTCATCTTTTCCTTTGTTTAAAAGCAGACCACAGCCTGCTCAATCTGCAGGTCAAAAGAGCACGAAGACTGTCACTAAAGAAAAATGTTGATTACTATAGATATGTTTTTTTTTCTTCTGATGAGTTACTTGCCATATTATTCATCAGCTAACCATGATGAAATGAAGAAGCTGATTGTTATAGAGGGTTAGAAAATTTGAGCAAAATCAAGATGCTCTATCTTCATGACTATTGACATCAACTCAGTGACCAGAATAAATGTCAATGGAGTAATAGCTGCTAGAACTTACTGTCAGTATGCAATTGCAATCAAGACATTGACTTCTGGGCAGATTTCACAGCCTGAGTTTCCCAGGCAGCACCCTCTGAGATGGAGGGTTCCTTTGGGCATGCTCCTGGTATCAACGCCTATGGAAGTGAGAAGTAGGTAGCAGAGAGATTGACCTGCGCTGCAATCCCAACCCCCCAACAGCCTCGGCTGATCTCACAGGAGCTCCAGAGCCAGACGGCGCTGCGGAGACCACCTGGGCCTTCGTACCCGTGGCGCTCAGCCATTGGCTGTGGGCTGCTCAGGGCAGGGAGTTTGACACAGTCCCCAGCAAGGGCTGCTAGCTGATGGCGTTCTTCCAACATCACTCCCAGCAGCTAAGAGAGTAATTCCTGGAATCCAGAAGAGGGAACTGGGTGGCACCTTACATAGTCTACCAAGCAGATATGCAAAAAATGTAACACTCATGATCTTGTCAACAGAGACACAGAAATTAAAGAATGTAACACCCAACCCAAGCCCAGGCCACCAATATAATACAAAACATGATTAAATATGTCCCGGCTGGGAATAAATACAGCTCAGAGTTACAGTATCTACTAGTTCCTTAATATATCTGGAAAAAGAACAAATTTAAATATATTGAATTCTCATAAAAAATAAATGACGTAACTACTTCTCAGAAGAAAAAGATACTAAAATACAATTACTCAAAGCATATGGAAATGAAAATATTTCCCTGTGTCAATTTCTAAAGTAAACTCTTAGGCAAAATTTATTTTAATTATCCAGCATCCACATGTGCTATAATTGTGCTTAACTTGATAAAAGCATCTTCTATAAATGTCCTTTGTTGATGCAAATGCCAGCTATATTAATTGTCATTTTAGAGTCTGCCTCTGATTAAAGTGTATGTATTTAAAATACAATTTGGATATACATTCTGTCTTGTCATGCATATTTATAGACAGCATTATTTAGCAATTATTTGTATCTTTATTTGACAGCAATAAGGTGTAAACATTCAAAAACACTGAGAATTAATATAGAGATTTCTTTTCTATAAAGAACATTTCATAAAAGCTAAGCATAATATTTTGAATCACTACATACTTGAATCAGTCATCATTTATGTGATATAATTAAGAATATACATATACACATATTATATTGAAAAGTCAGTTATATGTAATTAGTGTGTAAATTGCTTTTCAAAAGAAAAAAAGACATGAAGAAAATGTGTGACTCTCTTTTGTAAGCTCCGGGAGTCCAGAGTAGGGTCTGCCTCTCTTCTGCTCACCACTAAGTCTCTGGGTCTTAACAAAGCATCTGGCACATAGCAGGCTCTCAGTATAGATTTGGTAAATGTTGAAAAGATTATAAATCTCGGTTTTTAAAAAAGGTAAGTTGGTTTTCCTTTGCAAACGTGAAGGAAGCTGGTTATTGGCTGTTTCCAAAGTTAGATTAAAAGGTGAAATAAACACTTTTAAGTGACAAGTTTAAACTTACACATTCAGGTTGGTGTAGTCTTTTTTTTTTTTTTTTTTCTGTATTACTTCACAGACTGGGACAGATCCTTCTCTCCCTTAAATACAAAAGATTTGTTGCCATTGCAAGAATATCAAAATGAAGTCTAGTTCCAACTTTAATACCATGTTACCTAGTGAACATCTAGATAGCAAGGGCTAAATGTTTTAGAGAAAAAGTTTTGACAATGTTGTCAGCAAGTTGAACAAAAACAATATCTAGAAGTTTTACATGTTTGCTCTAGATCTGTTCATTCTCAACTTTCCCAGAATGTTTTTAGAACACAAATGAATCTCTCCAAAAAACGTAGGAAAAATTTAAAGGAAAAAATATAAAATGTATATGTAAACAGAGTCGCCAAAGTCCAGCCATGTTCTGACAAATCACCAAGATAAACACAGAATGAACATGACCCTAAAAAGTTTCGAATGAGTATGTTTTGCCAATCTGGAAGTACCAAAATCCAACCACCCCCAGGACCTCAGTACTATAGTTACTCTACTCTTCTCTAGAAATAGAAACATAGCCACTCTGTATTTATGTTCTATTAGTGGCTGAGTTTTGGAAGTCATGCCAAGAGGATTCCAGAAATGAAAGAAAAAAAAAGATTTTGTATGAATCATCTGTTATAATCCTCCATAAATCTACATCATTACCAAAATATGACCAAAATTGCTATATAAATACCCAGGAATTGGAACAGAAGAGAAGAATGGAGTATTATGTCAGAATTCAATTAGCTTTAATATGGTAGGAAAGCCACATTCATCTGAAAGTCCATGAAAAATGAAAAGGGTTTTTGTTTTTCTTTTTGTTTGTTTGTTTGTTTAATGGTACGCAGACTTGAGCATAGGCTGATTTAGGAAGAGATCCATGGCACAGGTTTGCACCCTGTATTGTGACCACATCAGTGTGTGGAGATGTGCTTCTTCTTTCCCTCAACCTACATCTCAAGGCTCAACATAAAATGGTCAGTACTTTAAGAATATACGTAGGCAAGAATAAGATTCATTTCCATTATAATCCTCAAAAGAAGAATTGCATTAATTTTTAATATATGCTCGTCTAATTTTCCTCTAGAACATTTTCAGCCAAATTATATACCCATTACTATAGTTTTGGATACAAATAAATACTCATTTCCTTGAGTTTGAAAGTGCTTAAAAGTCACTCGGGAAAACACATAGTTTGATTTTTTTTCTAATATTTTACTTCTAATTTTATTAGCTTCAAAGATTTTACTGAAAAAAAAGACTTTTAGAAAAAAACGACTCTAGATATTTGGATAGTGATATTTTATATCAGACCCGTTAAGTTGTTACCCAGGACTTAGGTCATCTACTAAAAAACTAATACTGCACGAACACACCTATCACAGCACTGGGAACTACTAGGAGCCCAGGTAACGCTACATCAGAACGTAAGCAATTCCTGCTAGTAGCATGGATTAAAACCAACACATAGGGGCCTAAGTGGGAAAGAAAGTTATTTCTTTCACTGATCATCTAAAAGGTGTCACTCTGAAACAATTTTCTGAGGGACAAGCATTTCAACACAATTCACTAGCTCAATCTTAAAACCGGAACATTTAGATAAAATGTGATAGGACAACATACAAAGGATGGTTTTCCAATAGCTAAGACTGAATAAGATTGAAAATCCTAGTCCAGACAGAAAGTGCTGAGCACTGTATATACATGTGTAAATGCTGCCATGAACTCCATTTTAAGGATGGTAAAATCAAGACTTAATAATTGCTCATGAGCCCACTGCTTGTAGAAGGTCGCTCCAACCTACTCTCAGGCTATCTGACCCCAGAGCCTACGTTCTGAAACAGTGGTTATGTTTCACTGAGAAAAAAACATACATACATGCATAGGGTCACTCATTTTTTATTCAGTGCTATTTACATTATTCTGGGATTTTAAAAAGTGACAGATCAATCTGTCTTTTCACTGGCACATGCAATTTTTTAGAAAGAAGACACTACGAATATGTGGAACAGTTAAATAATTTGAAGTACTCTATGATTAATGTCCTTGCTAAGTATTATAGCCCAAGAACTACATGGAGGTCGGAAAACAAGGCAATAATGTGAACTGGAATCGTTATGAAAAGGCTCCACAGAGACAGTGAACTTGAACTGGATCCTGATATTGAGTGAGAAAATTGGACAGTCCTATTTGAGAAGGGAGGATCATCTCACTTGGAAGAAAATTACCCAAGTAGTTTTCAGCAAGATAAAATTACAGGAACCACCTTTGCATAAAACACAAAGACCACATAAAGTTGCATAGCACCACACCACTATTTTGAATAACAATATTTTTAAAATTTTATTTATTTTGGCTGCTCCAGGTCTTAGTTTTGGCACATGGGATCTTCGTCACGGCGTGTGGACTCTTAGTTGAGGCATGCAGACTCTTAGTTGTGGCATGCACATGGGATCTAATTCCCCGACCAGGGGTTGAACCCGGGCCCCCTGCATTGGGAGCACGGAGTCTTACCCACTGCCCCAGGGAAGTCCCTGAATGACACTATTAACTAAGTTAAATAATAGTATATTGAATACTGTATGATCCCATGTTGATGAGGTCCAATAACAGGCAAATCAAATCTACTAGAATAGATGTCAGATTAGATGACTACCTTTAAGAAGAAGGCATTGACTGGGAATGGGCACAAGGAAACCTCTGGGGTGCTGGAAATGTTCTATGTCTTGATTTGGTGGTGATTTCAGATGCACATAAAAATTCACGGGGGTTTACACGTAAGATTTGTGCATGTACAAACTTACTATTCGTGAGTTACACCTCATTAAATAAATGAGTAAGGGTAGTATCTATGGTAAGCTACAGGGTTACTTAGAATAATATCAATTTAGCATTAGAAAAATCTTTAAAGATTACCTATCTCATCTCTGTTCTTCACAGATCAGGGAACCAGTACCAAACGGATTCAGAGACTTGCCCTGAGTCACCAGGACATTCAGGGGCTGCGATGGTACCTATTGTTGAAAGCTTTTCCATTCTTTGCTAATGCCTCCAAAATGTATTCCATGTGCCACATATTCCTAAAGAGAAGATCCAGATGTACCATTGAATTCTTAGTAATATTTATTTACTATTTTCCATATTATTTCTCAAATTGGTCACATTTATTTTTCCCCATTATCCTTGACTTCTCTAAACTGGATTATTCAAATCTTTTCTTTATTCTTCCTCTTAACTTTCATACCTATAATCAATCTAACATATTTTCCCAGAAGGTGCTGTTTTACACATACAATTCTAATCTTATCCATTTCATAAAAATACAATAACTCTATCTGTTCTCAGACTTCCAAGAAATTTCCGAGGAAGACCCTTTGCTTGGAGTCATTCTATATTTTTCATATCACCACTTTTTTTAGATTTTTTAAAAAAAATTTTATAGGAGTATAGTAGCTTTAAAATGTTGTGTTAGTTTCTACTGTACAGCAAAGTGAATCAGCTATACGTATACACATATTCCCCTCTTTCTTGGATTTCCTTCCCATCTAGGTCACCACAGAGCATTGAGTAGAGCTCCCCGTGCTGTACAGTATGTTCTTGTAAGTTATCTATTTTATACTTAGCATCAATAATGTATATGTGTCTGTCAATCTCCATCTCCCAATTCATCCCACCTCCTCTTTCTCCTTTGGTATCCATATGGTTGTTCTCTACATCTGTGTCTCTATTTCTGCTTTGCAAATAAGATCATCTATACCATTGTTTTAGATTCCACATATATGCATTAATATACGATATTTGTTTTTCTCTTTCTGACTTACATCACTCTGTATGACAGTCTCTAGATTCATCCATGTCTCTACAAATGACCCAACTTCGTTCCTTTTTATTGCTGAGTAATATTCCATTATATACATGTACCACATCTTCTTTATCCATTCATCTGTCGATGGACATTTAGGTTGCTTCCATGTCCTGGCTATTGTAAATAGTGCTGCAATGAACAGTGGGGTGCATGTATCTTTTTGAATTATAGTTTCCTTAGGGTATATGCCCAGTAGTGGGATTGCTGGATCATATTGTAGTTCTATTTTTAGTTTTTTGAGGAACCTCCATACTGTTCTCCACAGTGGCTGTATCAACTTACATTCCCACCAACAGTGCAAAAGGGTTCCCTTTTCTCCACACCCTCTCCAGCATTTATTGTTTGTAGATTTTTTGATAATGGCCATTCTGACTGGTGTGAGGTAACACCTCACTGTAGTTTTGATTTGCATTTCTCTAATGATTAGTGATGTAGAGCATTCTTTCATGTGTTTTTTGGCAATCTGTATATCTTCTTTGGAGAAATGTCTATTTAGGTCTTCTGCCCATTTTTAGACTGGGTTGTTTGTTTTTTTTGATATTGAGCTGCATGAGCTACTTGTATATTTTGGAGATTAATCCTTTGTCAGTTGCTTCATTTGCAAATATTTTCTCCCATTCTGAGGGTTGTCTTTTTGTCTCGTTTATGGTTTCCTTTGCTGTGCAAAAGCTTTTAAGTTTCATTAGGTCCCACTTGTTTATTTTTCTTTTATTTCCATTTCTCTAGGAGGTGGGTCAAAAAGAATCTTGCTGTGATTTATGTCATAGACTGTCTGCCTATGTTTTCCTCTAAGAGTTGTATAGTGTCCAGTCTTACATTTAGGTCTTTAATCCATTTTGAGTTTATTTTTGTGCATGGTGTCAGGGAATGTTCTAATTTCATTCTTTTACATGCAGTTGTCCAGTTTTCCCAGCACCACTTATTGAAGAGGCTGTCTTTTCTCCATTGTATATTCTTGCCTCCTTTATCAAAGATAAGGTGAGCATATGTGCATGGGTTTATCTCTGGGCTTTCTATCCTGTTCCATTCATCTATATTTCTGTTTTTGTGCCAGTACCATATTGTCTTGATTACTGTAGCTTTGTAGTATAGTCTGAAGCCAGGGAGCCTGATTCCTCCAGCTCCATTTTCCTTTCTCAAGATTGCTTTGGCTCTTCAGGGTCTTTTGTGTTTCCATACAAATTGTGAAATTTTTTGTTCTAGTTCTGTGAAAAATGCCATTGGTAGTTTGATAGGGATTGCACTGAATCTGTAGATTGCTTTGTTTAGCATAGTTATTTTCACAATGTTGATTCTTCCAATCCAAGAACATGGTATATCTCTCCATCTGTTTGTATCATCTTTAACTTCTTCCATCAGTGTCTTATAGTTTTCTGCATATAGGTCTTTTGCCTCCTTAGGTAGGTTTATTCCTAGATATTTTATTCTTTTTGTTGCAATGGTAAACGGGAATGTTTCCTTAATTTCTCTTTCAGATTTTTCATCATTAGTGTATAGGAATACAAGAGATTTCTGTGCATCAATTTTGTATCCTGCTACTTTACCAAATTCACTGATTAGCTCTAGTAGTTTTCTGGTAGCATCTTTAGGATTCTCTGTGTATAGTATCATGTCATCTGCAAAGAGTGACAGTTTTACTTCTTCTTTTCCAATTTGGATTCCTTTTATTTCTTTTACTTCTCTGACTGCTATGGCTAAAACTTCCAAAACTATGTTGAATAATAATGGTGAGAGTGGACAACCTTGTCGTGTTCCTGATCTTAGTGGAAATGGTTTCAGTTTTTCACCATTGAGAACGATGTTGGCTGTGGGTTTGTCATATATGGCCTTTATTATGTTGAGGTAAGTTCCCTCTATGCTTGCTTTCTGGAGGGTTTTTATCATATATGGGTGTTGAATTTTGTTGAAAGCTTTTTCTGCATCTATTGAGATGATCATATGGTTTTTCTCCTTCAATTTGTTAATATGGTTATCACATTGATTGATTTGCGTACATTGAAGAATCCTTGCATTCCTGGGATAAACTCCACTTGATCATGGTGTATGATGCTTTTAATGTGCTGTTGGATTCTGTTTGCTAGTATTTTGTTGAGGATTTTTGCGTCTATGTTCATCAGTGATATTGGCCTGTAGTTTCTTTCATTGTGACATCTTTGTCTGGTTTTGGTATCAGGGTGATGGTGGTCTCATAGAATGAGTTTGGGAGTGTTCCTCCCTCTGCTATATTTTGGATGAGTTTGAGAAGGATAGGTGTTAGCTCTTCTCTAAATGTTTGATAGAATTTGCCTGTCATATCACTATTTTTTAATAGTTGTAATCTTTGCTCTTTCACTGTATAGATAGAGAAGGAGGTGATGTAGGTAGCAATATCGATGACTTTTCTCTAGGTAGGAGTGTGCTCTCCAGTCCTTTCACCTAATCGACTTGCCACTGGTCTTTTCCCGAAAAGCTGTTCACATCGGTATTCCCCACTCTACCCCCAACAAACACCCTCCTTATTCTCAATGACTTCTGAGACCTTGGCAATGAAACCTGCCAATGAGAAAACTGCTAGGTGTTTTTTCTTCGGTTGTTTTTCCATTCAAATAGCTCTCAATTCAAAACTTCATTCTCTAAGTTCTACACATTATGCACAAGTGTATTTTTTACAAGGGTCTTGATTCTATCTAGATATGTTAAGGTTTACTGCAAATCTTTAGATAAATCCACATGCCATGATACAAGTGAATTACTTCAAAACAACCCTTTGGAATATTCATAAACAAGTATAAAATGCCCCAAGTACAAATATTCCCGAGATAACTAGACGGAAGGCGTGGGTACACTTGTGGTCACATTCACAGATGACTACAATCTCAGTTTCTGTTTTTAACACAGTCTATTATTTTACCTGTAGTTGGAGACATCATAATCTGGTAAAAGCCATTTCAGTAATCTTCAGAAGGATAGTTTATGGTCAAAAGCAGCAGGTGCTAGAATATTGCTACCCACTGCAAACCTTTCTCTGGGCCAATTTGGTTCATATTCCTCTGCGTTGACATAAGTATGACAATTCAGATAAAAGCAAATTCAGAGACCTCTTAATGGGCTTTGCCAGATTCCTGCCATCTGCCCCTTGCGATCTACTTTCTACCAGACCCACCCTGCTCTTTGTCTCACAAGGTTGATTTGAATGGACCTTATCAAAGAGCTCCCTTGCCCTCTGCCTTCCAGACACGTTTACCAATGGGAACACCAGTAAGATGCTGCAGATGAAAGAAGAATGAAGTCTGGGCACTTTTCCCCCAGCCCTGTCAGAGGAAGATCACCCCAGCTTGCTGAATACCTTGGATGAAGATCACTTTCCTAAGTTGCCCTTTCCACACAGTCTGTTGTGTCTCTAGATTCTACCAACATGCCCTGCCCGGACTCCTTCAGGCCCAGGAAGCATTACAAAGTCTCCACCAGCCCTGGGTCCTCGACTATCCATGTATTTCCTCATATCCTACCCACATTTTATTTTATTTATTTATTTTTTTGGCCCTGCAGTCCAGCTTGCAGGATCTTAGTTCCCTGACCAGGGTTTGACCCGCGCCCTCAGCAGTATATGTATAGCTGAATTACTTTGCTGTACACCTGGGAAACTAACTATACTCTAATATAAAGTAAAAATTTAAAAAAAAAAAGAGCATGAAGTGACAGACTCTTAAAAAATAACCTCTTTATTATCCTTTCTTGAAATTACCCAATTTGAGTGCATTATCTTCCTTGTGCAGGAACCCTGACTGATCATTGAGTTCCATTTAGTGAGTAAGAGTCACTTTGGATATTTGGCCATCTTGAGAAGAAACATTTGTTTGCTCCCTCTCCCTCCTTCCCACGCTCCAAGCAAGCAGAGTAGTAGCTTGTTAAGTGAGTACCTAGCTGTTGCATCAACCAGGCTGTCAATGCCAACCCTATGCCCCAAATCTCTTGATAGTAACCACCAAATACAAATTGGAGTGTTTTATCTGTACCCAATAAAGTGACTAACATATTACAAGCTTGTCTGTAACTCTGTTTTAGGGGAAATTACTTTAAACCATAAACCCTTGAAATTAAGTACCAATATGCTAGTTATTCAATCTTCCCTATGTAGCAGGATTTATGGACTAACTCATGATAGTGATGATTACTGAGAAAGTGAGAATCGACCCTGCTGATAATTAAACTGTGATGTTTCTAACAGAATATCAACCATGTTTCCATTTAGACACGGACAAGTTCAACAGAGATCCATTAGCTTCCTTACATGGCTGGAGCGTCAAGTATGGAGAATGAGTGTCCAGTCTGTGCCAGATCATGAAAGGCTTTTTGTGTTACCTTAAGGGTTTGGACTTTATCCCATGGCTGGGAGAAAATTGATCAGATTTACATTTCAGACCCACTACTCTGGTGACTATGTGGAAGATAGGTCTAGTTAGATGTGTACCGCAAAAACTGCACATACAAAAAATAAATGACGATAAAATAACAGTAATAATAATACAATGCAGTGAAGTAGGATACAGATTGGAAGAGACAGATTCAAGAAATAGTAAAATTGTCAGATTTCAGTGGATGTGGGTGCTGAGGGAAGGAAGGACTCACAGATGACTCCCGTTTCTCAGCCAGGTAATAGGTGGACAGTAATAAGACAGAGAATCTACCAGCAACAGGGAGAGGAGCTGGCTGAGTTGGTCCCACAAGGGTTTTACTTTGACATGAACTGAGAGTGAGTAGCCCACGAAACTCACAAGAAAATATCCAACAGACAGTTGGAACTCAGAATATGAGCATCAGACAAAATGTCTGAAAGGGAGATATAAGTGGTAATAAGATCCCAAGCATAACTGTATGACCCAGCAGTTCTACTCCTGGGTGTATGTCCGGAAAAAACAGAAACACTAATTCAAAAAAATACATGCACCCCAATGTTCATAGCAGCACTATTTACAATAGTCAAGATATGGAAGCAACCTAAATGTCCATCAACAGATGAATGGATAAAGAAGCTGTGGTGTATATATCCAATGGAATACTACTCAGCCATAAAAAAGAATGAAATTTTGCCATTTGCAGCAACATGGATGGACTTGGAGGGCATTATACTAAGTGAAATAAGTCAGACAGAGAAAGACAAATTGTGTATGATATCACTTATACGTGGAATCTAAAAATTACGACAAACTAGTGAATATAATAAAAAAGAAGCAGACTCACAGATATAGAGAACAAACTAGTGATTACCAGTGTGGAGGGGGGGTGCAATATAGGGGAGGGAGAGGTACAAACTATTGGGTGTTAAGATACGCTCAAGCATGTATTGTACAACACAGGGAAAATAGCCTAAATTTTGTAATAACTGAAAAGTGACCTTTAACATTGTATAAAAATAAAAATAAATAAAAATAAATTTTAAAAATAAATAAATAAATTGCTTAAAAGATCCCAAGCATAGATGAGATCACTCCAGTGTGTGCAGTGAGAACAGCACTGGTGTGAGGAAGGAACCCTGGAAACCCCAGTGTCTGAGGTACAAGGACCAGAACAGGCTTGTAAAGGAGATGGAGCCCTAAGACCCAGAGAGGTTTGAAGAGAACCAGGAAAGAACTTCTCTCTACTTTTCCAGTCACCAGTCTGTCCTTTATTCCCCCTCACTCACTGTCCAGAAATTTATGGGACATTGGCTCAGGGTAATGGCAAAGGTCGTTAATATCTTTGTGTCCTGAAATTTTCTCATGATCTGCAAATTAAGTTTCCCTCAATTGGACAAAGTACAGTCCTTTGCTCAAAGAGTAGCTGCGTCAACCAATTGGGAGAACTGCCCAATGATTTCTATATAGTTGGATCCTAACCGGTGCGAGGGTAAGTGATGTCATTTACATTCCAGTATTCAGGCACTACAGCTGATCCACCTTCTAAAATCCTCATACTTAGTTGTCAAACCCAGCTTTCCCTTTAGTATCCCTTTAAAACTAAGTAGAGGGACTTCCCTGGTGACGCAGTGGTTAAGAATCCGCCTGCCAATGCAGGGGACACGGGTTCGAGCCCTGGTCTGGGAAGATCCCACATGCCACGGAGCAACTAAGCCCATGAGCCACAACTACTGAGCCTGCGCTCTAGAGCCTGCAAGCCACAGCTGCTGAGCCCGTGTGCTACAACCACTGAAGCCCGCACACCTAGAGCCCGTGCTCCGCAACAAGAGAAGCCACCGCAATGAGAAGCCCGTGCACCGCAAGGAAGAGTAGCCCCTGCTCCCCGCAACTAGAGAAAGCCCACGCACAGCAACGAAGACCCAACGCAGCCAAAAATAAATAAAATAAATATATTAAAAAGAAAAAAAAACTAAGTAGGGATCAATTCTGCAGAAGATCCATGTATTCTGGAAGGACTTAGAATTTGCCTTCCTCCCCAGCCATCATCAAATTAGTTCCTTGTCATATTGAGTCATGGAAGAAATACATCAGAAGGCTGGAGAAATCATTTTAGAAAGGGAGAAGTAGGGCAGCTCTAGAATGATTCTGACCACAACAGATGTCAATAATATAAATTAGAACAATACTGCCACTGAACCAGGTAACTTATACATGACAGAGAGCTACTCTATATTGAGTGCTTTCTCTAAGACAGGCATTATTCCTGATGTTTTACCCATATTTTCTTGCTTAATAATCAAAAGAATACTTTGAGTAGGGAATTGTATAATGCAATTTGTAAAAATAAGACAACCAGGGGTAAATAAGTAGCCAAGGGTCACATACCTAAGGAAAAAAAGAACATGGATTTGAACCAATGCTTTGTCCGGCACTGCAACCCATGGCCTTAACCACCAAGCTACACTGCTCTCTCCCCTTTTCCACCCCACGGGCCTCAATGCCAGGGGAAGGTTGGAGATTGACACAAAGAGCACAGGTCCCAACACTAGAGCACTCAAGAGGAACCTTTGCTTTAGTCTTGCACAAGCCCAGGTAATAATTACAAAGCACCAGAAGGGTATATGGGGAAGCCTGCTGCCTAGTTTTATTTTTTGTGTTGCTGGAACAGATATACTCACCTCTACATCTCTACCATAGCTCTGTGGTACAACTTATTAAAAGGCAGACATTTTTTTAAATGGATGTAAAAACTTTAAATAGATGATGAATTGTCAAGTTAAATCAACAAATGACTATTGCATCAAGAAGAAAATCTGGGACTTCCCTGGGGGTGCAGTGGTTAAGAATCCACCTGCCATTTCAGGGGACACGTGTTCTATCCCTGGTCTGGGAAAATCCCGCATGCTGCGGAGCAACTAAGCCCGTGCACCACAACTACTGAGCCCACGTGCCACAACTACTGAAGCCCGCGTGCCTAGAGCCCGTGCTCCGCAGCAAGGGAAGCCACCGCAATGAGAAGCCAGCGCACCACAAAGAAGAGTAGCCCCTGCTCCCCGCAACTAGAGAAAGCCCACGTGCAGCAACGAAGACACAATGCAGCCAAAAATAAATAAATTAATAAAATATGTTTATTTTAAAAAAAAAGAAAATCTGGATTTATGTTAAAGTTAATGGAGACAAGGAAATTTCAACTTTAAGCTTCAGTATGATGATGATGAAAAAAATGTAATAATGTGAACTATACACAAAGGAGGTGTTTAATGAAGAGTTATCAGAAGAGTAAAGAGGAAAAATAGTTATGGGCGTAGAAAAGGTGATTTTTTAAAGCAACTAATTATGAGACTGGGACAAACAAATGATGAAAGAAGAAGAAACCAACACACTTGTTGCCCCATCAGACCAAACGGAGAATAAATTCATCCATTTGGAGACTAAAGTTCCAGCTTTCATGGTGAGTCCTGTGCTTTCAGTGTCTTTGTCCAAACTACAAGCCTTTGCAGGACAAACAGAGACCTTGCATAGAAAGAACAATCATACTTTTATACTCCAGGAAGATCCTTCAAGTGAGAACACATGCTATACCCTCATTACCCTGGAGAGACTTCTGTTCTCATAAAACTTGAGGATGCCATTTTGCAGCCTAAAATCCAAGCACTCATGGGAAGAGAAGTGTTTTTAAAGGAACACATCAGCAGTCTGTTGTTTTCCTCTTGCATGCTGACCCTTCTTGGGTTTAAGATGACCCATTTTCCGAGAATAGAAAATTTGGTCTAAATGAGAAATACTCTTTAAAATTGCTTTATTGCTATGTGGGTTTTTCTTTGTAATTATGGTTAAGTTATTCCATAAAATTTACTGCTACAATAGTCCTGTAATGGCAATACAGTCCAACCAATTTTTTATTCACTGGAGAAGTTGGTAAATGGGACACAGAATCTAAAACTTCTTGTGCTGAAGACACTGGTTAGGTTTTGCAGAAGCTTTTGGTTGGGTTTTCCATAGAAACTGGCCTAAAGGCAAAGCTGAATTTGAGGTGTCCTAGAAATAGCATGAGAAAATGCCTTTCTAGCCTTATTTCCATCTTAAATAATGAGCAGAACCGTGTGTTGAAAGAGAACCGTTTGCATTGGACTCAAGCAGTGAAGGAGGGAAAACAGGAAAAAAATGAAATGACCAGAACGAAAGTAGGCAGAGTGCCTGGAAATAAATATGAATATATATATAATATTTTTAAAACTTTAAAACTACAGACTTGGAAAGTACAGAGCTCCCAAACTCTGAAAACAGGTATAATTTTGCCTCTCTAGGTGATATTGCAGAAAGCATGGTTCATTGCTACTTAATTTGAATCTGAATTATAATATATTAGCATATTAAGCATCCTAAAATTCTTCTTAGTTCATTAAGGAGTTCATTCTTCATGAAGAATAATTTTGCCTGCATAGCTGTACCCTACTATAGTCTCCTGATTTCCCTCTGTCCTCCTTATTGAAAGCAAGTGAAATAGTGGGTTTAATAAAGTGTCCAGCTTAAGTTATTTAGTTAACATTAAATAAATATTAATTCACTTCCACCCTTTAAATTTCTTTTGCTTCAGCCTCCGAAATTCAAGTCCATAGCTGGTAATAGAGTTCCGTAATAACTGAGCAGGTGACACCAGGCCAAATACCACTGTGTCTAAAATAAGTAATAAAAATGTTATCCACACCCTCTCTGAAACTTGGATTCTGTCCTTTATTATATACTTAAGACTTTTTCAACTCATAGACAGTGTTTCATTCATGAATGAAGAGAGAATGAAAACGCCTGGCTCAGACATAAATATAGCACCTGCTGTAAATAATGGAGGAATTGCTATGTAGACCAGAGCTCCTCCTTCAGAAGGAAAGCACTATCAAATGCAGTAGTAGGATAATACCAAACAGGAAAGAAAGGATTCCAGAAAACTGGTACCAGGACAGAATTCCGTTTTGTTCTTTCTTGTCATATCATATGGGTGAGGATGGCTAACCTCTTTAATTCTCTGAGCTTCAGTGTCTAACAGTATAAGATGAGAATAATAATACCTATTGGTCAGGGTTGTGGTGAAGTGTAAATAACATCACGGATGGGGAATCACTACATTTACAGATCCAAGTGGGGTCCTGCACCAGCAGTTTCGGCAACGGCTTGTTAGAAATGCAGATTCCCAGGCCCCACCCCAGACTTATTGAATCAGACACACTGGGGGTGGAACTGAGCAATCTGTGTTTGAAAAAGTCCTCCAGGTGTAAAAACCACTGCTTTTTTTTTTTTTTTTTTAATAAATATGATCCCGTTTTTTCCATCACAGTGAATTCATATATGGAACATATCCCCATGGGTATCCATATAATTCAGTTATAAAACTATTCAAATATGTGAAGATTTACACCATTTTATAAATGGGAGAACTAAAATGTTCAAGTGAGTTACCCAAGTTTACACAATTTTTTTAAAATAGATCATACTATAAAATTACACACACACACATACAAACACACACGTATGTAATTTTAGCATTGCCTTGCTTTGTAAATTTAGAGCTTCAGGCTCAAAAGAAGTAAATTCTTCAATGTACTAGGTTGAAAAACTTTGGGCCAGTGTCATAGAGTGCTGGGCAGCAGGATCTCTAAGCTCACGGGTGTCACCTGGAAGACGTAGACCTTTCTAGTTGACATTTTGTTTTGCTGGAGTTTCCAAATTCTAGATTCCTTCCCCTTTCAACTGTCCGCCTTCCCCCTTGATATGATTTTTTTTCTTGTTCTCAGTGATCTCTGTGTTTTACTTCCTAAACTCTATCTGCATGCCCTATAAAAAGAAACTAGAGAACCACACTAAAGGTGTCACCTTTTAATCCAGGCTGAATAGTATTGAAAAGAAAGCTTCAGGTAAACTAAGTAACACCTGCACCACTCAGTACTGTAGGTTTATCAAACTAAGTTCTCACTCAGAAAAGATTTATTCACGGAATATTGAATAGGTAAGTTATTTCCATATACTGACCTTTGCCATCTACTTTTTCTCATTCTTTTCCAAAAAGCATATCACAGATGTTAATGTCATTCAGCAATTATAACACAGACTTGAAAAATAGTCATCTGAGTTTTAAATACAAGTATTGAAATTACATAGAGTGAATTCTATTTCCAAAATTGGGGAAGGAGCAGGAAGAATGTGAATAGTAAGGGGAAAATTCAGAATCTGGATTCCTTGTCAAGTTTATGCTTTATTGTCTGATGTGATAACAGAAAGAACCACCATATCCCTATAGAAACAAGTGAAGAAGAAGGTGAGAAAATAGGTGAACTGAGAACCACTCAGGGTTTCTCGACCTCAGCACCACTGACATTTTGAGTCAGATAATTATTTGTTGCAGGGGTTATTCTGTGCGTTGTAGGATGTTTAGTAACACCCTTGATGCCACTTCAGTTGTGAGAATCAGAAATGTCTCCAGACATTGCCAAATGCCCCCTCAGGGAACAAAACTGCCCCCAGTTGAGGACCACCTCAATTACTGTTATAGTAAATGATTTTTTCTTCTCTTAGAAAATAAAGATCAAGAAGTTAGAGAAAGTTTGCAAAAAGGTAACACAGAAAACATACCACACATTTTTGCCTTTCTTCTATTCAACATAAAACGCAAATTTTATGAACTGCGTAAAAAACAGACAGTGGAATATAAATCTGTTATTTGTTTCAAGGGACTACTTGTAACCCAAGTGGAGGAAAAATGCGGTTTTAGTGCTTTTTCTATAATCAGTATCTCAGAAGCACAGCTGAGGAATGTCTTAACCATATCTTTTTATTTTCTGTATTCTGATGCTTTGACATTTGGGGCCTTGCTGACCCTAGAGGGACTGTCCCATCCAGGGTTGGCCAATTCCTAGAGATCGTAAACAATTCGCCCACGAGTGTGCTTTGCAAATACAAACCAATCCAGAGCTCACACTTACACAATCTCTTTTATTGGGTTTTTGCACTGTGGGCCATTATCCATCTTCCCTAATCACCAGGGCCAGGTACCAGACACCTAGGACAGCCCCTATATAGCAGAGCCTGCTGAAATTGGTCAGACTAGCCAACACTAAGCCTGCTTACTGCGCCTTGACCATTCTTCCCACGGAAACCACAATAAAGGTTCTTGCCCACAGTTTCTCCCCCTCCTGCTGCCTTGTAACCAGCCCAGTACTTCCCTGCGTGGGTCCCACTGGGATGGCACGCCTGCTTCTCTTGGGAACTGAGAGTAAACAGCTGTCCTTCCACAGGAGTCATCTCCTGATCTATTGGTCTTACTATATCTCAGATTTTCTATTAATATACTCTATTTTTGAAACAAGGATCATAAGCCACAAGAAGATGGTGTCAATCACTGGTTTTGACAGGTGCAAAGGAACAAGACTAATCTGACACCCAAACAGAAATGACACTTTTAAAAAAGTATCTTGTTCCTTTCTGCTCTTTCCACGTTTTAACTTATTCTTAAATTTTTGGTTTGATCCTCCTTATTTGCTAGTATTGTATTTTATCGGCTTAGCTTCAAGGGTGTTTCTGGGAAGAGACTGTTAGTGTGGATACAGGAAAGTGAATGAGCTTTGGGTAAAAATAAATCTAGCTTTGAATCCAAAGTTTATAGGGTGTCTTTGGATCTTCTGTTTTCACCCACCTGTTTCTGTTTTCCTATTTGTACGAAGAAAATAATACTAAAATAATAATTATGATATAGAATTATTTTAAGGATTTTATGAAGTAGTATTAAATGTTTATTCATTTAATAAAATGTTATCTTTTGGGTACCAGGCACTGCCCTGCTCTTTTGTGATGTACAGGATCATATCAGGGAGACGAAAGTAAATAAGCAAATGAATAAATAAATGAGAATTTCAAATAGAGAATAGAGAAAAGGGCCAAGTGGCATAGAGGGACGGGCCTGATTGGGATGGGCTTTAGATATGGTATCAGGTAGACCTCTCTGAGGCCATTGACAGACCACCTGACCCCAAACAAATTCCTTCTCCTTTCTAAGTTTCAATTTGATAGTTGTAAAATGAAATAAACTTAGAGAATTGTTGTTAGCACACAACAATCGCATTTATCACAAAATAAAGTGTTAGCAAAAAAAAAAAAGTGTTAGCTATTGCGATGGCAATATTAAAGTTTATATCATTCCCAGTGCAGAATTTGGGGCTTATCTTTCTCAGCAACTTCTTTTGTAGATTTCATAAAGTCCTAATCTGAAGAACTCCTCTCTGGACTGAACCAAGAATTCTATCTTTAATCTATCTTTAGCAAGACTAATGTCTGATAGAATGTGCTAGATGCCACAGCAACATTTTACCACAATGACACCTTGAGGACAGGACAGCAAGTAGTCTTTGCAGCTCATTTCCTAAACAGCATTTTAAAAAGCACTGGTTGAATGAACAAAGAAGGAAGTACTGAGGGAAAGTTTGTCATCTCTGTTTTCTGTAAGACCCACCTCCACCCCTTTCCAAATTTCTCTTTCTCTCTTACTTATTTCACTCTCTCTTAAATTTAAAAAATACTTTAGTAACATAAGACTTATTTGTTAAGAGTTTCCAGATACTTCCAGCTAAGGTGTTATGTAATCAAAATAGGAAAAAGAAATTTAGACAGTGTAGAAATTATTAAATAGATATATGTTTGGGGTAGGTGATTTAATTTTTAATATCATCCTTATGAAAGAAAGAAGAGTAATCCTCTAGGTAAAACATTCTATGCATCTGTATATAGGATGACAGGCACTCTAGAAAAACCCTAATTTTAAAATAATAACTTGGAAATTAATAATATTGAACACATATAACTTACCAGGTACCAGGAAGTCTTCAATACTTTACATTAGGGCAAGATGGCGGAAGAGGAAGACGCGGAGATCACCTTCCTTCCCACAGATACAGTAGAAATACATCTACACGTGGAACTGCTCCTACAGAACACCCACTGAACGCTGGCAGAAGACGTCAGACTTCCCAAAAGGCAAGAAACTCCCCACGTACCTGGGTAGGGCAAAAGAAAAAAGAAATAACAGAGACAAAAGAATAGGGACGGCACCTGCACCAGTGGGAGGGAGCCGTGAAGGAGGAAAGGTGTCCACGCACTAGGAGCCCCTTCGTGGGCAGAGACTGCGGGTGGCAGAGAGGGGGGAGCTTCAGAGCCGTGGAGGAGAGCGCAGCCACAGGGGTGCGGAGGGCAAAGCGGAGAGATTCCCGCACGGAGGCTCGGCGCCGAACAGCACTCAGCAGCCCGAGAGGCTTGTCTGCTCCCCCGCCGGGGCGGGCGGGGCTGCGAGCTGAGGCTCGGGCTTCGGTCGGATCGCAGGGAGAGGACTGGGGTTGGCGGCGTGAACACAGCCTGAAGGGGTTAGCGCGCCACAGCTGGCCGGGAGGGAGACCGGGAAAAAGTCTGCAGCTGCCGAAGAGGCAAGATACTTTTTCTTCCCTGTTTCCTGGTGCGCGAGGAGAGGGGATTCAGAGCGCCGCCTAAACGAGCTCCAGAGACGGCGCCAGCCGCGGCTATCAGCGCAGACGCCAGAGGCGGGCATGAGACGCTAAGGCTGCTGCTGCCGCCACCAAGAAGCCTGTGTGCGAGCACAGGTCACTCTCCACACCGCCCCTCCTGGGAGCCTGTGCAGCCCGCCACTGCCAGGCTCCCGTGATCCGGGGACAACTTCCCCGGGAGAACGCACTGCGCGCCTCAGGCTGGTGCAACGTCACGACGCCTCTGATGCCGCAGGCTCGCCCCGCCTCCTCCGTACCCCTCCCTCCCCCCGGCCTGAGTGAGCCAGAGCCCCCGAAGCAGCTGCTCCTTTAACCCCGTTCTGTCTGGGCGGGGAACAGACGCCCTCAGGCGACCTACACGCAGAGGCGGGTCCAAATCCAAAGCTGAACCCTGGGAGCTGTGCGAACAGAGAAGAGAAGGGGAAATCTCTCCCAGCAGCCTCAGAAGCAGCGGATTAAAGTTCCACAAACAACTTGATGTGCCTGCATCTGTTGAATACCTGAATAGACAATGAATCATCCCAAATTCAAGAGGTGGACTTTGGGAGCAGGATATATTAATTTTTCCCCTTTTCCTTTTTTTGTGAGTGTATATGTGTATGCTTCTGGGTGAGATTTTGTCTGTATAGCTTTGCTTTCACCATTAGTCCTAGGGTTACGTCCGTCGGTGTTTTTTTGTTTTGTTTTTTTTTTTTTTACTTAAAAATTTTTTCTTTCCTAATAAATGTTTTCTTCATATTTTTTTCCTTATTTTCTATTTTTAGAAATTAAAAAAATTTTTAATAAGTTTTTTCATATTTTTTATTTTAAAAAATTAAAATTTTTTTTCTTAATACTTTTTTCTTATTTTTTACTATAAAAAATTAATAAATCTATTTTTAAATAATTAAAAAAATTTTTTTCTGAATACATTTATTCTTAATAATTTTTTTCTTATTTTTTATTATAATAGCTTTATTTTATTTTATTTTATCCTCTTTCTTTCTTTCTTTCTATTTTTTTCTCCCTTTTATTCTGAGCCGTGTGGATGATAGGCTCTTGGTGCTCCAGCCAGGCATCAGGGCTGTGCCTCTGAGGTGGGAGAGCCAACTTCAGCACACTGGTCCACAAGAGACCTTCCAGCTCCACGTAATACCAAATGGCGAAAATCTCTCAGAGATCTCCATCTCAACATCAAGACCCAGCTTCACTCAACGACCAGCAAGCTACAGTGCTGGACACCCTATGCCAAACAACTAGCAAGACAGGAACACAGCTTCATCCATTAGCAGAGAGGCTGCCTAAAATCATAATAAGGCCACAGAAACCCCAAAACACACCACCAGACGTGGACGTGCCCACCAGAAAGACAAGATCCAACCTCATCCACCAGAACACAGGCACTAGTCCCCTCCACCAGGAAGCCTACACAACCCACTGAAGCAACCTTAGCCACTGGGGACAGACACCAAAAACAATAGGAACTACGAACCTGCAGCCTGTGAAAAGGAGACCCCAAACACAGTAAGATAAGCAAAATGAGAAGACAAACAACCACACAGCAGGTGAAGGAACAGGGTCAAAACACACCAGACCTAACAAATGAAGAGGAAATAGGCAGTCTACCTGAAAAAGAATTCAGAATAATGATAGTAAAGATGATCCAAAATCTTGGAAATAGAAGAGACAAAATGCAAGAAACATTTAACAAGGATGTAGAAGAACTAAAGAGGAACCAAGCAACGATGAAAAACACAATAAATGAAATTAAAAATACTCTAGATGGGATCAATAGCAGAATAACTGAGGCAGAAGAAAGGATAAGTGACCTGGAAGACAGAATGGTGGAATTCACTGCTGCGGAACAGAATAAAGAAAAAAGAATGAAAAGAACTGAGGACAGTCTCAGAGACCTCTGGGACAACATAAAATGCACCAACATTTGAATTATAGGGGTCCCAGAAGAAGAAGAGAAAAAGAAAGGGTCTGAGAAAATATTTGAAGAGATTATAGTTGAAAACTTCCCTAATATGGGAAAGGAAATAGTTAATCAAGTCCTGGAAGCACAGAGAGTCCCATACAGGATAAATCCAAGGAGAAACACGCCAAGACACATACTAATCAAACTATCAAAAATTAAATATAAAGAAAACATATTAAAAGCAGCAAGGGAAAAACAACAAATAACACACAAGGGAATCCCCATAAGGTTAACAGCTGATCTTTCAGCAGAAACTCTGCAAGCCAGAAGGGAGTGGCAGGATATACTTAAAGTCATGAAGGAGAAAAACCTACAACCAAGGTTACTCTACCCAGCAAGGATCTCATTCAGATTTGATGGAGAAATTAAAACCTTTACAGACAAGCAAAAGCTGAGAGAGTTCAGCACCACCAAACCAGCTTTGCAACAAATGCTAAAGGAACTTCTCTAGGCAAGAAACACAAGAGAAGGAAAACACCTATAATAACAAACACAAAATATTTAAGAAAATGGGAATAGGAACATACATATCGATAATTACCTTAAATGTAAATGGACTAAATGCTCCCACCAAAAGACACAGACTGGCTGAATGGATACAAAAGCAAGACCCATATATATGCTGTCTACAAGAGACCCACTTCAGACCTAGAGACACATACAGACTGAAAGTGAGGGGATAGAAAAAGATATTCCATGCAAATGGAAATCAAAGGAAAGCTGGAGTAGCAATTCTCATATCAGACAAAATAGACTTTAAAATAAAGACTATTACAAAAGACAAAGAAGGACACTATATAATGATCAAGGGATCGATCCAAGAGGAAGGTATAAAAATTGTAAATATTTATGCACCCAACATAGGAGCACCTCAATACATAAGGCAAATGCTAACAGCCATAAAAGGGGAAATCGACAGTAACACAATCATAGTAGGGGACTTTAACACCCCACTTTCACCAATGGACAAATCATCCAAAATGAAAATAAATAAGGAAACACAAGCTTTAAGTGATACATTAAACAAGATGGACTTAATTGATATTTATAGGACATTCCACCCAAAAACAACAGAATACACATTTTTCTCAAGTGCTTATGGAACATTCTCAAGGATAGATCATATCTTGGGTCACAAATCAAGCCTTGGTAAATTTAAGAAAATTGAAATCGTATCAGGTATCTTTTCCGACCACAATGCTATGAGACTAGATATCAATTACAGGAAAAGATCTGTAAAAAATACAAACACATGGAGGCTACACAATACACTACTTAATAACGAAGTGATCACTGAAGAAATCAAAGGGAAAATCAAAAAATACCTAGAAACAAATGACAATGGAGACACGATGACCCAAAACCTATGGGATGCAGCAAAAGCAGTGCTAAGAGGGAAGTTTATAGCAATACAAGCCTACATCAAGAAACAGGAAACATCTCGAATAAACAACCTAACCTTGCACCTAAAGCAATTAGAGAAAGAAGAGCAAAAAAACCCCAAAGCTAGCAGAAGGAAAGAAATCATAAAGATCAGATCAGAAATAAATGAAAAAGAAATGAAGGAAACAATAGCAAAAATCAATGAAACTAAAAGCTGGTTCTTCGAGAAGATAAACAAAATTGATAAACCATTAACCAGACTCATCAAGAGAAAAAGGGAGAAGACTCAAATCAATAGAATTAGAAATGAAAAAGGAGAAGTAACCACTGACACTGCAGAAATACAAGCGATCATGAGAGATTACTACAAGCAACTCTATGCCAATAAAATGGACAACCTGGAAGAAATGGACAGATTCTTAGAAATGCACAACATACTGAGACTGAACCAGGAAGAAATAGAAAATATGAACAGACCAATCACAAGCACTGAAATTGAAACTGTGATTAAAAACCTTCCAACAAACAAAAGCCCAGGACCAGATGGCTTCACAGGCGAATTCTATCAAACATTTAGAGAAGAGCTAACACCTATCCTTCTCAAACTCTTCCAAAATATTGCAGAGGGAGGAACACTCCCCAACTCATTCTACGAGGCCACCATCACCTTGATACCAAAACCAGACAAAGACATCACAAAGAAAGAAAACTACAGGCCAATATCACTGATGAACATAGATGCAAAAATCCTCAACAAAATACTAGCAAACAGAATCCAACAGCACATTAAAAGGATTATACACCATGATCAAGTGGGGTTTATTCCAGGAATGCAAGGATTCTTCAATATACGCAAATCAATCAACGTGATACATCATATTAACAAATTGAAGGAGAAAAACCATATGATCATCTCAATAGATGCAGAGAAAGCTTTCAACAAAATTCAACACCCATTTATGATAAAAGCCCTGCAGAAAGTAGGCATAGAGGGAACTTTCCTCAACATAATAAAGGCCATATACGACAAACCCACAGCCAACATTGTCCTCAATGGTGAAAAACTGAAACCATTTCCACTAAGATCAGGAACAAGACAAGGTTGCCCACTCTCACCACTATTATTCAACATAGTTTTGGAAGTGTTAGCCACAGCAATCAGAGAAGAAAAAGAAATAAAAGGAATCCAAATCGGAAAAGAAGAAGTAAAGCTGTCACTGTTTGCAGATGACATGATACTATACATAGAGAATCCTAAAACTGCCACCAGAAAACTACTAGAGCTAATCAATGAATTTGGTAAAGTATCAGGATACAAAATTAATGCACAGAAATCTCTTGCATTCCTATATACTAATGATGAAAAATCTGAAAGTGAAATTAAGAAAACACTCTCGGGGCTTCCCTGGTGGCGCAGTGGTTGAGAATCTGCCTGCCAATGCAGGGGACACGGGTTCGAGCCCTGGTCTGGGAAGATCCCATATGCCGCAGAGCAGCTAGGCCCATGAGCCACAACTACTGAGCCTGCGTGTCTGGAGCCTGTGCTCCGCAACAAGAGAGGCTGCGACAGTGAGAGGCCCGCACACCGCGATGAAGAGTGGCCCCTGCTCGCCGCAACTAGAGAAAGCCCTCGCACAGAAACGAAGACCCAACACACCAAAAATAAATAAATAATTAAATTAAAAAAAAAAAAAAAGAAAACACTCCCGTTTACCACTGCAACAAAAAGAATAAAATATCTAGGAATAAACCTACCTAAGGAGACAAAAGACCTGTATGCAGAAAATTATAGGACACTGATGAAAGAAATTAAAGATGATACAAATAGATCGAGAGATATACCATGTTCTTGGATTGGAAGAATCAACATTGTGAAAATGACTCTACTACCCAAAGCAATCTACAGATTCAATGCAATCCCTGTCAAACTACCACTGGCATTTTTCACAGAACTAGAACAAAAAATTTCACAATTTGTATGGAGACACAAAAGACCCCGAATAGCCAAACCAATCTTGAGAACGAAAAATGGAGCTGGAGGAATCAGGCTCCCTGACTTCAGACTATATTACAAAGCTACAGTAATCAAGACAGTTTGGTACTGGCACAAAAACAGAAATATAGATCAATGGAACAGGATAGAAAGCCCAGAGATAAACCCACGCACATATGGTCACCCTATATTTGATAAAGGAGGCAAGCATATACAGTGGAGAAAAGACAGCCTCTTCAATAAGTGGTGCTGGGAAAATTGGACAGGTACATGTAAAAGTATGAAATTAGAACACTCCCTGACACCATGCACAAAAATAAACTCAAAATGGATTAAAGACCTAAATGTAAAGCCAGACACTATCAAACTCTTAGAGGAAAACATAGGCAGAACACTCTATGACATAAATCGCGACAAGATCCTTTTTGACCCAGCTCCTAGAGAAATGGAAATAAAAACACAAATAAACAAATGGGACCTAAAGAAACTTAAAAGCTTTTGCACAGTAAAGGAAACCATAAACAAGACCAAAAGACAACCCTCAGAATGGGAGAAAATATTTGCAAATGAAGCAACTGACAAAGGATTAATCTCCAAGATTTACAAGCAGCTCATGCAGCTCAATAACAAAAAAACAAACAACCCAATCCAAAAATGGGCAGAAGACCTAAATAGACATTTCTCCAAAGAAGATATACAGATGGCCAACAGACACATGAAAGAATGCTCAACATCCTTACTCATTAGAGAAATGCAAATCAAAACTACAATGAGGTATCATCTCACACCGGTCAGAATGGCCATCATCAAAAAATCTAGAAACAATAAATGCTGGAGAGGGTGTGGAGAAAAGGGAACACTCTTGCACTGTTGGTGGGATTGTAAATTGATACAGCCACTATGGAGAACAGTATGGAGGTTTCTTAAAAAAACTAAAAATAGAACTACCATACGACCCAGCAATCCCACTACTGGGCATATACCCTGAGTAAACCATAATTCAAAAAGAGTCATGTACCAAAATGTTCATTGCAGCTCTATTTACAATAGCCAGGACATGGAAGCAACCTAAGTGTCCATCGACAGATGAATGGATAAAGAAGATGTGGCACATATATACAATGGAATATTACTCAGCCATAAAAAGAAATGAAATGGAGGTATTTGTAATGAGGTGGATGGAGTTAGAGTCTGTCATACAGAGTGAAGTAAGTCAGAAAGAGAAAAACAAATACAGTATGCTAACACATATATATGGAATCTAAGGAAAAAAAAAAAAAAAAAGAGGTCATGAAGAACCTAGTGGCAAGATGGGAATAAAGACACAGACTTACTAGAGAATGGACTTGAGGATATGGGGAGGGGGAGGGGTGAGATGTGACAGGGTGAGAGAGTGTCATGGACATATATACACTACCAAATGTAAAATAGATAGCTAGTGGGAAGCAGCCACATAGCACAGGGAGATCAGCTCGGTGCTTTGTGACCGCCTGGGGGGGTGGGATGGGGAGGGTGGGAGGGAGGGAGATGCGGGAGGGACGAGATATGGGAACGTGTGTATATGTGTAGCTGATTCACTTTGTTATAAAGCAGAAACTAACAAAAAAAATACACTTTACATTAATTAACCATGAAGTGGATACTATTATTATCTTCATGTTATTAACTGAGAAAACAAACAGAATAGTAAATAACTGGTTCAAATTCAGGCAGCTAGGAAGTGGCAGAGAAGAGATTGATTCAAACCCAGGCAATTTGCCTCCTGAGCCCATGAATTTATCTCCTATACTATTCAGCCTCCTAAAAGCAAATAGCTTCAATATTCATTTCAAGTCTCAGGGTTATACAAATCACAGGACTTCTACAACTGGTAATAATATTTAGGATTTGGGTCTGAAAAAACTCCAAAAACAAGTGGTATCAATTTATTACTTTCATGGACAATAAAACAAGCACTTAAAAATAAATGCTTCTAGTCTCTCAAAAAGACCTTTATATGTGGCTTCAACTTTGCTTTTTGTTCTGTCTTAACATGTCATATGTGTAAACAAATTGCATCGCACCATAAATAAATTGCCTCGGAATTGTTTGAAGGTGGGCTTTATTAAAAGCATCAGGTAACAGTGTTTCTGTTATGCTGCTTGTACTTGGAATTACTGGGTTGGGGAGGGAAGGAACAATGATGTGAGGTCAAGAGAAACACAGCAGAGGAGAAAATTAACATTTACCCATGAAGTACAAAACTAGACTTCAAGACACATAAAACGGAGGAAAAGCTATTCATGGCAAAGATAGGAAGAGGGAAGAAATACAGAGAAAGAGTTCACAGAAATATAAGAAACTGAGCTATTATTGAAAAAATGTTCAGAAACTACAGTTTGCTTTTTATTCCAGAATTTGCTATGCGTAATCATATATAGCTTTGAGGCACTATAATCTGCATAAAGAACTAAGCAACGCTGCAGACCTCCACTCAGTCATTATGTTTTACAAATCTTTGGGATGTGAAGTAGGATTGGAATGACAATTCATCGTTTTAACAAATCCTTTTCAGCATTTCTGGGGAAAGCAGATATGCTGGCATACTCTATTAAAATGATAAATTCTTTATATAAGTATTTTAGGAAAAGGAATAAAAACTGGTCCATTTGAAAAATACTTATGCATAAAACAGCAAATTTTATGTTATGTAAATATCACTGAAAGGAAAGATTTCTGCTTCAAGGGGAGCAATTCTGATGACTTCGGAGAAATTACCTTTGAGAAAGTTACTCTGAAGTTAGCTATTGGGAATCTTTCTGTTATTTGAGATGTTAGCATCCAAATGGTTTGAAGAAATTGCAAGGTTGAAAGCAACTACAGAGAAAGTTCCAATTCAGTTAGAAGAAAAAAAAATGAAGCATGGAAGGGGAGAATAGCAAATATTCCAAAAGAAGAACATTTTCTTCCAAGCTTAGTGGCCAAAGCTAACTTGGCTCCCAAGACCACTTAGGCATGTGACCTGTGGCCTGTGGCACCCCTATAGTACTTGTACTTTTACAGGATGATCCGAACAGTTTCAATGCTATGACCAGCCTGGACAATCTACAGATGTCTGGTTGCCTAAAATTAACCCCAAATTAAGTTTGAAGGTTTCAGTCCCTACTATTTTTCCACTGTTGCCAAATTCCTATATGTTTATTGCAAAATGTTTGTAAAGAATGGAAAATATATGACAAACCAGACAAATATCTATCCTCCTCTCTCCCCAGACATAAATAAAATGAACTATTTTGCTCCAAAAAATGCTCAATGCATTTGTCTTACATAACTGAGATCACACAAAATGAAAACAGTGAAATGATTTTTCTACATCATTTAATTCCTTTTTATTGATCATTTTAATGACTGAATGACATCTCATGGTCTTCTAATAGGAAACCTTTGATTATTTCCAGTTTTTGACTATAACATATAATATTGTGGAGAACATATTTTCAAGTATATTATTTTCTGCATTGATTTATTTCCTTTGAATAGATTTCTAAAAGGGAGAAAAAAATGCCTATTCATTAACTTCATGACTTCATCCCTTTTAAAATCTTATATTGATGAGTTAATGTATGTCTTCAAATACCTTTTCAAGAGGGTGTAGTTAGTGTATTTCTGGAGCCTATGAGTATCTGACAGTGTTTCTTTGTTGCCTTCACACATGAATGACTCTGTTACACAGTTCTCTGATGATTGTTACACAGTTCTCTGATATTTACTGTTGGAGTGGTGAATTTTGATGTCAGCCTGAGTTTTACATCAAGATGCCTGTAGAAGCTTTTTTTTTTTTTAATCTTTGTCAACTCAAAATGTTACAAGGCTGGGATAGGTCTACCTCCATTGTTTCTCCCCCGACCCCTGCCCCTGGAATTCAGCAAGCCCTTTTGATTTGCATCTCTAGGGCTTTTACACTTTAAAAAAAAAAAAGCGTCTACTTCAAGCAAATCTTTCATGATGCTCTCTCTCTCTCTCTCTCAAACATGACTACTTCCTCAGAAGTACATATAATTCTCAGGCTGGATTTCCATTCTCTGTCCTCTGCATCTATCATCATGTCCCTTAATATTTTATCTTTTTGTTTTGTGGTAATAGTTTCAAGGAGTCTCCACATCACTGATCCAGATTTTTAACATTATCAATTTTGCCTTTATTGCCTCCATTGCAAGAGTTAATTCATATAAATTAATTCCACTCTTGCTTTTTTTTTTTTTTTTTTAGTTTTCTTGGACTCTTCCTTATATCACAAATGTCACTGTAATGTAGTAGATAGGCATGTAGGTTCTGTAATCACACTATATGTATTGTAATCTAAGCTCTACCACTTTCTTGCTATATGACCATGGGAAAAGCTTTTTATATTTCTAAAATTCATTGAAAAGAGAATAATAATGGTAACTTCCTAACAAACTTGTTGTGAAGATTAAATGAAATAACCTATAGAAAGTGCTTAATCTAATGTCTGGCACATAACAAATAAGCAGTGAGCGAATACTAGGTCCTACTACAGTCATTATCATTATAATCATCTCATGGTGCCTTTCCGTCTCAGAGGATTCTCTTTTTAAGGACTTCAATTTCTCCTCAAGAGTACGGATCACAACACAGTGATTCTACAATGCTCTTATTCGTCTTGTTTCAAGCCTATTCTGGTTGCAAAATCCAAACAAAGAGATTGGTTTATAGCCTTTAAACCTGAAGTGTCTCCACCTCTCCATCTCAATTTGCCAGGTTTTGAGTAAAATGAGTCCACCTGACTTGTTTCACTTCTCAGGAATTTATTCTGGAGAAAACACACGTTCCTATGGCTACCACCACAAATGAACACAAAGATTCGAATAAATTACAATCACACTCTTCTACCAAAATGTATTCAATAGAGTCACAAGCAATATATAGAATTTTTAAAAGTTCACCTTGACACTTTTTATCAGAGAGCGGATTTTTTAAATGTGCATAATGTGCTATTTCATTCAGCTAGTACTTACTGAGCGTTCACTATGTGCCAACTTGTTAAATGAGCTTTCTGTTTTCACTAATCTTTTTTGTTCTCAACCCTTCCTGGGCTATAAACTTCCTGAGAGGCTTTAAATCATGTGGTTGGCCACCACGATACGAAGTGAGTCACTTATGTTTTTCTAAACTTTGCTTCACCTGATTCAATCAGCGATATGTACTATTTTTTAGAGAGAGAAGAATCTCACCATTCAATTGATTTATCAATGATAACACTTCAGAGAGAAGCAATAACCAGAGACTAATAAAACAAACTATACTTCTGAAGCTAAGCAAGTGTACATATCCTTACTTTTGAATGACAGAGAAACAGACTTGAAAAGTGATGAGGTAAAGGAGAAATAGAACAGAAAGAGTACGGTCTTCAAATGAAATTTAAGGAGCTGACAAAATGATGACTGCTCCAACGATGATAAAAACTGAAATAAACTAGAAGATAATAGTTATTTTCAAGACCTCAAAGTCTAAAACCCCTCTAAAATTAATGAATGTCTAGGATCCAAAAATAGGTTAAGTTTGCAATAATTCTGCTTTAAACGTTGTCAGCAACAAGGCAGAAAAATCTCATGAGCACCTTATGAAATAGTCTAAGGTCTTTTCAGCATCCTTGTTTCCCTCAGTCCATAGTCAAATTTGTAAATCAGTTTTCTCAATGAGAGAAGTCCTCTGAGTAGAGTACATGAAGAAGGACCATTTCTAACAAGAGCAAAGAAAATTCTTATGGGAAATCTGCTGGCAGTATGTTCACAATTTAAAATGTTCCACCTAGGAATCAAGGCAAATGTCATATAGTCATGGAATGTGAGAACCTAAAGTTTCCTTTTTAAAGCCGAATCTTTTTATTTTGTACATGGAGATCCTGAAGTAGCCAGGTATAATAATGTTCCTTACTTAAGGTTCCTCATATTTTGAATGGACCAGAGCACTACACAGTGTTTTCAAGACTGCAAAATCCAGACTGCAACTCAAGCCACAACACAAGCATACACGATCAACACAAGCCCATACATCTACATGGCCTGTGGTAAAAGCTCTCAATTAAATTACTAGAACCAGTTCTAGAACAGAGGCTGGTAGATAGAGGGCTTCAGTATAAACTGAAAATTTTATATTGTTCCAGGATCTTCTGTAAATAAATATGATCCTTAAAAACAGAGAATACTCTAAATAAGTTTATCTAAACATATTTATGTCAGTTATCTCCAACTCAGGCTTCTCCCCAGTAATTCACACTTGCAAATCCCAATTCCTCCTCAGCTGCACTTAATATGTCCTCCCCTCCTTCAGATGTTTGCTCTCTTGGTACCTTCTCAGGCCTTCCCTGGTCATCCTTCCAAAAATCTCAACACACTACTTGACTCTCCATCTTCCTCCTCAAATTTATTTTCCTCCAAATTACTCATCATGATGTAACACACTGTATATTTTACTTACTTAATTTGTATATTACCTCTTCTCCAAACTGTCTTCCTGCACCTAGTATCAGTTCTGCTATCAATATGAAATAAATATTTCTGAATAAGCATATGAATATTTTTAATAAACTCATGAATGAATGAATGAATGAATTTCCAAGAATCTTATACATTTACAAGTAAAGAGTCTTTTCTGCCACTATCTTTTGAAAGATTCTTCATGAATATTAGTTGATCTGATTCTTTAAAGTATGACTGAAGCATTTTTTCTTGATTAACCTCATTACATAAAGTGATATCACTGTGTAAGTTGAACTATAGTACATAGCTACACTATATGATCACATCATGAATTGAGCTCTTAAAGGAAAGGAAAAGAATCTTCTCTTGATAGAGAATACATCATTTAAAAGATCGTTCTAGTCCTTTCCCTATTTGATGTCAGTCTAGAGTTAAACCATCTATCTTTAAATTAAGACACTATTACCCAACCCATGACTTTATTCTTTATTCATACACTACACCTAAGATTATCCTCAAGGCATCAAAACATATTTGAAGAGGTGGGACATGTAGAAGTGTTGCATCCCATGACAGCATACAACGTTTTTGTCATCACTTTACCCATTAAAAGCCACAAGGAAACAACAGGAAGACAAAAGTGACTTTCTAAAAATAACATCACTTGATCCAAATGTCCATTCCTTCTCTTTATTCATGTTAGAATTTCACACTTTAATTCTAATTCACAGAAACTTTAAAATCTTGGGACTCAGAAGATTAAATATAAAATTTCTCATAGTATTCTACCTCTCACTTCAAGGTTTTGCCTCAACTGGCCAAGCTAAACTACTGGTTAAACTCCTGACATGAAGTGAGATTGTTGCTTTCAGTCTGGTCCTAAGTGAGCAGTAGTACCACAATGTAAACCACTGTACATTTTTTTTTTTTTATTCTGAGAAAAAAAAAAGGGTTTGTGCAAGATCTTTCTGACTAATCTTTCTGACTCAGAAAAATAACTGAGAAGGCACTAACTATTGATGAATGTTTTTCCCTCTAGCACAACTCACTATTTTTGGATCTTTAATATGAAAAGTGTACTCTTTCTCTTATTTGAAGGAAGATATTTGATGTTCCATTCTATGAAATCTGATTTGAAATGGAGAAACTCTCAGATGTATGCAGTTTTTAAAGAATATGGGAAACCCTTAAGAGGTTCATAGCTGGGATCATATGGGAAGACTGGAATGAGGTCTGAGTGAAGAGAATTAGAATCAGCCCTATGTGAATACGTATGATGTGTATATGCAGATATTGGACGTGTGTGTTTTGTATATGTATGCGTGTGTGCATGCTAAAGAAAAAGATCCAAGACTGACACAGAGAAGTGCTGTTGGAAAATCCAATCCAAAAAGATATCATTTAGTGAGCACTTATTCTGGACCAGACAAGGCAAAATACTTTATATACACGATCTCATTCAAGGCTCACACTATATCTTTGAGTGGGTTGATACTATCCATTTTACAAATGAGATTTGTGTTCGGTTCCTAAGGCTGCTGTAACAAAGTATCACAAACTTGGCAGCTTAAAATAACAGTAATTTTTTCTTTCACAGTTCTGGAGGCTACAAGTCTGAATCATGGAGTCTGTAGGGTCATGTCTCTCTGCAGGCTCTTGGGGAGGTTCTCTTCCATGACTCTCTTCTAGCTTCTGGTGGTTGCTAGAAATCCTTAGCTTTCCTTGGCTTGTAGATGCATCATGTGTGTCTGTCTTCACATATTCTTCTCTCTTTGCATGTGTCTCTTTGTCTCTTCTCTTCTAAAAAGGACACCAGTCACATTGTATTTAGAGTCCGCCCTACTCCAGGATGACTTCATCTCAAGTAATTACATCTGCAAAGACCTTATTTCCAAATAAGATCACATTCTGAGTTTCCAGGAAGCACATGAATTTTGCAGGGAGGGGACACAATTCAGCCCAATACAAGATTACTGAGACCCATAAAGACCTCAGGTACTAGAACCATCTATTTTAAAATATAACATAAATATGTTTAATATTTAAAGCATTAAAATGTGGGGTTTATTTATGTCTTGAACAAAAGAGATTATTAAAAGTGGAAGGGCTTATCTTGAAAAATAAAAACAAAACTTCTTTAGAAATAGAAACTATAACAGCTTATATAAAATACTCAATGTATAACACAGACATAGACAAAAATGAAGTTAATTTACTAGAATGTTTATCTGAAACTTTCTAGAACGTAGCACATATAAACAGACAAATGTAAAATATGATAATGTGGCTAAGAGACATGGGGCACAAAGTAAGACAATCCAACATCTATTTACGTATAAACGGAAAAGGAGAAAGAAAATTAAATGCAAGAAACATTTGAAAGGATAACAGGTAAGAAATTCACACAACTAATAATTAGTTAATAGTTATAGGAAGGTTAATGAATCTCAAGTAAGATAAATAGAGAGAGGGTCTAAATCAATAAAATCAGAAATGAAAAAAAAAGAAGTTACAACTGATACCACAGAAATATACAGGATCTTAAGAGGTTACTATGGACAAGTATATGCCAACAAATTAGATAAACTAGAAGAAATGGATAAATTCCTAGAAACATACAATCTTCCAAGATTGAAGCAAGAAATCTGAACAGACAAATTACTAGTGGTGAAATTAAATCAGTAATCAAAAAACTACCAATAATCAAGTGAATTCTACCAAACATTTAAAGTGGAATTAATACTTATCCTCCCCAAACTATTTTGAAAAATTGAAGAAGGAACACTCCCAAGTTTGTTCTATAAGGCCAGCATTACCCTAATACTAAAACCAGACAAAGACACTAAGAAGAAAGATAATTACAGGCCAATAACCATGATGAATACAGATGAAAAACTGTCAACAAAATACTAGCAAGCCAAATAAAACAAAACATTAAAAGGGTCATACACCATGATCAAGTGAGATTTATCCCAGAGATGCAAGGATGGTTCAATATCCACAAATCAAGCAGTGTGATATACCATATTAACAAGACGAAAGATAAAGATTGTATGAACACCTCAATAGATACAGAAAAAAGCATTAGACAAAATCCAACATCCATTTATAATAAAAATTCTCAACAAAGTGGGTATACAGGGAACATGCCTTAACATAATAAAGGCCATATATGACAAACCCACAGGTAACACCATACTCAATGGATAAAAGCTGAAAGCTTTTTCTCTAAGATAAGAACAAGACATGGATGCCCGCTCTCACCACTTTTATTCAACACAGTATTGGAAGTCTTAGCCATAGCAATTAGAGAAGAAAAAGAGATAAAAGTCATCCAAATTGGAAAGGAAGAAGTAAAACTGTCATATTTGCAGATGACATGGTACTATATATAGAAAACCCTAAAGATTCCACAAGAAAAAAACTATTAGAAATAATTCAGTAAAGTTGCAGTATACAAAATTAATGTACAGAAATCTGTTGTATTTCTATACATTAATAACAAACTAGAAGAAAGTGAAATTAAGAAGACAATCCCATTTTCAATTATATCAAAAATAATTAAATGTCCAGGAATAAATTTAACCAAAGGGGTGAAAGACCTGTACTTTGAGAACTATGACATTGATGAAAGAAACTGAGGACAATACAAATAAATGGAAAGATATACTGTGCTCATGGATTGGAATAATTAATATTGTTAAAATGTCCATACTACCCAAAGCAATCTACAAATTCAATGTAATCCCTGTCAAAATACCAATGGCATTTTTCATATAGCTAGAACAAAGACTTCTAAAATTTGTGTGGAAACACAAAAGACTCCAAATAGCTAAGCAAACTTGAGAAAGAAGAACAAAGCTGGAGGTATCACACTTCCTGACTTCAAACTATACTACAAATTTATAGTGATCAAAACAGTATGGTACTGGCACAAAAATAGACCCATTGATTAATGGAAGAGAATAGAGAGCTTAGAAATAAGCTCTCTGCTTGAAAACCATTTTCATTTTAACTTTTATAGTGAGAAAACTTTAAAATGTACTAGCAATTTTTATCTGCCTCTGCGTAAGTCATGTAATCTTTGATGGGAACCTTCAGTACTAGGGCATGGGCATCCAGTCAGTCAGAATTTGAGCTAAGTCTATATGTCATAGTTTACATCCTTTACCATAAAAATAAATTCACTACAAATACTGAAAAAAAAAAAAGAAAAAGAAATAAGCTCTCCATGCTTATACTGTCAATTAGTCTATGACAAAGGAGGCAAGAATATAAAATGGGGAAAAGAGACCCTCTTCAATAAGTGGTGTTAGGGGAAATCTGGACAGATACAGGCAAAAGAAACTAGACTACTTTCTCACACCGCATACAAAGATAAATTCAAAATGGATTAAAGACTTAAATGTGCGACCTGAAACCATATAACCCCTAGAAGAAAACATAGGCAGTAAAGTCTTTGTCATTAATCTTAGCAATATCTTTTTGGATCTGTCTCCTCAGGCAAGGAGAGCAACAGAGCAAAAATAAACAAATGCGACTACATCAAACTAAAAAGCCTTTACACGGCGAGGGAAACTATCAATAAAAAGAAAAGACAGCCTACTGAATGGGAGAAGATACTTTCAAATGATATATCCAATAAGGGGTTAATATCCAAAATATACAAGAACTGATACAATTTAATATGAGTAAAACAAACAATCCAATTAAAAAATGGGCAGAAGACCTGAATAAACATTTTTCCAAAGACACGTGAAAATATAACTCAGACACATGAAAAGATGCTCAATATCACTAGTTATCAGCAAAATGCAAATTAAAACCATAAGGAGTTATCACCTCACACATGTCAGAATGGTTGTTATCAAAAAGACAACAAATAACAAGTGTGGTGAGGATGTGGAGAAAAAGGAATCCTCATACACTGTTGGTGGGAATGTAAACTGGTACAGCCACTACGGAAAATGGTATGGAAGTTCCTCAAAAAAATAAAAATAAAACTATCATATGATCCAACAATTCCACTTCTGAGTATTTTCCCAGAGAAAACAAAAGCACTAATTCAAAAAGATATGGACCCCTATGTTCATCACAACATTATTTACAATAGCCAAGATATGGAAGCAGCCTAAGTTCCCATCAATAGATGAATGGAAAAAGAAGGTATGAGATACATACATACACACACACACACGTGCGCGCGCACACACACACACACACACACACACACAATGGAATATTACTCAGCTACAAAAAAAAAGAGTAAAATCTTGCCATTCGCAACAACATGGATGGATCTAGAGGGAATTATGCTACGTTAAATAAGTCAGACAGAGAAAGACAAACACGGTATGATCTCACTTATGTGTGGAATCTAAAAAACAAAACAAATGAATAAACGCAACAAAACGGAACTGATTCACAGATACAGAGAACAAACTGGTGTTTGCCAGAGGGGAAAGGGGTAAGGGTTGGACTAAATACATGAAGGTGATTAAGGGGTGCAAACTCCTGTCATACAATAAATAAGGCATGGAAGTAATGTACAGCATGGGAAATACAGTCAACAATATTAAAGTAACTTTGTGTGGTGACCAATGTTTACTAGACTTATCCTGGAAATCATTTCCTAATGTAAATAACTGTCAAACCACTATGTGGTATGCCTGAAATGAGTATTGTATGTCAATTACACTTGAATTAAAAAAAGAAAAAGAAAAATGATCAAGATACATTTTTTTTTTAATATTTATTTATTTATTTATTTGGTTGTGCTGGGTCTTAGTTGCAGCAGGCGGACTCCTTAGTTGAGGCATGTGAACTCTTAGTTACGGCGTGCATGTGGGATCTAGTTCCCTGACCAGGGATCGAACCCGGGCCCCCCGCATTGGGAGCACACGGAGTCTAATCCACTGCACCACCAGGGAATTCCCAAGATACATTTTAAAGCATATAAAGATTTCAATTGTATTACGTTATGCCATTTAGATTCTTTATAATATGAAACAATAAAGCAATAAACTTCCGAATTCAACAAGGTGGTGGTAATTTTGTATGGAGGGCCAAGGATAAGAAGAAAGGTATCCATTCATTGCAGGATTAATGTATCCTTGATTTCTATACTGTCTCAAGTACACAAATTAATCATGATCCTCAAAAGAGACACTGGGCAAGACTAAGCAGGATGTGTCAATTCCTCCTGGCAGATTCCCATGGGCCTAACTGAAAATAAGAGGGAAAAAAAATTGCATAAACCACCTCTTTTGTCTGAGCCCTGGGGGAACATTTATTCTCTGAACCTATTCTCTGAAATTTGAGCCTTTAGAGAAAAATCTTCAGATCTGTGCTACCTCTGCTCAGTGTCAGCCAACATTTGTGCTCTCCCTACCTACATAGAACTGTATGGTTCTATTAAATAAAATTAGGGGGCTTCCCTGGTGGCGCAGTGGTTGAGAATCTGCCTGCCAATGCAGGGGACACGGGTTCGAGTCCTGGTCTGGGAAGATCCCACATGCCACGGAGCAACTGGGCCCGTGAGCCACAACTACTGAGCCTGCGCGTCTGGAGCCTGTGCTCCACAACGGGGGAGGCCGCGATAGTTAGAGGCCCGCGCACCGCGATGAAGAGTGGCCCCCGCTTGCCGCAACTAGAGAAAGCCCTTGCACAGAAATGAAGACCCAACACAGCCAAAAATAAATATAAAAAATTAATTAATTAATTTTTAAAAATGTTAAAAAAAAAATTAGGTAACATGTATTGGCCTCAAAGAAGGGACAGTCTAACTGGGGAGGCAATGTTGATTCAAATTTAGCTCTGCACAAAGTGATGCATTTGAATTAGGGAACTGCAGGTCACTTTGTACCCTAGTTGATTAAAGTACCTAGATAGTAAATTAGGACAGCTGAAAACAGAATTGAAGGCAAATGGAAAACATCAACAAAAAATATCATTGTCAGCTGCTGAGTTAGGTGTCCCATTTCAGATTCTCTCTCAGAACTTTCTGATAATGGAGATTAACCTGCTTCCTATACAATGTGTGCAGTAAAAAGTAGCTTTCATTTTATCCAGTTCTCTGTAAAAGGCTTCCAGAGTTTTTCTCAAGCCTCTGAACACAGAATATAAGCCCATGAGTATTTAGCTGGTGAGTGGGTAGAAATTTTGTTGAGAAAACATTGCCAAACATGACCTGGTACCTTATGACTTAGACCCTCGTGGGGGCTGATCTTCTCTGAGGTTCTTCTGAGGGCAGAATCTACACCACTGATCTCAGTTCTCGGCAATTCTCAGGAGCCATATTGGATCACTTGCACTTGGAATCATACAAATAGACAACATTAGAGTTCGAGGGGTCCTCAGCTAGGATGTTTCATGTTTCCTCCATTGGGGACAATCTTTCCTAGCATCCTTATTTTTCCTGCCCATCATTCAAGGCCCATAGCAAATGCTGCCTTCTTCATGAAGGCTAATCCCCATGCACATGCACGAAGCTACCATATCTTGCGAATACCCACTACTCATTACCTGCTCCTCATTCACAGCCTATTACTTTATACCAGGGCTTATACTCAGCATTTGCAGGGATACGTGCCATGTACCATTGCATCTCCAGAGACTACCTCAGGAGACAAAACATGCTTAGGAAGTGTTTGTTGAACGGATAGATAAACCACGGGCATGTCTTAGCATCCCTGAGAGCAAAATCCATGGCACAGTTATCTTTGGAACTGTAGAGTTCATGAACTTGACTCAAGTGTTGAATAAATGGAATCCAACTGCTTTCATTTTGATTCTGAAGAAACTACTTGGCTTACCCTAAAATCTCAGCTTCAGATGTTGCTGGAATGGTTGTACTCAGGTCTAAGGTCTACAACTGCCATACGATTTTTTATTCCCTTTATTCCCCCCTAATTTTACTAACAAGCCCTGCATAAGTAACCAGTTAAGCATCTTGCTACAAAAGGAAACAATGAATGCCTCAAGTCCACTTGATGACAGGTTCACTGGGAACATACATTTGGATGAGGTAATGCTCACGCAAAGTACAATTTCCATGAGAAATCAGAAGCCTAACGCCTTCTAGACAGAAAATAATTAGATGTTAACGGGAAGTGAATATGTTGCATAGAAAAATTAGAGAGCAAATCTGACCCTAAAATGCCCTGATCTTTAAAGTTTGAGCAAGAAATATTTAAACACGGCCAAAAAAAAAAAAAATCATTTCTTGGTTCATTCGTTGATAAGTCCATTTGAAGCACGTAAGGAAGCACATTTCTGAAGCTGACCCAAGATAGGAAATGAGAATTTCCATAGCTACAGTGAGTCCATCAGGGAGATGAAAAGGCCATTAGAGATGTTGCTGGCAAAATATCACTTCTGGATTCTAATTCTCTTTTTTACTAAAGGGAGTTTTCTATAGCGAGGAAATTGAGCAACAATATGAAGGAATGGAGACTCCCTCAGACTGGGTCCCTGATAAGTAGGTTTTGACAGTAGGAATGGAGAGCCCTTTCTACTATTTTCAAGAAGACAGCTTTCACTCACCATTTTTGTCAACATGCCCAAAACTGCCAAACTCCCAAATCTGACAAGCTCTTTCTCATAAAATTCCAGATGCCTATACATCTTATTCCTCCAATCTTCCAAAATTTCTTCATTAATAATATATGTAAAGAGGAGAACAAGATGAGCCTTGTTAGAAACATACTTGACTTCCTCCTAGAACTTGTCTCCTGTTTTATTGGAGAAAGCAGAAATTACCCAGCAAGAACTTAAGAAATTTTGCAAGACCTCAGCACTGGACCGAAGGTCCGAGGTCATCAAGTCAAGTACCTTTGAGATTCATCCATCAAAAGCAACTAATTATGAAAGTAATATATCTAGTAACCTTTTTTTAAAAAAAAAAAACAAAACCCTTTTTATGTCCTCCTGGTTCATTTCCAAATATGCCTGTAGTTCCAATCACAGTGACTGGTGATGGCATGATGATATCAGGAAACAATGGAGACCCGAAGTACCTACTAGCCTCCCAACCTCCCAGCAAAAGCTTCTAACTGTGTTGGATGTGCTGGTTTGTTGCAAAACCATATCTGGTTTACTGATTTCTCTATTAGCTCTCCTCTTTCCCCATCAGTAAACAGCATTTCCTGCACAAATACCGCAGCAAACTGAAAAACAAAGATATCCATTTATTTTATTCAAACACTTGCTGAATGTGTAATTTGTGTCCTTGTCACACTGCTGGGGAATTGCTGATAGGTTTACTGGACCTTGCCTAGACAAGGAAGGTGGAATGGAATCAGAGATAACTGAAGTTTCAACCTGAAGGACTGTAAGTGTTAGTGTTTCCATGAAGAGGAATAGGGAAAATCAGGAAAGGGAAATGTCTTGATAGAAAAGTATTACATGAATTTGATTTTAGACATGTTGTGCTGTGCTTGACTTGCCAGCATATCGTCCAGGTAGAAGACATTTGGACCAGCTAAACCGTAGTTTTCTGAGTCTCTCATCCTTACGGCTTCTGAGACCTCCAGCTGTTTACCCAACTTACACCACTAATGCAGCATACGTATCCATGTGGCCCATGAAGTCAGTCTTTTCAAAGCTACCACTCCATGCCTGCTCCTTCCATCTCTTCTACATTTGGGGAAAAGCCACCACATGGATCCCCAAGAATCTGCCAAAGGAACTCAATGACCCAACTTGGCATGCAAGGGATTTAACTCTTCATGGTGCCATCTTGGCTAAAAAGTGGCAGGAGCAAACTGGACAGATCAATATCGTCTCCCTTTCTCCCCCCCCCCCCCCCATCAGCCTGCCTGAAGATGTCCTCTGTGACCAAGTGTAGGCACCGGCCAAACAGGAAGGGTCTCTCGCCAGCTCCCCGTGACGAGGTAACTGGGGCGGTGATGCTTCACCTTTCCTGCCCGCCAGATCTTCCCGGCATTGCTTCCCTTTCCTCTAACTCTCACTGTCCTACTAAACCCTTCTCTGAGGCTCTATCTTCTCTGTCCTAGAATATGGAACCCGGACATCATGCAAATGTGGAGGAACAGCATGATAAATATCATCGCCTTTCTTCTGAAGTGAAATTTTGTGATTATTTTGGAAGAACAGTATGAAAGCAGTGTGGGGGGCAAAGAACAAGTGGTCTCCTTTTACTCTTTTTTTTTTTAAAGATTTTTTTTTTTTGATGTGGACCATTTTTAAAGTCTTTATTGAATTTGTTACAATATTGTTTGTGTTTTATGTTTTGGTTTTTTTTTTTTTTTTTTTTTTTTAGCCGAGAGGCATATGGGATCTTAGCTCCCCAATCGGGGATCAAACCCGCACCCCCTGCATTGGAAGGTGAAGTCTTAACCACTGGACTGCCAGAGAAGTCCTTCCTTTTACTCTTTCAATGAATGGCCTTCATTGGGCAGGGCTGGGAGAGAAATTTTTATTACATATTGAGATTTTTTTAAAGGTAAGGCAATGGAGTGATTATTTTTAGAAATCACAAGAGAGTTCCTAACTTATTTATTTTTAGATTCCACAAATGCAAATGTTTTATTAGGGGCTAAGTGAATCACTGAAGATCTGCAGACGACATAGTTCCACTTGTGAACTGGAGTTGACATCCCAGATGATGAGACTGGCCATAGAGAGACTCGATATACTTGTCATAAATGCTTGACGGAGGCAGGCTCACAGACCAGTAGAACCCAGGAGGGCAGCAATCTAAGGCTGAGGTGCTGGGTAGCAAACCAGAGAAAGTTCCTGCAAGAGCTGAGCTTTGAAAGACATAGGAGTTGTCCAGATAAAATAGGGAAGGTAGGACATATCTAGGAGGGAGTGAACATGAGAAAGTACTGAGCAGAGCCTTCCAGGTATAGACAATAACAGCCAGAAAGGACCTGAGACTTACTGGGGAGCAGGGGCACACCACTTTACCTATCTAGCCTCATTGTTCTCATCTGTAAAGTGGGGGAAATAGTACTGTTTTGCAGGGAAGATGTGAACTTTAAATAAAACACTATTTGTTTAAAGTCATGGCATATAATAGGTGCTTATAGGTAGTAGATGTTTTTCTTTTAAGCCTTGAAAATAGCCAAGTCACTTTCTTTCTATTATTTACGGAGAAGAACCTGACAACAAAGAGCAAGGGCCAAGAAAATCCAGTAAATTTCAGAATTTAAAAAAAATTCAAAAATCAAACTATAAGAAGCTCCAAATCTCAAAGCTTTTGATTGAAAGCAATTTCTCTCCTTGAAACTCTTCATTTGTTTGCTTCATTTTGAGGCAAATTTTGTCCTCATCTATCGGTTCCCTCCACCTCTATCTACATCATAAGGGCTACAGCTGGCGTGGGAGCCTGTTTGAGGTCTACCAAGTCGTAAGAATCAAACAGCCTTTTCCTTACCAAAGAAAAAAACATGCTGCCAAACCCAAACACAGCTTGAATTCAGATGGAGTATTCTTTAAATTCTGAGCAATTTTTCAATTTGGCTAAAAAAGACTCACATCCCCTCAAAATTTGATACTTACCAAAGACAAATATCCAGAAAAGTCAGTCTCTTTTTACCTCACACATAAGGACAAAGCAAAATGAGCTAAACTATAATTCATACCAGATCATTCAAAGTATGTTTGCACATATTTAAGTCTTACAGATAAATCTAATTTAGAAAAGTATGTGATTCTCAGTTCCTCACTTACTCATGCTTCTTTTCTGTTTTAATTGTGGGTGTGTGTCATTCCAAACTGTCTGAACAGTCATGTATAATTCAGAGAGTTCAGCTCTGCTACTTGTTTGATAAGTTCCATTTCTCATGAAATGGCAGGATCATGGAGACCTGAGAATATGTTCGTAGTGGCTTGTCCCCAACGAATCACAGTCTGGAGAGGCCCCTGGCAGAACTATAGACAAATAACCCCAAGGTTCATTTGGAAGAAGAAAAGTTGATGGAAATATCAAGCCCTCTTGGCAGTCTGTAGCCACTGACAACCTTTATTTGATTCCCACAAAGTCGTGGAGCAGCAGATCCAACATTCTGGATTCCACATGAGTTCCCAAAAGCCATGAATGTGGAGTTCAATATTTCTCTGGTTTCATAAACCATGGGGCAGATAATGCCTTTAAGAACAGTGAAATATCTCTCTTTTGTTTCCTTAGAAGGGCATAGAGAAGACTCCTGGAATTCTGGTTGTGGACCCTTACTACCCAGTTTGGAGCTACTATAGCCTCAGTTCAGTTGCCAATTATCTCTTTATTGCTCTCATGCCTAGAATGTGAGTGGAGGGTACACCAGTTATGGAAAGCTGCCCAGAGAGTCTTATCTCATGCTTGGTGATTCCAAAATAAGGCAAGATCTTTAAATCACATTCTTCTCCTTGAGTTGTAACTTGACAATTAAGTAGTTAATTCTAAAACATATGTAGTGAGTGCCTACTATGTACCAAGTACTGAGGAGAGCCTTAGGGATACAATGTAGAAAAGATGTATCTCCTGACCTCAGATAGTTCTTGGAGGAGACATATAAGTAAATAGGCATTGACAATATTTTTTGGTAAGTACCATGAAATATGAATGCATCAGTTATTATAAGAGGTAACACGGAGAAACATGTAACTCAGATCTGGAATTGGAAAGAGGATCAGAGAAGGTTTCCCAGATGAAATGCCCTCTCAGCTGAAAGGATGGTGTGTGTAAGCCAGACAAACAAGGAGAGATTGTTCCAGGCAGAGAGGAAAACATAGTAAAGGCCCAGAGGAAAGGCAGAAAATGGCCCATTCAGTAACTTCAAGTACTTCAGTATGGCTGGAGTGCAGAGTTCAAGAAGAGAAATGTCAAAAGCTGAAGTTAAAGAGGTTTTAAAAAAAAGGGAGTCAGAGCATACGTGATATTTTACGCTCATGCTTACAAGTTTGAACTTTATCATAAGGATGATGGTAAGGTTTAGAAAGGTTTTAATCAGGCAAGAGAAATGATCAAATGTCTACTTTGTAATGCTTTATAGAACTCTGGAGCATGGAGGAAGGAGTCAGGGAAAACCGGGTAGGCATCCGAGGCAGTGATCAAAGAGCCAATGATGGGAACCTGGAATGAGACACTGGCAATGAATATGGACAGAAATGGACAAACATGAGAGAGGAGGAGAAGTGGATACAGCAGGTTTTGGAGATCAATTATTTGTGGGAAACAATGGAGGCAGAGAAGTCAAAGATGACACCTAGGTTTTTGAATTAGGCAGCTAGGTGATAGTGTTCGTTGAGAAAGGAAGAATAGGAGAAGCAGGGCAGAAAATAATGAATTCTGTTGGGACATATTAAGTTTGGGGTCCCAGAAGAACAGTCAAGGAAATAAGTTCTAATAAGAAGGTGGAAATATAGATTTTTGATCCTTCACCGCCATGTGTAGTAGGTGATGCCATAAATGAATGACGTCACCGGGGACTGTGTGTTGGGGGTGAGATGTAACAAGATCATTAAAAAAATATCGCAGGAAGACTAACGATTTAGGGACCAGCCGAGAAAGAAGAGCCATTGTCAGGCAGAGTGGAGAATCTCCCTGAGAGTGGAGAATCACAGAAGCCAAGGAAGTGTGTTTCACAGAGGAGAGTCTGAATCAACGATGTCAAATGTTATAGAGCGGTCAAGTGAGATAAAGCCGAAAATTGTCCGTTTGACTCAGTGTAATTTTAAGCCTAGAAGATAAGTCTTGGTCAAAAGTAGTATCTCAGCAGAGTTTTGATTCGCTCTGGACTAGAGTTCGCCAGCTTTTTACAACTGCAACCAATTTTTCATATTTCTTATTATTCACAGCTGAAATATACCACCACCAAGCCACAGAGCTCCAAGTCCCTTCTGCTTCAATGTATTGAGGATAAACCTGAAAACTGAACTTTTCCTAAACAAAAGGGGCTTGGAGTATTTTTATCTTTCTTCCTCTATCAAGCAGTGAGCCAATACTTGGGTAGTCTTTACTCGGGATGTAATACATTCATCATCTGTTTAGGGTGGGGTATTCCAGACTGCTTTCCTGCTGTGTATCCTTGAAGTGAAGTTCAAACAGAGTTCATGGGAAATATAAATTAAGCAAGTGCTTCTATATTAGCATTTGTTTTGTTCCAGAAATATCCATTTCTAATGAAGAAACTTCTCTCCAAGAGGGCTTTTAAAGGATATTGTGAGCAATTTTATTATTCATTAAAGTATGTGATCTTTGATTTAGAGTTGTATAAGACATATTCAGTATTATTTCTAATAGCTCAGTTGGGAAAATAAACTGTGATTTTCCCAGAAAGTTCAAAGCTTCTTGCTATAAATATCTCCCCATCATTTAGCTAATTTTGAAGACTTAAAATGTATAAGCAGTGAGCGTTATTTCTTGCATCTATTTTCATTCGGAAGCCATTGGGGTAAAATCAATACTCGGATAACTCAAAAACTGAGGGACCACATGAAAAATATATCTTCTGCCAATTTTTTAAAACCTAAATTCTAGTTGTATTGACAGTAGATGATCTTTATCTATTTGGGATGGCGAGGGAAATGGCTTATGTTTCCAAGTTGTCACAATGAATTGGAATCTCTCAAATCACCGAATAATTCCGTGCAGTTATATAAGCTTGAAATTCAATCTTTGAAAGAGTCCATAAGAACACTAGTTACATATTTGGGAATAAAAGTGGTGGAACAATTCTGTCTCCCACCAAGTCTTCATGTAGCCAGCTTTCTAAAAGGTAAAGCATTAACAATAGGCCAAGGAAGAGTGCGGTAGACACTTCTGTTTAATTTAGTGCAGTTTTGCTTTTCATGAGGGTTTGGTCATTTTTCCCTTTTCTCTCAGAGTGAACTGCTCAGAAATTCAGGTTAACATCAGGAACAAACCAAAACCTGGATATCAGCCTTACTGTCCCATCCTTCAAATCTTGCATTTAGTCAAACACCATTAACAATAACAGCTATTATTGATTGGGTGTTTATTGATTATATCAGCTACCTGGCTAGGCACTTGGTGTTAATAATCTCACTGAATTCTAATCACAACTCTATGAGGGGATTTCTATTACACACATCTGATAAATGAAGCACCCAACATCTAAAGAATACAAGTGATGTTACACATATTCACTCAGCTAGTACATGGCCTAGCCAAGATTCGATCTCCGACTCACTCTCAACCACTGTGCACACTGCCTGTATTCACAGAGGCCCTGCCGCCTCTCCCATCTACTGAACAATAAGTGGAAAGTTCAGGCATTCACACCCGTGTGCAAATGCACAAAAAATACCCAGCTTCTGTCGTGTGCCCAGATGCCTATAAACACTTTTTCTTCAAAACTTCATTCTGGCTGTTGGCTTGACCCATGAGGTGAAATTAGGTTACTGCAGACTGATTTATTATGCATTTTGTGCTATCCACAAATAAGAAATGTTTTCCTTTGATGGTGTAAAAAGTGTGTGGAAAAAATTAATATGACTGGCAAGCCAGCCCTTCCTTCAACACGCTTGGCTTTTCCATGGGAGTTTGCCCCATTCATTCCTTCAGCAAGCCTTGTTTCTAAGGCTGCATTGAACTCAACTCTAAACTAGGCTCTGGGGCAGTCATAAAAGACATTGGAGACTGGATCCCTGCTCTTGATGAAGACAGGAGCTTAGCTGGGAAGATCAGTAATTTACAAGAGATCTAGGTCCACATACAAGTTTCAGTTAATGCACTCCGAACTACACATAAGTGCCGAGGACAGCAGAGGAGGGAGGAAAATTGCCCATATTTCCAGACACACAAGGCCTTCATTTCTCATTTTCAGACACAGATGAAAGGGGACACATTTGCCTTTGATTTCCTCACCACTGGCACTCTCGTGTCTTTGCCGTTGGTGAAGTTTCTGTGTGCTGGGAAACCATAAGAGGGCCACATAGAGGTTTAGTAAGTAGCAACAGGTAGAAAGAAGGAAGGATCCATGTCTGATGTTCCCATAGATGTGACAGCTCCCAGCCTTCATCCTTGTGGGAAAGAGAGTCTTATGCTTTTCTGCAGGACTCTGTACAATTGCACATCAGTTCAAGCCGCTGCATTAACACAGGAGTGCTGAGTCGTTCCAAAGAGAGAGTGAGCGAGCCAATAGCTACAGCTGGCAGCCAGAGAAGGGAAAATGTGCTCTGAACCCTCAGTGAGTCACCCGAACAGACAGGAGGAAGTGTGTGCCAACTTAGCCTGGGTGCCAAGCCAGAGCTCACACACTCAGCTGGGTCAGGATTTGCCTCGGAGGTGAGTTCTCAAGAGTCAGGCAGTAGCTGTAGGTGACTGGGTGGGTGGGATGATTAGAGCTGGTGGTACCAGCACTAAATTCACGTGGTTCTGAGGGTCCACGGACTTGCTTCCAAAAAAAGGCATAAAGCTGAAGTCCAGCAGAGGTTGCTGGCCATTGGAGGCACCCCCCCACCCCACCCCCGCCCCACATGTCCCAAGCTTACATCAGGTGGACCATAGTCTGTACTTCTGGTTGCAAGACACATTCCAGCTGAGGTTCCCTCCCTGGGCTCATTTCCTCCTGTGGTTTCAAATACCACCAAATGTATCCATACACTTCATGTTTGCTCTCAAGCTACGTATTTGAAAGAAGAGTATGCTGGATAAGTTTGTCATACAAGAGGTTGTGTCCTGTAATCTGTTTATTATGAATAAGTCTAATTGGATTATTCTCAAGGAAAAATAAAGCAGTTGATGGTGGCCAACTCGGGAACAACATAGGAAAGTGTATGGCTGTCAGCACAGCATAATGAACTTATCCTTTTCCCCGTGAGAAGGCAGGTAGTACAGGATAGAAAATGCGCTTGTCCTAAGAAGGGAAGAATTCGTTTCTCTCCAACACAGAGCTGATCAAAGAATGCATTTACACAATGCACACTTTTAAGCATAAGAATCCCCCCAGGGAATTTATTGAGGAAGCAATAAGAACCTTCAAAGATTCTGATTCCATAAGAGTCTGTATTTTTAACAAGCACCTAAAGTGCTTTTGATACAGGTCTAAGAACCCACTTGGAAAAACGCGGTCTTACAGGATATGGGGTCACTAAGGAAGTGGCATTTAAGGGACCTTTGGCAGGACCTTCTGCCTAACCATTATCTTCAGAGTTAAGCGCTTAGCTGCTTTGCTTTGGATCTTGAAGACTCTTCTCTTTTCTGGTGGGTGACAGAGAAGTGGAAGGGAGGGGTGGACATGCCTTCAACCCTTATAAGAAGGACTTTTATATCTTAAATATAAAAGATTATAGTTCATAAATTCTTTTAAATTAAAAGATTAAAATGACAACCAGTGAACAGGCTGCAGACAGGAATCTGGAGGCTGGGAAAGGAAGTGGGGATGAGGGGGCATGTGAGAGAAACCGGAACCTGTCAGAGCCACAGCCTTTACCTGAGCAGGGAAGTACCATAGTTTTACTGTGGTTTCAGTCTTTTTTTTTTTTTTTTAAATTAAAGTAGAGTCAGTTTATGATGTTGTGTTAGTTTCTGGTGTTTAGCAAAGTGATTTAATTTATATATATACACACACACATATACATGTCTGTATATATATATATATTCTTTTTCAGATTCTTTTTCATCATAGGTTATTACAAGATATTGAATATAGTTCCCCATGCTATACAGTAGGACCTTATTGTTTATTAGTCCTTCTTTCATTCAATATATAGATGTTGATTATTTGCTTTGTGAAAAGCACTATGCTTAGCGCTCTAAAAAGATACCAAAACCAAAACCAAAACCAAAACCAAAACCAAAACCAAAAAAAAAAAAAAAAAAATGGACACCAACATATCAGAATGAACAGAAAACTTGCTATTTAAAGTACCAACTCGACAATCCCAAACTCCCAAAATATCCCATGGGATTGACATGTACATACTGCTATATTTAAAATAGATAACCAACAAGGACCTACTGTAAAAATAAATAAATAAATTTTTAAAAATATAAATAAAATTTTCCAGTATTGAGATACATTATTTGGAGCCAACATTGAATTAGAATTAATAACAGTTAACCATTGTGCAGTCTGCAAATAAAAGAAATATTTTAAAACAATAAAAAAATATAAAGTACCAACTTGAGCTGCGTGAGGAGTAGACGGTCTTCTCTTTAGCGTGACACCTTGACCCCCTACTTTGCTTTGGGTGTGACAGGTGAGGTAGCCAGTCTGTGGCTGGAGGTGCGTTGGTAAAAAAAGAAACAGCTAAATTAGTTTGAAAAGAAACTAAGGAGAATGTGGGGAATGGGGATTTATGTGCCATTGGAGATGTGGACGGGAAATGGGTGTAGGTGTGTAGGGTCCATCCCATGGCGCAGGGCAGGTCTTATGGAGAAAGGTTAGCTCGTGAGAAATTCCTCGGTTGAAGGTGCTGAAATGACCCTGAAGAAAAGCTGTAACAAATATCCTATTTTTACTTTGTGCTAACAAAAGGAGTCTAAGTGCTACTTCAATATAGTCTATTACTGCAAATGCTCTCTGTGAACAATATTATGAGGGAAATCCAAGAAAAGCAGCAGTTTCTATGTTTAGTTGGTACACAACTGAGATAAGGTAAACTCTCTAGGAGATGTGTGAGACTCTGACAAATAGGAAAAGGAAATGAGGGTAACTAATTATGGAAATGAGGCCATAAACCTCTCAGAATTTGTAGAAATCTTAGGGGAGACCCTGAACTTCCCAGAGGATGTAAGACAGTTTCACTTACGTTCAGTATGCAGACTAACCTCAGCTGACAGCCAGGGTACATTAGGTACACAAAAGAATGTGTCTTTGCATCTCTACATTTTCCCCTCACTTCCCACACATATAATCTTGGTCTTTAAGGATGTTACTCTTGAGAGTATGAGACACATACGTAATGTTAAGTGTAAGACGGTTCCATGTGCAAGAGATCAATGGGGTGTGAGGGGATGAGACTTCTAGTCTACATGTAAAATAGGAAGTAAGTGGCAAGATGCCTTCCAGCAGGAGTGATTAAAGAGGATTCACGGGGGAAGTGAGGTCTGAGCTCAATCCTAAAGAACAGTTAGAATCAGGATGAAATTGAAATTGAAATTAAAGGGAAAATGTATGAGCAAAGCAGGAAAGTTCAAACCACAATGGAAGGTCATTAGGAAGGACAAACTGGGCACAAATGAGAAAGGACAAGCCAGGGCCAGACTACAGAATAGACTGCAAATGCCTCTGAAAAGCATGGAAGGGTCTGTGTCAACCTTAGAGGAAGTGGCTGGGCAGGGCTGGAGATGTACAGATGGAGACCGCTGACGCTGTGTGTGGTCTTGCAGACAGATACACGCACACACTCCAAGGGTCTTCTGGGCCTTCATCTCCTGAGGACACATCTGGAAAGAGAGTTATGCATCCAGTGCCTTGCAAACAATACTCATCCCCATCCAAGTCTCTATGGGAGAGCAGAGGCCGTGAGGTCAGCAGTCCTGACTTCTATCATTTAAGAGACTTACCAACACATAGCCCATTCTCCCACAAGCGTTTCATGCTGGAGATTCCCACAGCCTTGTTGCCTCTTTAAACAGAAAGTGTACATCCTCAGGAGTGGAGAGAGCTGTGCGTGTGAGCAGCGGTGTCTCTCAGCTCTGCAAGTTCACATACCGCAGTTGCGTGCAGCCAACATTTCTGTCAGGCCACCAAGGAAAAAAGTGTGACTAATTGCAGTTGGAAAGAAGGATCATCCAGAAACACCCTTTGCGGGAGGACCAGAGCTGATGGTGAGGTTCTCTTCTCGAGAGACGGAGCACATTTTCAGTCTCCTCACTGTGTGATGCTCCCGGAGAGCCAGGGACTTCTTACCACGGGCTCTGCTTCTTGAATTCTCATCTGCACTTGCAGAACTGTTCCTTCCCTTTGTGTGTTCACAGTCTTGGCCTCTTGGACACCCCCCGAACCCAATTCTGATTTCAAAGCCACTCTTGCCAAAGTTAGAGAGAAATTGGTCAGGTGGAGTGGAGGAAGAAGATTCTTTACGGAGTCTAGGCCACGTAAATTCACGCTCATCTAACAGGAGCCCAAATCCTCACGTCACCCAGCTCAACAGAAAGAAAAGATGCAAGGCTAAGCAGAGCGTCACTCAGACTCGTGCTCACGGGAAAACAAGGCAGTGGCCTGCAGCAGAGGATAAGGAGCCAGCTGACCCAGAGGTTATTGAAGGAGGAGAATGGAAATGGGGGGGAGGGGACTATGGGGGGGGCTCACTGAGTACCTAGCTTGCTAGGTAGAGCAGGAAGAACAGGAAGAGATTTAGAAAAGGTTGTAATACACTAAAATCTTTGAAGCTTTGGGGACCTGCTCCCTCCCTGAGGCTGAGGATGTCTTTGTGTCACAGAGAAGAACAAATCTGACTCCATATTGGATCTGTTTCTTTTCCTTTAACCTTTGTATTCTACTGCTTTTACTACAAGTTAAGAATGTTGCCCATAGCCTGAAATATACAGGACAGCCCATTCTCCAGGCTCTGACCTTTAAAGGTATAACACTTTTCCATTCATGTAGAGAAAAGAAGTTGCAGAACAGAGAATAACATTTGTCTTGTTGGAGGTTTACAGGAACATTGTGACCTGACCTTTGTCCTGCAAGAACAAAGGATTCTGACACCAGAAGTTTGCAACAACCAAACACACCCCCTCCCCTTTTAGTATAAGAGAAGCCTGAATTATAACTTGGGTAGGATGGTTCTTTGGGACACTAATCCACCATCTTCTCGGTCTGATGGCTTTCCCAATAAAGTTGCTATTCCTTGCCCTTCTTCTTTCGATTTATTGGCCTGTCGTGCAGCAAGCAGAATGAGCTTGGACTCAGTAACATTTGGGCTTCCTCTTTGCACCACTTCATGCCACTCCTTTTTTCCTGCCATGTCCCATCAAACCTCACCAACCCGGTGTCCCAGGTCCTTGGGGCCTTGCATCTTTCTGGCTGGCTGTTCCGTTAAGTTGTTCTGTGTTTCCAGGAGGCCCAGACACATAGGATCTCATTGTGTTGGTCATTAACACCATTCGCTACATATTTCTAATTCTCCCCCCTGGGTGTATGGTGGAATCATAGCTCCCTGCCCTCTAAGAGTTCTGTGTTTTCACCTTGTTTTTTCCTTTGTCCCTTGAAGCGGCCCTATGATTTACTTTCATCACAAAATGTGAAGTGACATGTGGCACTTCCAGATAGAAGCTTTCACGCCTGTACATGACTCACCATCTGCCACTTTGCTTCTTCAGTCACGGTAAAGCCTGTGTTCAGATGCAGCCTTCACCAGCCAGAGGCCCTGGGTAACTATGATGAGCAGAGTCTCCCCTCCTACCCTCACCCCCCCAACACACGCATTTAACCATGTTGGAGATGAAGCAGGAAAAAGAAATAAACCTCTGTTATTTTTATCCACCAACATTCTGGGAGTTGTTTGTTACTGCAGCACAACTCAGTCTCTCCAAACGGATGTACGCGTGTACAATAACAGTGATTTTTCTGAAAATAGGAGTTAAATGCATGTGATTTTCGTGTATCGGGTTCTATGGGTGCATGTTTGTGTGTATGTCTGTGTATGTGTCTTGTGGAGAAGGGAAGGTACTTTGAGCCAAAATAAGAAGACGGAACATTGACAGTAAAAGAGAGAGTTTCTTGTATGCTAAGGGGTATTAAGTTGTACAAAACTCTTTGTCTCCAAGTCATCCCAAATAGCTCTGGTTCCTGACATTTCGTTTGTACTTGATTTAGTTATTCTTATGACATCCTTTGTTATCAACTGTCCCTCCTTCCTTTTGTCACTGTTTGCCTTCTCAGTGCTCCCTGCCCACACAATCTACAACTTTCTACTTCTAATGTGCTTCTTAGAATTGTGGGTAAATTAAGAGCAATTAGATTTTTAATTAGGGACTAAAGGACACCTCTGTGAGTAAAGAAGTTAAGGTGTCACACGTAGACGTTCCGAAATAATAAAATTAACTTTTCATAATCCTTTATGGTATATAAAGGATTGCATTTATTTTACATTTGTGACCACTTTTAATTCTTATATCCCTGCATCTATTTTGACCATTTAGAAAATATGTTTTTATAAAGCCATACTATGTCTCTATTCCTATTTTGAATGATACCAGATAATGATGGTCTATGATAGATTGCAATCTTTTTCTCAAGTATTTTCACCAAGCCCCTTCCCTGTAATAAAATTTTAATTCCCTGCCTTTACCATGTGATTTGCAGTGTCTCCTGTCAGAGGAATATACATCCCTACCCCGTGAAATGGCGCTTGGACATATGACATGGTTTCACCAAGAGAATGTGAGCAAATGTGGTATAAACACCCCCGAAAGATTTAAGAGACTTTCTCCAGCTCTCGCGAGTTTTCAGCTCCACCACCAGACTGTACCAAATAGTGACCACTCCTGCAGCCTGAATCCCAGAAGGGGAAGACCCTTGGAGTGGAGCTGAGCAGGTGTCCCGTAGCCATAGCCAACTCACAGCCAAAGGCCACATTATGAGCGGGAATAAATTGTTGTTTTGATCCACTGAGATCTGGGGATTGTTTGTTGCCACAGCACAAGCTGATTAATATCCATGCTAAGCAGGATATTACTAAAGAGTAATGCGTTAACTTTTAAAGTCCTTTTACATTTCACTTTAGAAAGAGCTGGGCTGTAACCGAAGGAGCATGAGCTTTGGTATCAAGTTGACCCACCACTTTATCAACTGCTTCATCTTGGCAAATATGAAACATTTTATTTTTCTGCAACTCTTTCTATCAGAGGCAATTTTCCACTTCCACTCCACTCAATCAACCAATTCGAACTCAGAAAGACTACTTGACCGCAATAGTTTGAAATACATTATTATATTAAAATCCATGAGTTCACTGTAATACTCAAAACAAGGAAAAGCCAAAAATAAACTTATTAGTCACCACTGAGATAGCCTGGGAACCAACTCTTTATTGGAAACTAATGGGAAAAATTACACACTTAAGTATTTCAATATGGACTGTATGAAATGTTCTCCAGTAAAACAAATAGTCGTGGTTGATGAGGGAAAGTTGTTCTTGACAGAAAAATTCCAAGTAATGCATATGCAATAGATGATTATTTATGAATATTATACAATCATAATTTTACAACCCCTAATAAAATGTTTTCAGGAAATGATTATCAACAAATTCTAAAGCCATTTGGTGAAAGATTGATGGGGAGCTGCGTATTTGCAGCGTGACAAATTATTACCTTATGCGTTGATGCCTGGTTATAAAGGGGAAATAGAACTTTACACTTGAAGGGGTCAGGCTGTCCATATCATCATCTCTGAAAGTGGGACACCCGGATATGGTGTGCCCCCTGATGTGATGTAATACGAAGTTCACAGAACATCTATGAAAGATTTTTGTCAGAAAAGATAAACCTGAGTCTAATCAACCCCTTAGCTCTAACTTTAAGCTTATAGATAATATAAGGAGTAGAGAACAAATAGAATCCATTTGATATAGCCTTGTCTTATTTTTCTGTATTAATAATATTAAGTTTGACTTATTTGTTTATTTTTACTATCCATCGGCCCTCGTGGAATATAAACTCCATTGGCACAGGGACCTTGTATAGCTGATCCACCACTCTATTCCCAGGGTCTGTTACCATGTTTGGCACATCTTATGTGTTCAATACAAAGTGTTAAACTCACAAATGAATGAACAAGTAATTTTAACCTTGTCAAACTTGTTTCCACATCTGTAAAATGGAGATGACAATACTTGCCTTAGAGGGTTCACGCAAGGGTTAAATGAAGTAATAAACAGTGTCTGGCCCAGTTAGTAGTGCATTATAGGTGTTCGATAAATGACATCTATTTCCTTCCCATATACTGTACATCCGAGCCTCACAGTAACAGTACATTATCGGGCAGGAGTTATCGTCCGCGTTTGGCAGATGAGAAAACTGAGGCACAGAAAGACAGGTCGGAAAGATGACTCTTACCTGGACTTGAATCTGGACCACACAGCCAACCATGCCGAGAAAAACCTGACTTTTATTCTCCGACACCTGCTACGAACCTCACCCAAGTTTGCAAGCTTCTTTACTCCCATCCTTCCCTCCCACCCTGGACCTGCTCATTCCTGGGGTAGGAGGTGCTGGGCTCCACGTTCCAGGGGCCCAGCCGAGCGCTGCATACCAGGCCACACAGCCCTCCTCAGCAGAGCAGGTCTGTTGTCCTGGGGCAATATGCTGTTGTACAAACACGGGAAACCATGTACCATGTGTTCTGGACCTTCTCCGGAAGGACTGTGGTGGAGCAGCCCAATTATCCCACCACATCAGACAATGCCCAGGGGCCGGCGCCCTCACACACACACACACAGTGTCAAAGCTGAGCCACCAAGTCAACGTCTCATGCTGTTGTGCAGCCAATAATCCATCTAAGATGCCTTAATCTATAGAGACAGTGGTCCTTTAACTTACGCTGGATTTGGGGGGAAATGAGGCGATGTTTACTTGCTTTGACAGAGTCACTCTTTATGCCACTAATTCCAGAGATTATTTTCACTCCTAGTGCCTCCTTGACTCTCTGGTGCAACCACAGCCAATAAACCTTGCAGCCACTGAAATTCTCCATAATCCATCTTTCCAAACAAATCGCATTCTTCAGCTCTCTGTGCAACTTAACATTCCACTCAGTTTCCTGAACATTCTTTGGAGCATTCCCTTTTCCCAACCCTTTCTCTCTTGAATAGTACAGCACAGAGATGGCCCATGGTATGTATTTATTTACTTACCTGCTCCACCTAGGACCTAAAGTTTCCATGAGGCTGGTTTGCATAAACGTCTGCCAAATTTCAAAGAGTGTATATTGTCAAAGGGAACTGAAATGGGATGTTTCCTTTTGTGGGCCATGTCTCCAAGTTGCAGAAAATGGGATCCACGGGCTTATCCTATGGTCTCTGCTATCAAGACATGTCTGCCACAAGCCCTTATGGTCTTTTGATGCGTCAGATGTGGGCTCCTTAAAATCAGCCGCACCAGGTCCCGCATACCGTGGAGTGTTGAAATGGCCTTTGTTGACCTGACACAAACAGACCACCAGATATTTCTCCAGCAAAGATGGGTTTGTTTGGGATCAGCAGAGAATTGCAGTTTGGGGTCTGCAACCCTGGTGAGCTATGTGCAAGTCCCCACACGGCAAGGGAAGGAGAACGCTTTTATAGAGGGGGAAAAGGAAGCTGGGAGGGCTATAGTAAACATGAGTCCGTAGCTTTCTATTGGCTGAGTCCTTCTTCCTGTTGCGTTCTGCTATTACCTCAGGGCATGAGAACTCCCCCTTCTGGTCTCCCAACTCTATTTAGTTGAGGTTTCTGTTTATTGGGGGGTTCTTTTACACTTAAAAAAATAGTTTTTAATTTTACTATTTTAATTATTTTAATTTTTTTTTACAGTAGGTCCTTGTTATTTATCCATTTTAAATATAGCAGTGTGTGCATGTCAATACCCAAATCCCAATCTACCCTTCCCCCACCGATAAACATAAGTTCATTCTCTAAGTCTGTGAGTCTGTTTCTGTTTTGTAAATAAGTTTATTTGCATCATTTTTTTTTAGATTCCACATATAAGTGATATCATATGGTATTTGTCTTTCTCTGTCCAACTTACTTAGTGTGATAATCTCCAGGTCCATCCATGTTGCTGCAAATGGCATTATTTCATTCTTTTTAATGGCTGAGTAATATTCCATTGTGTATATCTACCACATCTTCTCTATCCATCCTTCTGCTGATGGTCATTGAGGTTGCTTCCATGTCTTGGCTATCGTAAACAGTCCTGCAATGAACACTGGGGTGCATGTATCCTTTTGAACCTTGTTTTTCTCCGGATATATGCCCAGGAGTGGGATTGCTGGATCATATGGCAGCTCTATTTTACACTATAACGTAACTATAGGTGCAGATATGTTTACAGCCATGCTGCTTCCTCTCTCCCCTGCTTCCTTCACATGCAGCTCACTCCAGAGTCTTACCAGCTCTGTGAATGAATCCTCATGGGTCTCGTCCTTTAGAAAACAAAACAAAACAAAAAGCACAACAAACAGACCTATTTTAGGCAATGGTTTGATAAATTTTTTCTAAACTACAGGTAGTTAAATGTTTAATCTTGGCAGTTAGAGGAGATCTAAACAAGAGGCAAGGGGGCACTTGTCTCACACTGAAGGTGGTTACTGCTTGAAAATAGAAGCTTACAGGTTAAAAGGACTCAGAGGATTGTTTTAGGATATTCATCTCTATATACATAACTGAGACATTGAGAATTGGGGGTCATTTTGTTTCATTTGTTTCTATAGCAAAAAGGCAAAGAAAATATAAGCAATGTGATCATTTGTGACATTTCTTAGGTTTATTAATGTATAAGAATACAGACTAACATTTCTGAAACAAAAATTGAAACCTGTGATTTGACAAGGAAAAGTATGTTTATGAGATTAGAACACAAAATTGGAAGCTATATTTGCCTCAGAAAAGCTGGGTGTTATAGGGGCCATATCCATAGGCAAGATGTTAGAAAAACTGAAAGTGCAATGAATACAGTAAAAAGTTGTTGAATTCAATTCAGCCTGTCAGTCATTAAGCAGTTCTTGTGCACCTGCTGAGATGAAGCTAATACATGAGAGTTCATATAAATTGCAATTTAAAAATCTAACAGTTGTTTGGTTTTACTTAGTCATGAAAAAGAAGTGTTACTAGCAAATATTTTGATTATATTAAAATAATTTTAAACAAAGACTTAAATCTCGAGTTTTTGTCATCTATATCTGATATTTAATATGTTGACAATTTTAGGCAAATCCAGAACTAAAGGTTAAATTCTTTCAACAAGTATCAATAACCATATTCCAGGCATGAAGTTAACATGTAACTACATTAGCTTCTTTATAATTCTCATTGGCCCTGTTCTATGTCCCCTCCATTCTTCCTTCTACATAGCTACCAAAACAATCCTCCTAAAATACTAATTTGGTATTAATCTCCTATTTTAAACTTTTCCATGGTTCCCAAGTCAGAGTCCATTTTTTAAATTTTAATTTTTAATTATTTTTCCAAAAATTTTTATTGAAATACAGCTATTTACAATGTTGTGTCAGTTTCAGGTGTACAGCAAAGTTATTCAGTTATATATATATTCTTTTCAAAGTCCGTGTTTAAATTGCAGCATACAAGTTTCTTCGCAATCTGGCTGCCACTTAACCTTTCTATCTCGTTCTCCTCCAGTTCAACTCCTGACACTAAAAAAAATATTTTTCCAGCTCATTGAATCTCATAATTTCTAAACACTTTGTGATAGGGCTAGCAATTTACCCATATTACAATCTGTAGAGTAGTGGAAAATATGATTTCTTTATTTTGGAGAGAAAAAAAGTTGAAATCTTCAGCTTGCTTCAATCACTCTTAGATAACCGAGTCTTGGCTTAGATTAGGGTAGAATCTTGCCCACCATTCATTAGATAGACTCTCAATAACTTACATGACTATCAGGCAGTAAAATTTTTGATAAACTTTTGATGAAACGGCTGAAAATTATAGATCAGATGATTAACTGTGGCCTAAATAAGTAGGAGTTTGTTTTTACATGACAAAAAAATCCAAAGATAAGTAAGTGCTCTTGTTAGTTTATCTGTTCTGTGATAACACGGATGAGAAGCTCTTTCTGGTTTTCACTCCACACGCTTAGCATAGTGGCTTTTTCCTCAGATTTCTAGCTTCGTGGAAAGAAAGGAAGCTTCAGGAGCATGTTCCCAGCCATATGCCTGTCTTATCCAGACAAAAAATCATTATACAAAAGCCACCCCCCAGCAAATTCCACTTATAGCTCATTGATCAATACTTGGTCAAATATTCACCCCAGTCGGTAAGCGACGAACCGAAAGTGATTATCCGGCTTTTTCAACCTCGCTAATGGCAAGGGAAAAAGGGGTTGGCACTGGATGTTGGTGTCTTTCTCAGTGCTTTTTAAGAGTTGGGAAAGGTGGTCCTTAGATCCCTAGAGTGTCCTTGCCAATGATCTGTCGGCCTGGTCTCTGCTGACTTTATAAAGTTTCCTGGACGACTCAGGCTCCTCTTAGCTCTGACCACTCTTTGGACCCCGACCATACACTGAGGTCTGACTACATTAGTCAGTTGGTCCCTTACCAGATGGCACAACCCAGTGCATTTGCTGTAGAGTTCCTCATTCTCACCACAACAGCTTCCTCTAGCCACATTACACAGGAATCAAGAATGTTCTATAAAGAAGAATACAGTGCCCTTCTGCTTAATCACACTCTGCTATCATGTTTATTTGTAATATGGAAATGTCCCTCAACTGACTTGGAGGCAGCTTACAAGTTCTTTCCTTCTGGAACAGAACCAAAGCTCCCTGGTTCTTGGAGTTCCGTATCTTCTCCAGTATTTCAAAAGCATTCTCTCCCCACCAGCTCAGCCTTGAGTGTGTACTGGGGAGCATGGTGGAGGGACCCTAGTATCTTCCAACCTTTGTCTTTGTTCTCAGTCCTCCGACTCTCACAGGGCCTCCCAGTAATCCAAAAAATTAAGATACCTTTTACTTTCCTCCAGGCCATATCTTTCATCTTCCAAACTCCATTCCCATGGCTAAGCTGAAACAATGATCAAAGTTACCTATTCTATACAATCAGAAAAGCAGCTACGGTAGCCATCAGGCTCAATCTTTGATGTTAAATAAGAACTAAAATAATTTTTAAAGTCCTTATTCTCTCAACCTATTTGCCTGTTGGCAAAATCCTATTTTGAATGTAACAATCTAATTTTTCAAAATTTTTCAATTTTTCAGGATGCTACCCTGTTATAATTTCACGTTCTTACATACAGTCTGTATTTAAGCCGTGCTATATGCACATGCCTCTACTTCACCTGTCTCTTTCTATATTTGGTGATAACCCTAGGTATCCTGAAAGACTCTTTTAAATGTCACCTCCTCTGTGAAACCATTAACAACTTAGAGGGGGTTTTCTACCTTTACTTAAGATCCCAAAGAATTTTAATAGCATCATTTATAGTGCTTTCACCTTATGAGTATTTGATTAATACTCTCTTTCCCTTTGGGGGAAACCTTCAGCTTATTTAAACTTTCTTTCCCTAAACCCATATGGGGATTCATGAATATGTGTTGAATGAACGCCTGATAGCATGCTTGCTTTCCCCAAGAATATATTTTACTTTTATACTAGGACAATCCAAACTGGAGGTTGATTGTCACTACTCTACTGAATGCTCTGGCAGAACAGTCTAGAACCACTCATGCCAAGCACTGGTATTTTCCAGAGTAGCCTGTGGAAATAACCTTTGGATGTGAGCTTCCTTTTAACTTATTTAAATGATTTTAACATACCCACCCATAATATTACTAGATGAGAAAAGGAAGATTTGGGTATGGTTTTATTTTCCTTAGTGATTAAGAGCATTTAAAATAATATTTGATTTTATATGAGTTTGAATTTCTAAACTTCTGAAAATCCTACTGTCTCAGAAGTTGAGACCTATCCCGTGTTCATATTATAGTTGGCCCTGAATAAAATGTTTAAAACCACCACAAAGTTCAGTTTAAAAAAATATATATATATATGATGTGATATATACACATTATATATCTGTATATAATGTATATATAGATATATCACTAAGCAGTTAAAATAGTGGTTCAAGGTGTTGTTCCCTTTAATTTTTGTTTCTGAAAAGGAAGCTTCAAAGCATTATTATTAATCCTAAAGCATACTCATTTATTCACTGCCGTACAGCAGAAATTAACACAACATTGTAAAGCAACTATACTTCAATAAAATTTTACAAAAATAATAATACTCATTTATCTCTTCTTTGAAAACTTAACAAGGGATGGGATCTGTATCCACCTCCCTTTTTGCAAAGGGCCTGGCTTTTTAAAAGCCACATTTAACAGTCTTGTCTGCTTGTTAACCTGGTGTTGTCTTCAACTCTCTTTGGAACAGCTGTCTCCCAGCTGCAGTTAAACATTCAGCCTAGAAGCTCCCAGCCCACAAGACTTTCTCCATTATTCCCAAGTTTACCAACAGGGAAGCTGCAGTGTTCTCACAGAAAAAGCCAAAAGTTGCTTGAAGAGTTCCAGTATAAGTCATATTTTCCATTTTTATTTTATTTCTGATCCGGAGCCTTAGATCAAGTCTAATTTCTTTGAAGCCCATGGTTTTAAGATATTAAATTTCATCACGGCATTAGTATCTGACACTCTTAAAAAGCTCCTACGGTAAATACATTTTCACCAAACACTTTAAGTATTCTGTGGTTCTAAACACTACGCTGTATTTGAGTTGAGGAGCCATGGGACATATTTTAAAAGTCAAAGGACAGAGAAGGATATAGAGTGGAAAAGTGATAGTCCCCCTTTGTGTTCCAATCTATGCCACAAATCTCCTTCACCTTGATGGAAGTAACTTTGATGCACTATCTTCCTATGCTTTTCCAGGGCAAGTCACAAATGTATTGATTCAGGTGAATGCAGCTTTTCACACTTTGGATGATGGGATGGATGAAGCTCCTTATATCTGGGTCAACATCTGGCTTCCATTATATGTTATATACTGCGGAAAATGAAGGAGCACAAAAGCATATTATCGCAGCCTCGATTTCTTCCTCTGATCATATACACTCTCAGAAACACACGTATACACACACACCCATAGGCATTTTTACTTAAGTAGTGTCATAATATGCACACTGATGCATTTATTTTACTACTTCCTAGTCATCTTTCCATGTCCGAATATGTGACCATGTCTCATCTTTCTTAATGAGGATCTCATAGCGTGGATTTCCCCATAATCCATGTAATCATTTCTGTATCGATAGATGCTTGGGTTGCCTACAGTTTTTCCTGTTACAAAAAAATCTCTGCAATTCTTGTCTTTTCACATATGCAAACTTTCTGGAAGGCAGGTTTCAAGAAGTAAAACCCGAAGGTGATTCAGGTTTTGTTTCTGACGGATAACCACCAAATAGCTTCAAAAACACTGTAATAATTATACCCCACACCGTATAAAAGCCCAAGATTCCTCACACTCTCATCAACACTGGATAAGAAAGGAGAAAACTTTGTATGTATGTATGTATGTATGAAAAAATAAATTATGAAAAATGTACAGTGGTGTTTGTATCTCCAATTAGAGAAGAAACATTTTTTTGAGATTTTAAAATTTTACTTTATTTTTTTAATTTAAGTATAGTTGCTTTACAATGTTGTATTAGTTTCTAGTGTACAGCAAAGTGAGTCAGCTATATGTATACATAAATCCCCTCTTTTGTGGACTTTCTTCCCATTTAAGTCACAGCAGAACATTGAGTAGAGCTCCCTGTGCTGTACAGTAGGTTCTCATTAGTTGTCTATTTAGACATAGTATCCATAGCGTATATATGTCAGAAACATTTTTAAAACCTGGACATAAGCAGCACACATCATTTCCCGATTAAATGGGGTTATAACTGTGTTTGTTATATTAAAGGATGAGCTCCTCCAACAAAGAGAACCCAAAATACCGTGGCTTACAGAATATAGAAATTTCTTTCTCATGTGACAGAACTGTAATGAGCAGTTCTGATGGACAGGACAGATCTGCTAGGTGTAGTCATTCAAGACCCAGGTTCTTGCCACCTTATTGCTCCTCCATCTTCTAGAACACAAAACAAGCTAGATACCTACCATATCCAGAAAGAGTCTAGAGGAGGCTTGTTCAATGTTTTAATTTCCGGACCCAGACACATCGCTTCGGCTCACATTCTGTTGACAAGAACTTGGCCATCTAACTGCAGGGGGACTGGGAAATGCAGTCCAGCTAAGAGGCCTGGACTCAACCACAACTCCATTTTCATGACAGAAGGGGAGAACAGATTTGGTCAAATTATCAGTCTTGCCACACTTACTAAACTTCCAGATATCATAGTAGTGATTCAAGTAACTAAACTAAATTAAGGAGAAAGCATTTCCTAAAGTCAAATCCAGGAGAAGAATGAATTGCTATAATCAAAAGACAATGTTTTTACATATGCGTGCTGTAAATTACACACAAACTTTGATATAAACAGAGCACATCATTTCAAATTACATAGGAATTTTCTCCCAATGATTTTTTGTTTAAGTATTTACTACTATGTGGTCCATCCTATGCCATCTAAAGGAACTGGTCATTTCTCCTTATCTGCAGAAATGACCTCTAAATATTGCAATGACTTAGAATGAAGTCCCAGGACACCCCATTTGTCACACTTTTTTCTTTAATTTGTGACAGCTTCTTCTCATGACTGTTCAATTCTGTGCCATTTTTCAAAAACAAATTTGTAATAACTTAACATTTTGAAAGTATACACAAATAAGCCTAAAAAGAATTTAGTGTCTAGAAGAAAAGTCACCAAATGCATGCTCTATATTCAGTGAGATGTCAATTCCAAAGCTGGGCCTGGGATAGAAGAGAATAGAGGAAGCCGTAAGCCCTTCCAGTTGGACTCAAGCCTGCTCTGGAATACAGGCCTAACTCCAGCCTTGCTGGCACATTGAACACATTTCACTAAAGGCATACAAAAGGTCCTTTATTGTTTTCGGGAAGATGATAAGACCAGCTGAAGAGTTTAATGCCTTTTTTGGCAGTGAGAGATGGAGTCAGGGAACTTTTGGCAACTCAAAGGGAGCAATAAAATGGCCATGTGAAAAGGGCACTTTGGAAATATAGTAATGACGGCAACATAAGATGCATAAATGCGATCAAGATTTACTGCTGGAGATGTTACCAGAGCTTCTGATGTGCTGTCACTCTCTACTGAGCCTGGCAGCTCGCTTCTAGAGGAGCAGGGAGCCACAAATAAGTACCAGTCAAGGTAACTCCAGGACTGCAGCCTGCTGCATTCTGACCTCATAAACAAGGTATTGTGTAGAATGTATGCACGAGCCAAGGACCGTGTAAAAGGTGATACAAAAGTCTCAGTTCTCAACATAGAACAGAGGAGTAGGTAGCTTACCATTAACTTTACCAGATGGCTTCTTTAAGCACGGTCATAAATAATAAGTGAATGTTATGTAAAAAGAATCAAAGAGAATGAATGGACAACTACTTCAGCCTGTCCATTTTACAAGACTTCTAATGTTTTAAAGAAACTTGGCACGTTTTTTTTTCTGGAGAAGCTTACACCTCCATCCTCTGCCCCTTATAGATTACACTGATTAATTTCTTTCATGCTCATAAACATCTCACATGCCCATGTTTGTTACCTGAAGATATATTGTATTCCTGTGTTTAGCTTGGTACATTTTCCTTTCCAAAAATGTCTCTGGGACTTCCCTTCATTAGGAATCATTCTCTTTTCAGTTGAATGTCACTCTCCTGTGACAAAGACTCATTAGCTGCTTAATGAGAAGCACGATATAGCAGGAAAAATATGCCCAGGCCAACTGCCTGCTCAAGAGCCTGGCTTTAATTTTCTCAGCATCCCAACCCAATCTTTCTCTAGGAGGCCGATGATAGGGTTGAGAGTGAATTATTTGTCTGATGGCTTTCTAATAGGGAGATGGTTCCAAGAGAGTCAGGATGGAGATGGCCAATCTTCTGCACACGTGTGAGCCAAGCCAAATTACAGTCCAGAGGGCCGGTGGTGAAAGACAACACATTAACCTGCAATGACACCTGTTCATCTGACACACTCTTTCCTGAACTCAAAAGGTCTGTTTCTTTTGAAATATTTATGTCACTGAAAGTAAAGGTCATTCCATTCTGGTGTTTCACTTTACATCATGAGTAAAACTGACACTTAAAACAATGAAATCAGTTTCCAAGGCAGAGAGTAAACACACAAAGATGCATCCTTTCTGCCACAAGAGAAGTAAAGGAAATGTACGTATCAGGTCCTGAAAGGTAAATCTTCAATCGATTCTAAATGGGATTTTTATTCAAATATCCAAATGACCATTTCTCTGGAGCCTCTTCAGTTAGTCCATAGTAACCAAATTGAACATATTGCCTTATTCTATTATGCTGTGTCCTCTTGACAGTCAAATTCTGGAGAATTCAAAACAAGTGTGCAAGTGAAACTGAGAGGGGTTAATATCACAAGAGCATTTGTTTCTTATTAAGATCCTCTGTGTGCTGATTCTCAGAGACATGTTAATGATTAAATTAATAAAAATAATATTTTTACCTGACACTTTAGATTTAATATTTGCAATTTAAAATAAAAACACAATCAAGCATAAAAGGAATTTGCATTTTGAAATAAAGTTAGTAACTTGGACTTGGGTTTCTTTTCTGTTTTCTCAATGCTTTTTGCAATATTCATGCACCTGTGGTCTCATGTCTTTTCCCATCAATCCACTGAAATTGCTCTCAACGTGTGTGTTAATGACTTCTTTGTTATTAAATCCAGGTGACATTTCTCAGTCCTTAACCTACTTTACCTCTTACTCATACATCTAAACAATATTTACCAAATATCTACTAAGTGTCAGGCACTGCATTAAATGTCAGGCATAAATGTTGAAGGAGAGTTTATTGTGGAATAGAGGAGTTGGATATTAATGAGTTACAGAAATAATTATTCGATTGTTGACTCATAAAGAAAAAATATAGCATGCACTAAGAGAATATAGTTGGGAAATATAATTTAGTCAGAGATGTCAGCAAAATTTCCCAGAGGAAATGACTTCTAAGCTGAAATTTAAAACTTATTTACTCAAAAATACCTATGTACAACTATGTAACTTATTTATCTTCCATTCAGTCAGTCAAAAACATCAACTAACCAATATGTTCACAGCTACCACATAATACTGCCCAATAGGTCTTAGCTGGGCTCACTTAAACTGATAAACTGAGGCTAGAATATAGCACAGTGCCTGATACATAATAGACTAGTGGGTAGGCTGGGGCTGACTGGTTTACAATAACTTAACTAGCATAGCTAGGATAACCAATGCATCTTTCCACTTCATCATTCTTTGGCATGCCAGCTCAGACCTAATCACTTGGCAGGCACAAGGTTTTAAGACAGAGAGAGGAAACCTGCAAAGTCTCCTCAGGTCGAGGTTCAGAAATCACACACATCAATTCCACCACAGTATACAGACCCAAGCAAGTCACAGGCCAGCCCAGATTTAATGAGTAAAGGAAATTGATAGGAGAAGCTGCAAGGTCATAATGCAAGATCAGGAAGAAAACTTGGAATAATTTGTGGTCATTTTTGCAATCTACCACAATGAGGTAGGTGTTATTTCTCCCTATTTTATAGATGATGAACTAAAGCTGGAATATATAGCACAATGCCTAGCACAACGTAATATTCACTAAATATTATAAAAATAAAAGAATACCGTCATGAATAAATTGAATAATTAAATTAATTCATACTTAAATAGAGGCCTGGATTGTCTGTTTCCATGGCCTGACTCTTTCTTGTTACTCTATACTGGCTCCTGAATATAAAAAATCAAATGAGATGTAACAGTTGAGGAATGACATGACTGTCTCCAGCTGGATTCTCCCATTGCTAGCCATGAGACAGCTACATAGGAAGCAGTGGTTTTAAACATTGGATAATAAACAGCACAGAACTATGACCCCTGAGAGAAGGGAAACACATGAGGAAAACTCTACAAGTGCTCCAACTTACAGCCTAGAAGTTTCCAGGCTGAAGTACAGAGTGGGGAAATCCAAACAGAACCTGGCAGTCTTCCTAAAATTTGAGATTAGTGGTCAAGAAGCTCAAGATAGTTAGAATTTGTAGAAAAGAGCACTGGAGAGGATAAAGCTGCACAGAGAGAAAGCTCCAAAGAGCTATGGAAAAATACCATTGAGTCTATGACTGAGCACAGTTCTGTGAATGCAAAAGAAGAAACTATCCAAAGCCAGGGAAAGAACCACTGAAAAGCAGAAGGTGAACAAGTTGTAGAGCTCAAATAGGGCTGGGAATAGTTCATGTTCCCCCCAGCCAGAGTAGAGAGATTTTATAATATACAGGAAAATGAGTAGAATGGCCAGAAGGGTATTGCCTTAGTAGTGGGGCTAAGTTAGCTTGAGACAAAAGGCTTCTCTGGATTCAGGAAAGCCTCAGAAGGATCAAACTATTTCCAAATAACTTAACTGTACATCAGAACAAAATCAACACTCTTTAAAGACATTAAAAAACAAAACAAAACAAGATGTAACAATGATATTCAACATCCAGTGAAAAATTACCAGCGTGTAAGAATCAGGAAAATATTTGCCCCATAATCAAGAGAAAAATCAATCAACAGAAACAGATCCATATATGCCAGAAGTAATGAAACTACAAAGACTTTACAACAGCTGTTATGAATATTATAAATGCTTCATAAATTCAAGGATTAGAAAAACACATTAAAATGATGAAGAGTAAAATGGAAGATATAAAAAAGACCCAAATAGAAGTTCATGAGATGAAAATAGCAATATTTGAAATTGAAAAAATTGTATTGTATGTGATTACCAATAGATTATACAAAAGATCAGTGAATCCAAAACATAGGAATATAAACTATTCACAAGGAAGCAAGAGAGGTAAAAAGACTAAAAAAGACACTTCCCCACCAAAAAAAAAAAAAAAAAATAGAGCATTAGTGACCTGTGAAACAATAATAAGTGGGCTAGCGTATGTGCAATTGGAATCACAGATATGGGAATGTAGGGGGAAGGGAGAAAATATTTAAAGAAATAATGGTGTGATGAATTGGGATTGACATATATACACCAATATGTATAAAATGGATAACTAGTAAAGAAATAATGGCTGAAGTTTTTCCAAATTTGATAAAACCAACTAACCCAGATATCCAAGAAGTTTAACAAATCCAAAGCAAAAGAAAGAAAAAGAAATTCACACAACCGCACATCATACAAAATTACTGAAAACCAGTGATAAAGGAAAAAAAATCTTAAAGTCAGCCATGTTGGAGAAAATATATTTTTCCAAACAAAGATATGAATTACAGCAGAATTTTTGTCAAGAAGTACAGTAGCCAGAACACAATCGTATAACATCTTTGAAGAACTTAATAATTCTATAAAGAGCAAAAACATCTGGCAAAAATGAAAGCATAAAAAAAGATTGTTTTTCAGATGAAAAGGAAAGAAAAAAAGAAAGAAAGAGAGCTGAGAAAATTCATTGCCATCAGACATGCATGAAAACAAATATTAAAGGAAGTGCTTGGGCAGAGGAAAATGGTAACAGGTGGAAACTAAAATCTACAGAAAAGAATAAAGAATGCTGAAAATGGCAAACTTATGGGTAAATGTAAAATCCTTTTAAAAATTGTTTTTCTCATTTATAAATATCTTTAAAAGATAATTATTCAAAGCAAAAATAATAATGTATTTGGGGATTTAGAGCATGTAGAAGCATAGATCACTGCAATAGCAAAATGGTCAGGAGGAAGAAAATGAAAGTATACTACAGTAAGATTCTTACACTGTATGTAGCAGTGTAACATTATTATTTGAAAGTAGACTATGATAAGTTAAAGGTGTGTACTCTAAACCTTAAAGCAACCGCTGAGAAAAATAAAAGCCAATAAAGAAGATAAAATGAATCATAAAAGTACTTAATTTAAATGAAGGTAGAAAATAGGAATAAAGTATCAAGGAATAGATAGGACAAACAGAAAATAAAAAATAAGAAAAAACCCTATGCAAATGGCTAAATGTTCCATTTAAAAGTCAGAGATCATCAAACTGAACTTAAAAGAACTACCCAATTTTATTCTGTCTACAAGAAAGCCACTTAAAATATGAAGACACAAATAAGTTAAAAATAAAAGAATGGAATAAAATACACTATGCAAATACTAAGCATAATAAAGTTGGAATGGCTGTATTAATTGCAGATGAAGTAGATTTTAGAACAAGAAATGTTAACAGGAGTAAAAGGGGACACTTCATAATTAATGTGGGATCAATTCATCTAAAGGATGTAATAATTCAAAATGTTTGTGCACCTAATATGTATACAAATACATTTTGAACTTTAAAATACATGAACCAAATATTGATAAAACTGAAAAGAGAAAGACAATCCAAAATTACAGCTGAAAGATGTCAAAAACTTTCTTGCAATAACATAGAGCAGTTAGACAAAAAATCAATAGGATATAGAAAACATGAACAACACTGTCAACTAACTTGACCTAATTGATATTTATAGAATATTCTCCCCAACAACAGTAGAATACACATTTTTTTTTCTTCCAAATGCACACAAAACATTTACAAAATAGAGTATATTCTGGGACATAAAAAAGACTCAATAAATTTTTATAAAGTAGAATTCTTATAAAGTATGTTTTGTGACCACAACATAATTAAACTAGAAATTAAAAATAGAAAGATGTTTGAAAAATCCCCCAAAGATTTGGAAAAATTTTTAAACATGCTTCTAAATAACCCAGGAGTCAAAGAAGATACCTCATGGAATATTTTCAAATATTTTTAACTTAATGAAAATTAAAATACAACATCCTGAATGGTAGAGAGCAGCTAAAGCAATGCTTAGAGGAAAATGTATAGCATTACTTGATTTATATAGGAAAGACATTCTCAAATCAGTGATCTAAATTTTCATTTTAATAAGCAAATTAAACCCAAATTAAACAGAAGGAAGCAAGTAATAAAGGTAAAATAAGAGGAAAACAGTAAAACAATGAAGAAAATAAATGAAGTTAAACTCTAGTTTCTAGAAATGATTGTGCCCAGCCAAGGAGGCAAAATGGATTCAACAGATTATAGGATGCAGTATCAAATCACCTCATACAAACATTATCATTAATTACAAAGAAATCCTCAGTCCCTGACAGACACATTCTTACTGTTTTTCCTTGTTACTGTTCTAGAAAACATTTTTCTTCCTGTTTCCAGAAAATCTAGCACAAACATAAGTAGTCCATCTTTACCTTGCCTGGTTGCAAAGTAGGATGATTATGCATGTGGGAGCTGAATTCATAATACAACTCTGCTAAAGTATAACCCAGGAGGAAAATACCAGCCTGTTCCAGACCTGCGTCAGCAGTAAGTCTTTGCCAGGAAGGTCCAAAATGAAACAGAAAAGTAGGTTCTTGTTTCTTACATACAAAGTTGAAGGAAACATTCCCATCAGCCTCTAAACAGGAAAAGAAATCCTATTGCTTTGAAAACAACAATATTACATTTGTCTCATTTGATTTTTCAAACCAAGAGAAAGAGGTTTCAACTCACAACACTGTCTTACCCTTTTCCACTTATAACACACAGTACTGTTGAAACCAAGCAGGACCCTGTGGGGCCCTCTTGGGGTACAAAATCCTTTCTGTGTCTCCTGCTTCTTGTTTGTAGGGAAAAGGCTTTAGCCTCCTACATCTTCGCTCCAAAGGGCAGTTTCAAACAGTTACTAATTAGGGGAGTGAGGGAATGCAGAAACAAAGGAAAAGCAGTCAAGAAACAATAGTGCAGGCATAAAGCAGAGTCCTAGCTCCTCCTCATGGGATATACATAACAAACTGATGCATATCTCTGAGTTCTTCTCTAAGAACTAAGAGCCCCACCCAGGTGGAGGTTGGTAACTTCAGGCCAAGCACAAGCACATGGACCCCAGACTGGTTGGAACAAGAAGCCTGATGATTGAGACTCCTGGAAGCCACCTTGTTACCTCCCCACCAACCAATCAGAAGAAAGTCACACACCCTGCAATGCTCACCCCAAATTTTGCCTTTAAAAACTCTTCCCTGAAAACCACAGTGGAATTCAAATCTTTTGAGCAAGAGCTGCCCATTCTCTTTGCATGGCCCTTGCAATAAACCTTTCTCTGCTCCAAACTCCATCATTTTGGTTTGTTGGGCACATCAACTTGGGTTCAATAATACTGCAGACATCAAGAAAAGAAAAATTCACTGGAACGTGAATTAATGAGATGGTAGTTTTAACACCCTTGCAGAAGATCATGTTAAAGTGATCAGGTTTCTAAGGTTTCATTGTCATCACCTGCTGTGCTAACTAAGTGTCCAAAACTGTCATGCCTTCTTGGGAATAAAATAACCTATCCCTACACATGCTATTTTAAGTCCTTTCATTTCATCCTGCTTTTGAAATGACTTTATTTTCAGACACCCCAGATGTAATCCCTTTGCTGACCACAAAGTGGTTTGTTCTGAAAAATGCTGTAAAGAGCAAATTCTTTGAATCCATATTTCCTCAGTTGACATGACCAAGCTGTTACGATTTCTCAGTGACATGTGGCACTTGCATCTGTAACAAGTCATAACCAGAGGAAACTCTGGCAGCATAGTGGTTGCACAATTTAGACTCAACCATTGGAGGAGTTAAGTATTTTGGTCTTGAATTCCAGTGTGGCTTAAGGAATGTTAGCAGTCTCTTTTTCCAAAGTTGTGGTGCACATACAACCCAGTTAATTCCCTTACACAAGGCTTAGTCATTATCCCCTGTATATTTTGAGAACGTTTTGTGTGTGGCAAATAAATGCAAACTCATCTTTGTTTGGCTTCTTCCAAACTGTAATTCATTAAATTCTCTATCAGTGAGTTGTTCCACTTCTTTAGTCTGGGAAAAGTCTTTTCCAGATAGTCATCTGTAATGTTAGCCATTCCTCTTCTTTGCGTAAGTACAATTTTATTAGTCATAAAACACCACAGGGGGTCCATCCAAGTTCCCTTGGAAGCTTCAAAGCCAGGAAGACACAAGGACAAGTTTTTCTTGAATTCCTTTCCACTCCCCACTCCAGAGCCCATGGCTCTCCATGCTGGAGACCCAACCATGATATCAACTCCTGAGTTCCCAGATACACCTGTTCCTAACAATCCTAATTGCTTCCAATAGCCCAAGACCTTTACTGGACTTAACTAGAAATAAGGACAGCCATACTTCTTCCAACTCAAGGTACCTCCCTGTCTCAAGAAGGAGACTGATGGAAGTTGCAATAAAGTTTCTAGAACAAACCTTTCATACCAGCAGTCAGGAAAAAAGAAATACTCAATACTTAAAATATGGTATTCTGGTAAATACAACCAAGAGTTATAGCTTGTAGTTCTCTCTCTGTTTCTCACTTACTTGTTGGTCTTATGTAAATCCCCCCATCTCTCAGGGCCTCTCATCTCTAATATCTTTCTAGATCTCAAAGTCTATGATTCTAATGATATAAAAATTCAAGGGGTATAGTAAGGAGATCATTTAATTATTTTTATTTATTTTATTTGTTTAAATGTGGTAAAAACTACCTAACACAAAATTTGCCAGTTGAGTCGTTTCAAGTGCACATTTCAATGGTATGAACTACATCTACATTGTGCAATCATCACCATCAGCCATCTCCAGAACATTTTTCATCTTCCAAAACTAAAATTTTTCACTCATTAAATAATAACTCCATTTCTCCCTGCCTTCAGCCCCTTGCAAACACAATTCTACTTTCTGTCTCCATGATTTTGACTACTCTATGTATCTCATATATGCAAAATAACATGGTATTTGTCCTTTTTCTGACTGGTTTATTTTACTAGTATAATATCCTCAAGGTTCATCCATGTTGTAGCATGTATTATTAAAGCCGAATAATATTTTATTTTATATAAACACCACTTATCTGTCAACGGAAACTTAGGTTGCCAGAAAATTGATTTTTTAAATTATCTACTATAATGTTAATTTCCTTCCAGATCATGTTCTTAGCTACATGCCAAAATCACCTAGGAGTTTTAAAAAATACAGATTACTGGGCTTAACCCTAGATTTACTAATCAGAATTTCCATAGCAGGGGCCTAGAAATCTGTATTTTAAGAAAACTGAAGGCCTATGTTCTTATCAAAAAGTAATTGTGCATCTGTACCCTCCTAAAAAAAATTGTTTGTGGTATGATCTGAGTACCAGTCTCTATACCACATCCAATATAGACCTGGCAAGTTGTAGTTACAACTTAAACATGAAACAAGTCAAGAAAAAACGCATGTGTGTGGAGGGAGTAGATGAGTCCCTAGTTCTTCTGCCCGGAGGTAAAGCATTGGAGCTGGAGCAGAAACAAGAAAACCCTGGCAGCAATGCATGCTGGGAGACTGTGATTTTCACTGCACGTTTTTGGTTCACAGATTTAAGGACCAAATCATGGAAGTAGTATAGAATTGCACCTTGATGCATCAAGCAGCTCTATATGGATGCTAATCAGATACTGAAAACCTTCCAATAGGTAAAGATCCTAGAAAGAGATTCCTCCATAAAAATAAGTGTAAAGTTAGCAGAGCCATGTAAAAATCACAGAGACTGTCTGCTGACAATCTCCATTTGGCAAACATCATTACATTTAAAGAATGAGTAAAGAGACAAAAATTAACATGGAATTTATAGACATGACAACACGAGGGAAAGAGAACAGCACATTAAGACTCAAATGATAGAAAATTAGGGAAAGCAGGTCATTCTCAAAAGGATGTCAAAGATATGACTTTTACAAGAGAGGCAAAAAAAAAAAAAGTCATGCATAATGAAAAAACAGGCTATGAATATGAGTTAAGATGATACTTACTGCTATGACAAATGAAGCCCCACATTTCAGTGGAACAAGAAATAAAACTTTATTGCTCTGGTATGTGAAATCCAAAACAGATGTTCCTGATTAGCAGATAGCTCTCCTCCAATTGGCAATTCAGGGAACTAGGCTCTTTCTACCATGTGGCTGCACCATCTTCAACACATGGCTTTTAAGGTTGCCATGGAATGGGAAATAGCATGGGAGACCACACGTGGGAGATTTTTATGGGCCAGGTGTGGAAGTGATTTGTATCTGTTCTTCATATACTCCATTGGTAAATTATGCTCACTTAACTTCAAGAGGGGCTGAGAAATTGTTGTCTAGTGGGTGCGCAAGAGAAAGGAGAAGCAGGTTATGCGAACAGCTAGTCAGTCTCCAGCACCCTGACTACAAAATGTCTACAGAATGAAATGCACATACAACACCTGGGGAGAATAGAGGGATGAGGGAGATGAAGTGGAAATAAAAGAGCAATAACAAATGAAAGCCAATGCAGGAAGCAAAGAGGAAAACTGAAATGGCAGGATATGGAACAAACTTATGAAGCCTTCCCAGAACACAGAAGAAGGAGAAAAAGATCTGAAAATAGTAAAAGAAAATGATAGACATGGAAAACAGAGAAGTGAGAACAGAGATTTTAATTTCAGCCTTGGAGATGCTCTAAAACAAGAAACCAGAACAAAGAACAGAGAGGAAGTAACAAAGATGTAACTGAAGAAAAAGTTTTAAAACAGGAGACCCAAATATGCACATGAATAGCCAACCACGGTTCAGGTAAATGTATTGAAAGATACCCATGCAAAATGCACAGTGGAAGAATTTTGGAATTAGAAAGATAAGAAAAAAGAAATCCTACAAGCATACATGCAAGCAAACAACCAACAAGAGATTATAAACAAAGCAACAAAATCAGATTGGCAAATATTTTCCTCTGCTACTTGAGATGCCAGGAGATAATGTTGCAACATCTTTTGATTCTGGTGGAAGGAGTTTTGATAAAAAAAAAAAAAAAAAAAGAATTTTATATGAAGACTCAATGTATCACTCAGTACTGAGACAGCAGAATAAAGTCCTCAGAAAAACTAGAATTAAGAAATATTTGACGCAAGTAATCCTTTACAAAGAAAAGAAAGGAAACACAGAACAAAAGCAATTTTTTTTTTGCTGAATAGCATACTCTAAATGACAGCAAATCAAATTAAATGCCTCAAGAATGGGAGTCTTGTACGTAAAAACTAGTGTTGAAAGTAAACATTAAAACACATGAAACAGGAAAAATCAGACTGGTTCAGGATTGCAGAGTAGAAGGACATGTGCTCATTCCCTCTTGTGAGAGCACCAGAATCACAACTAACTGCTGAACAATCATCGAAAGGAAGACACTGGAACTCACCAAAAAAGATACCCCACATCCAAAGTCAAAGGAGAAGCCACTATGAGAGGGTAGGAGGGGCGCAATCACAATAAAATCAATCCCATAACCACTGGGTGGGTGACTCACAAACTGGAGAACAATTATACCACAGAAGTCCACCCACTGGAATGAAGGTTCTGAGCCCCACGTCAGGCTTCCCAACCTGGGGGTCCGGCAACGGGAGGAGGAATTCCCAGAGAATCAGACTTTGAAAGCTAGTGGGATTTGATTACAGGACTTCGACAGGACTGGGGGAAACAGAGACTCCACTCTTGGAGGGCAAACACAAAGTAATGTGTGCATCAGGACCCAGGGGAAGGAGAAGTGACCCCATAGGAGACTGAACAAGATGTACCTGCTAGTGTTAGAAGGTCTCCTGCAGAAGTGGGGTGGGGGGGGGGGGCGGCTGTGGCTCACCACGGGGACAAGGACACTGACAGCAGAAGTTCTGGGAAGTACTCCTTGGCGTGAGCCCTCCCAGAGTACACCATTAGCCCGACCAAAGAGTTTGTAGGCTCCAGTGCTGGGTCGTGCCACAGGCCAAACAACCAGCAGAAAGGGAACTCAACCCCACCTATCAGCAGACAAGCGAATTAAACTTTTACTGAGCTCTGCCCACCAGGGCAACACCCAGCTCTACCCCCCACCAGTCCTTCCTATCAGGAAGCTTGCACAAGCCTCTTAGATAGCCTCATCCACCAGAGGGCAGACAGCAGAAGCAAGAAGAACTACAATCCTGCAGCCTGTGGAACAAAAACCACACTCACAGAAAGACAGACAAGACGAAAAGGCAGAGGGCTATGTACCAGATGAAGGAACAAGATAAAACCCCAGAAAAACGACTAAATGAAGTGGAGATAAGCAACCTTCCAGAAAAAGAATTCAGAATAATGATAGTGAAGATGATCCAGGACCTCGGAAAAAGAATGGAGGCAAAGATCGAGAAGATGCAAGGAATGTTTAACAAAGACCAAACACCTAGAAGAATTAAAGAACAAACAAACAGAGATGAACAATACAATAACTGAAATGAAAACTACACTAGAAGGAATCAATAGCAGAATAACTGAGGCAGAAGAACGGATAAGTGACCTGGAAAACAGAATGGAGGAATTCACTGCCACAGAACAGAATAAAGAAAAAAGAATGAAAAAGTCCTGGGAGATCTCTGGGACAACATTAAACGCACCAACATTTGCATTGTAGGGGTCCCAGAGGAGGAGAGAGAGAAGGACCTGAGAAAATATTTGAAGTGATTATAGTCGAAAACTTCCCTAACATGGGAAAGGAAATAGCTACCCAAGTCCAGGAAGCACAGCGAGTCCCATACAGGATAAACCCAAGGAGAAACACACCGAGACACATAGTAATCAAATTGACAAAAATTAAAGACAAAGAAAAATTATTAAAAGCAGCAAGGGAAAAATGACAAATAACATACAAGAGAACTCCCATAAGGTTAACAGCTGATTTCTCAGCTGAAACTCTATAAGCCAGAAGGGAGTGGCACAATATATTTAAGTGATGAAAGGGAAGAAGCTACAACCAAGATTACTCTATCTGGCAAGGATCTTATTCAGATTTGATGGAGAAACTAAAAGCTTTACAGACAAGCAAAAGCTAAGAGAATTCAGCATCACCAAACCAGCTCTACAACAAATGCTAAAGGAACTTCTCTAAGGGGGAAACACAAGAGAAGAAAAGGACCTACAAAAACAAACCCAAAACAATTAAGAAAATGGTAATAGGAACATACATATCAATAATTATCTTAAATGTGAATGGACTAAATGCTCCAACCAAAAGAAACAGGCTCACTGACTGGATATAAAAACAAGACCCACATATATGCTGTCTACAAGAGACCCACTTCAGACCTAGGGACACATACAGACTGAAAGTGAGGGGATGGAAAAAGATATTCCATGCAAATGGAAACCAAAAGAAAGCTGGAGTAGCGATATTCATATCAGATAAAATAGATTTTAAAATAAAGAATGTTACAAGAGACAAGGAAGGACACTACATAATGATTAAGGGATCAATCCAAGAAGAAGATATAACAATTATAAATATATATGCACGCAACAAAGGAGCACCTCAATACATAAGGCAAATGTTAACAGCTCTAAAAGAGGAAATCGACAGTAACACAATAATAGTGGGGACTTTAACACCTCACTTACAACAACGGACAGATCATCCAAACAGAAAATTAATAATGAAACACAAGCTTTAAATGACACAATAGACCAGATAGATTTAATTGGTATTTACAGGACATTCCATCCAAAAACAGCACATTATACTTTCTTCTCAAGTGCACATGGAACATTCTCCTGGATAGATCACATCTTGGGTCACAAATCAAGCCTCGGTAAATTTAAGAAAATTGAAATCACATCAAGCATCTTTTCCGACCACGACGCTATGAGATTAGAAATCAATTACAGCGGAAAAAATGTAAAGAAACACAAACACATGTAGGCTAAACAATACGTTACTAAATAACCAAGAGATCACTGAAGAAATCAAAGAGGAAATCAAAAAATACTTAGAGACAATTGACAACAAAAACATGATGATCCAAAACCTGTGGGATGCAGCAAAAGCAGTTCTAAGAGGGAAGTTTATAGCAGTACAATCCTACCTCAAGAAACAAGAAAAATCTCAAATAAACAATCTAACCTTACACCTAAACGAACTAAAGAAAGAAGAACAAACAAAACCCACAGTTAGTAGAAGGAAAGAAATCATAAAGATCACAGCAGAAATAAATGAAATAGAAACAAAGAAAACAATAGCAAAGATCAATAAAACTAAAAGCTGGCTCTTTGAGAAGATAAACAAAATTGATAAACCATTAGCCAGACTCATCAAGAAAAAGAGGGAGAGGACTCAAATCAATAAAATTAGAAATGAAATAGGAGAAGGTGCAACAGACACCGCAGAAATACAAAGCATCCTAAGAGACTACTACAAGCAACTCTATGCCAATAAAATGGACAACCTGGAAGAAATGGACAAATGCTTATAAAAGTATAACCTTCCAAGCCTGACCCAGGAAGAAATAGAAAATATTAACAGATCATTCACAAGTAATAAAATTGAAACTGTGATTAAAAATCTTCCAACAAACCAAAGTCCAGGACCAGATGGCTTCACAGGTGAATTCTATCAAACATTTAGAGAAGAGCTAACATCCATCCTTCTCAAACTCTTCCAAAAATTGCAGAGGAAGGAACACTCCCAAACTCATTCTACAAGGCCACCATCACCTTGATACCAAAACCCGACAAAGATACTACAAAAAAAGAAGATTACAGACCAATATCACTGATGAATATAGATGCAAAAATCCTCAACAAAATACCAGTAAACAGAATCCAACAATGCATTAAAAGGATCATACACCATGATCAAGTGGGATTTATCCCAGGGATGCAAGTATTCTTCAATATATGCAAATCAATCAATGTGATACACCATATAAACAAACTGAAGAATAAAAACCATATGATCATCTCAATAGATGCAGAAAAAGCTTTCGACAAAATTCAACACCCATTTATGACAAAAACTCTCCAGAAAGCGGGCATAGAGGGAACCTACCTCAACATAATAAAGGCCATAAATGACAAACCCACAGCAAACATCATTCTCAATGGTAAAAAAATGAAAGCATTTCCTCTAAGATCAGAAACAAGACAAGGATGTCCATTCTCACCACTATTACTCAACATAGTTCTGGAAGTCCTAGCCACAGCAATCAGAGAAGTAAAAGAAATAAAAGGAATACAAATTGGACAAAAAGAAGTAACTGTCACTGTTTGCAGATGACATAATACTATACATAAATAATCCTAAAGATGCCACTAGAAAACTACTAGAGCTAATCAATGAATTTGGTAAAGTTCCAGGTTACAAAATTAAGGCACAGAAATGTTTTTCATTCGTATACACTAACAATGAAAGATCACAAAGAGAAATTAACGAAGCAATCCCATTCACCACTACAACAAAAAGAATAAAATAACTAGGAATAAACCTAGCTAAGGAGGTAAAAGACCTGTACTCAGAAAACTATAAGACACTGATGAAAGGAATTAAAGATGACACAAACAGATGGAGAGATATACCATGTTCTTGGATTGGAAGAATCAATATTGTGAAAATGACTATACTACCCAAAGCAATCTACAGATTCAATGCAATCCCTATCAAATTACCAATGGCATTTTTTTACAGAACTAGAACAAAAAATCTTAAAATTTGTACGGAGACACAAAAGACCCCGAATAGCCAAGGAAATCTTGAGGGAAGAAAAACGGAGCTGGAGGAATCAGGCTCCCTGACTTCAGACTATACTACAAAGCTACAGTAATCAAGACACTATGGTACTGGCCCAAAAACAGAAATATAGACCAATGGATCAGGATAGAAAGCCCAAAGATAAGCCCACACACCTATGGTCAACTAATCTATGACAAAGGAGGCAAGGATATACAATGGAGAAAAGACAGTCTCTTCAATAAGTGGTGCTGGGAAAACTGGGCAGCTACATGTAAAAGAATGAAATTAGAACACTCCCTAACACCATACACAAAAATAAACTCAAAACGGATTAAAGACCTAAATGTGAGACCAGACACCATAAAAGTCTTAGAGGAAAACATAGGAAGAACCCTCTTTGACATAAATCACAGCAAGATCTTTTTTGACCCACCTCCTAGAGTAATGGAAATAAAGACAAAAATAAACAAATGGGACCTAATGAAAATTAAAAGCTTTTGCACAGCAAAGGAAACTATAAATTTGATGAAAATTCTCAATAACAATGAAAACAAAGACTGAAAGACATTGAGAATCTGGGAGGAATTAGCACTAGCTAAAAGACGGTGGAGCTGTAGTTCCTGACACACCCTCTACCTTGGCTTCATGGAACAACATTCCAAAGAATGAGCTTCCTGCCTCTGCCTCTAGCCATCCATGTACTCAGAGTGGGATGAATTGGGAGATTGGGATTGACATATATACACTAATATGTAAAAAATAGATAAGTAATATGAACCTGCTGTACAAAAAATAATAAATAAAATTCAAAAAAAATAAGCATGAAAACTCAAAAAATAAAATAAAAATTTTTAAAAACCGCATGAAACATAGCTCAGAAGTTTTAAAATGTTTGCTTATAAAGTTGAATGCAAATGTCCAAAATAATTAAAGGAAATATATAATATAAAACAATGTAGTTACACTAATCTAGCTTATATTACCAGAAACTAGGAAGTGATTATAGGGATGAGAGGTGGGTTGAGGAGAGAGTGAAAATATGCACTAGTCTTTAAAATGCACCTTTCAGTCTTGATGTTAGAAAGCATATTAGGGAACTTTGGGTTAAAAGGATGCTTTTAAAGTTTAAAGTTAATGACAAGTATAATTTCAAATAGGATAGGAATTCTGGCTTAGAGAGAATCTGGGTGACAACCCACAATCATCCTCTTTCAATTTCTAACTAAATAGCTGTTGAAAACAAAATTTGATGAAAATTCTTAATAACAATGAAAACAAAGAAAACAATGAAAGGGCTTCCCTGGTGGCGCAGTGGTTGAGAATCTGCCTGCCAATGCAGGCGACACGGGTTCAAGCCCTGGTCTGGGAAGATCCCACATGCCGCGGAGCAACTAGGCCCATGAGCCACAATTACTGAGCCTGCGCGTCTGGAGCCTGTCCTCCGCAACAAGAGAGGCCGCGATAGTGAGAGGCCCGCGCACCGCGATGAAGAGTGGCCCCCGCTCACCGCAACTAGAGAAAGCCCTCGCACAGAAACGAAGACCCAACACAGCCAAAAATAAATAAATAATTAAAAAAAAAAAAAGAAAAGAAAACAATGAAAGACAGTTAGAATCTGGGAGGAACTAGCACTAGCTAAAAGACAGTTGATGGAGCTGTAGTTTCTGACACACATTCTACCTTGGCTTCATGGAACAACATTCCAAAGAATGAGCTTCCTGCCTCTACCACCATCCATCCATGCACTCAGAGTCCCAGGACCTATAACCACCAGGACACTGCAGATACCCCTCTCCACCCACTGAGAGATGTTCTCTAAAGCAAAGTAACCTCTGTCTAATTCCAGATACTGCAAACTCCTGAAAAACAATCAGGCACAATTTCTGGGTGCGGTGCATTTTCTGAGACAAGTAGTCCTGATAGACACAGTACTTGGGTAGGAAAGGACGGAGACACAGTGCATGCCTATCATATAATTTTTCAGACACTGCTATCAGTTTAAATGAACAATAAGCTAATTCGTGGGGGCAGAAGGAAGAAAGGAAAAAAAAAAAGAAGAAGAAAACCCACCTAGAACAGAGCAGAGATACACTCCATAGAAGCAAGCAATATAGAAACAGGGACAAGTTCACGAATTGTGGAGATGAACCTGCCATAAAGCTAGAGATCTGAACAATGATGAGAAGAGCGAGATGACTGCGTAACCCACCTGGCTCCACCAAGTCATAAAATACGGAAGGAGGAAAACTAAGAAGAAAGTGACAACAAAGAGCCTAAAAAAATGTATTGCAGAAGGAAAAGGATAAAGACGTCATGGTTGGGACTTCAAGGTAGACTGAAAACATAGTTACCTCTGCTTTCTTTTGATATCCCAGTAAAATTATTTAAAGGAATTTGAAACACGCACGCACACACACACACACACACACACACGGCATTAACCTAAATTCAAGAGGACAAAGGGAAAAAAGATGAGTAGATGAGAAATAGGAACAAAAATATGAAAACTGAAAAGCAGAGAAAATAGAAGTATTTAACCCTGCAAGGTTGCTGATGGTGAGAAGCAGGTAAATATACAAGCCACTTGGCACCACAGGAACCCGGAAAGCCTTCAGGCTTTTATAGGTTAGAATTAAGAGCAGAAGTGTTGCTTAAAAGTATGTGAAGGAAGCAGATATACCCTGAACTCTGTGAAGCCTGGCAAACACTCACCCCTAACTGGCCAAGGTAAACTCTTTGGACAAGCTGAACCAGAAATTCTGGACTTAGGAATTCTAAGAGCAGAGCTAGAGTTCTGTAACATAAGAACTGAAAGATCAAACCAAGAGGTCCAACATATACAACTGTGACACTCAGGCCGCCTCCCTCCTACTTGGCTCTAAAACATGGCAGCGATTTATGTAAAAGAGTGTTCTGCCTATATTTTCCTCTAAGAGTTTTATAGTGTCTGGCCTTACATTTACGTCTTTAATCCATTTTGAATTTATTTTTGTGTATGGTGTTAGGAAGTGGTCTAATTTCATTCTTTTACATGTAGCTGTCCAGTTTTCCCAGCACCACTTATACAAGAGGCTGCCTTTTCTTCGTTGTGTATTTTTGCCTCCTTTGTCAAAGATAAGGTGACCATAGGTGCGTGAGTTTCTACAATGGAATATTAGCCACAAAAAGGAACGAAATTGAGTCATTTGTAGTGATGTGGATGGACCTAGAATCTGTCATACAGAGTGAAGTAAGTCAGAAAGAGAAAAACAAATACTGTATATTAACGCATATACATGGAATCTAGAAAAATCGTACTGATGAACTTAGTGGCAGGGCAGGAATAGAGATGCAGACATAGAGAACCGACTTGTGGACACAGGCTGGGAAGGGGAGGCTGGGGCGAACTGAGAGAGTGGCATGGACATATATACACTACCAAATGTAAAATAGACAGCTAGTGGGAAACTGCTGCATAGCACACGGAGATCAACTCGGTGCTTTGTGATGACCTAAAGGGGTGGGATGCGGAGGGTGGGAGGGAGGCTCAAGAGGGAGGGGATATGGGGATATATGTATACATATAGCCAATTCACTTTGTTGTACAGCAGAAACTAACACAACATTGTAAAGCAATTATAATCCAATAAAGATGTAAAAAAAAAAAAAAATTTTTTTGAACGGCAGCCACACGTATGCCCTATAGGCAGGGATTGGAGTCGTCACTGGGGAAACACACCTGCCTAAGAGATAAGACGTACAGGTACTGACAGTTGGGGATCCTCCCAGAAAAATGTCTGAACCTCTGTCCACTCAAACTTTAGTGAAGCTGTTACTTGAAAAGCCTCTCTCACACTGCACACAGCTACAATCAGCTTTAAGTGGCCAATCACTGGAGGTTGAGGAGAATCCCAAATATTGAGACTAAGATACACAAAGAGAAATGAAGAAACTCAGGGGAGCTAGAGACAACAGAAGTAAATTTTTTGAAAAAATAAAAATTAATATCCTCAAAAAGGTGAGAGAAATATTGACTCCAAAAGAAAAAAAACACAGAATTCTATTTTAAAAAGATATGTGCAGGGAAACACAAAGAAGCTTCTGGATATTAAGGATTTGATAAGATAAATGCAAAATTCAATTAAAATGTCAAAAAAAAAAAAGTGGAGAAAATCTGCCAGGAAGGAACAAAAGGACAAAAGATAGAAAATAGGGAAAACATAAGAATATTAGAGATAAAAACCAGGATGGTCAATATCCAACTAAAGGAAGGACAAGAAAGATTAGAGTAAATGTAAAAGAGAAAAATATCAAATTAAAATGTAAATTTCTAGACCCAGATAGCATGATCTCCCATATTGAAGGTCTACTTCACACAACTAAATGAATGAACAGACACTTCCCAAGTTACTCGGTTGTGACATTCAAGAACCTCAGAGATGAAGATCCCAAAAGCCTCCCAAAAGTAACACCAGACTCCACAAATAAATATAGTGAGGACGTCAAATTATAAAAGAAAAATATTTGGAAACTGCAATTCTATATCCTGCCAAAGGAGCAAAAAAGTGTGAGGGTGGAATAACAAAAAAAATTTTTTTGACCTGTGAATTCTCAAAATGTTACTTCACTTACAACCTTGCTTAGAAGTTCCTGGAAAATCAGCTCTACTGAAGCAAGGAAAGAAACTAAGAAAGAGGTACACAAGAGGCCAGGAAAGAAAGGGCTCAAAACAGTAAAGTGAATTGTGATGAAGGGGGTGATGATGGTGATGATGGTGAAGGGGAGTTTAACATAGTGGGGAAGCAGAGTCTCAAGGTGATAGCTGTGATACTGGCCCAAAGAGCACACAGTCCCAGTCAAAGTAGGAGGGATTCCAGAAGGGACACCTCCAGGAGATAAATAAGACTGATACATTGAGAGGAGATTAATCTTCAGGGAAAATATTTAGGTATGAATTAATGATAGAAATGAAAATTAATCAAATAAGAAGCATTAGGGAGAGCAAAACGATTGTATTTATGTGACATTACATGGCTAATGAAGGAAATATACATAGTCATGATAATGTAAACATTAAATACTGATGATTGATAGAAAAATTATGAAAATACTCTTTTGGGATATGCGGGGAGAGGTATATTAGAGAGATAATATTAAGGAGATAATCTTCATATTCCATAGTACGACGATAAAGACAAAACAATAAATTAAAGAGATAGCAATATAAGCATGTTATTTAAACCAAGAAGGTAATTACCAGAAGAAACTAAATGAAAGAGTTCAGAAGTGTTGTCCTTGGACAGCAGAAATTAAATGGTCAGAGCTGAGCCAAAATGAGGCAAAGAATTATTTTCCTTTGCTGTAAACTTGTTTAGGCTATCTGTCATTTTAATGAGAATATTAAATATAATTTAATAAGAAAAATGATGTAATTGTATGAGAAAATATCTGCATGATACAGAAGAAGAGTGTATCTCTGAAACTATCTAATACAGTATTCAGAAGAACTTTTCAGGAAAATGCTCAGCATCTTCAACTAAGAACAAGATAAAACCTCTATAAACAAGATTAGAAAAATCATAAGTAAAAAAAAAAACAAGATAGAAAAGACAACTTGAAATTAGAAAGGACTGAAACAGAGCTAACAACATGAGAGCTCAATAAAAATCAACATCGGAAACATTATGTAAGGGACATAGAACTGTTGCAGAAAATGGAAACAATATTATGGAGAACAAAGAACCATCCAAGAAGATGGAGAAAACGGACAACAGCATGAAAATGAAAGAAGGATCATGGAGATTGAGGTCAGAGAAGAGGACCAATATAAGACACAGTGTTCATAAAGAAAAGCTCAAAATAAATAAAAATAATAACCAGAGCCTGCAATGGGCTGAATGTTTATTTCCCCCCAAAATTCACATGCTGAAACCAAACCCCCAATGAGATGGTATTTGGAGGTGAGGGCCTTTGGGAAGTGATTAGTGATTAGATTTGGGAATGGGATTAGTGCCCTTATAATAGAGGTCTGGGAGTACTCTGGACCCTTCTGCTGTGCGAGGTTATAGCAATGCCACAGCTGTCTATGAACAAGAAAGCATACAACCAGAAAGACGTCTTTCCTCACCGGATACTGAATCTGCCAGCACCTTGATCTTGGACTTCCCAGCCTCCAGAACTGTGAGAAATAAATCTATGTTGTTTATAAGCCACTCAGTCTATGGTATTTTGTTACAGCAGCCTGGACAGACTAATACAAAGCCTTTATAGAACAAAATATTCTGAGCGGAAGGAAATAACCTCTGTATGTATATTAAAAGGCTCACTCTGTATTGTAGAAAGTTATCAATAAAAAGAAGTACACCCTTGAAAAAGTTTTACCAAAAAAAGGAGGAAGAAAAAAGATCCTATAAATAATCAGGAAGAAAATATATGTTCCCTTAAAAAGAATGATGGTCAAGGATAATAGTCAATAAAGCAATGCCCAGAGAATATTAACAGAATAAGGGTGTAACCCCCTAATTTTATACCTTGCCAATTTGTAGCTCATACGTTAGGGCAGAAAAAGACATTCTCTCTCTTTTTTTTTTTTTTTTTGATTTAAGTATAGTTGATTTACAATGTTGTGTTAGTTTCTGACGTACAGCAAAGTGATTCAGTTATACATATATATACATATTCTTTTTCATATTCTTTTCCATTATGGTTTAGTACAGGATATTGAATATAGTTCCATGTGCTATACAGTAGGACCCTGTTGTTTACCTATTTTATGCATAATAGTTTGCATCTGCTAACCCCGAACTCCTAATTTATCCCTCCTCCACCCCCTTTCCCCTTTGGTAACCATAAGTTTGTTTTCTAAAGACATTCTCATTTATTATATCAGTGTTCACCTTCTTAGTTTCCTGGGACTTCTGGAACAAATTACCACAATGTTTGTGGCTTAAAACACCAGAAATTTATCTTCTCACAGTTCTGAAAGCCAAAAGTTCAAAATCAAGGTGTCAGCTAGGCCATGTGCCCTCTGGAGGCTCAGAGGAAGAACCTCTCCTTGCCTCTCCCAGCTTCTGATGGCTGCCAGCCATCCTTGGGGTTCCTTGGCTAATAGCTCCATCAGTCTAATCTCTGCCTCTTTCTTCCTGTCTTCTCCTCTTCATGTCTGTCCAAACTCCCTCAGCCTCCCTCTAATAAGGAGACATGTGATTGCATTGGGTTCACCTAGATAATCCAGGATTCCTTCTACCTCAGCTTCATCACATCTTTTGCCATACAAGGCAATATTTGATCTTTTGCCATATAAGGTAATGATCACAGGTTCTGGGGATTAGAATGTGGATATATCTTTGGGGCCACCATTCAGCCCACTACACCACCTATATTAACTTCTTGAAAAAAACATTACTTGTAAATATCTGCCGACAGATTAAGAGAGTAAAATCAAGAGCTCATGAATGAGAAAATTGTGGCATAAAAGTACTGGTAGATAAAATATGATTTTCTAAATAATTGTTCAAAATCTGTCTTCCTATTCAACAAAATACAGAAAAATAATTCTCAGGATAGAATGTCTATAAAGAAAAAAATAACAATTGTCTGTACATTAAGCCCACGTTATTTTACATGTTAGGAATTTTGAACCCTATGAATGTGCTCCTATTCAAAAATTATTTTAGGGACTTCTCTGGTGGCACAGTGGTTAAGAATCCACCTGCCAATGCAGGGGACACGGGTTTGAGCCCTGATCCGGGAAGATCCCACATGCTGCAGAGCAACTAAGCCCGTGCACCACGACTACTGAGCCGCGCTCTAGATCCTGCAAGCCACAACTACTGAGCCCGCTTGCCACAACTACTGAAACCTGTGCGCCTAGAGCCTGTGCTCCGCAACAAGAAAAGCCACCACGATGGGAAGCCCACGCACCACAATTAAGAGTAGCCCCACTCGCCACAAATAGAGAAAGCCCGTGCATGGCAACAAGACCCAATGCAGTCGAAAATAAATAAATAAATAATCAAATTTATATAAAAAAATTATTTTAAAAGAGATGAATATTTTGGAAAAAGAGCTTAAATCCTTACTTCATACTATAACACAAATTTTAAGTTAATTGAATATTTAAATGCAAAATTTGAAACTATAGCACCCTTGAAAATTGTTAGTGAACTTAATTTTATTATGCACAAGAGCATTTAAACTATATAGTCATTTGAAGAATGAAGTTTTTATATAATTGCTTACATAAAAAATTGTTTTCTATGCACTTAAAACCAAATTGTTTGCAAACTGTAAAACAAATAGGAAAATGTTTATAAAAATGATGAAACACAGTGCAAATATTCTTATTATATGTCAGGAACTCTTTACCTATGAGAGAAATACCTAACATTCTTTTAGAAGACTTGGTAAAAGACAAGAAAAAACAATTCACTAAATTTATGAACAAAATAGTCTAATAATAATCCAATTTTATTTGTAAGAATCCTTTGATTTTTACATTTCACTCATTGGCACATTGGTTCTTTCCATTTTTTTTTTGTAAGTAAACAGCCATTTCAAATTGAAGTGGGTTTTGTTCTTCTTTTCTATAATTTTCAAGACTTCCAGGGCTGTGGTAGAGAGAAGAGAGAACTGAGGAAGATATGATCCCCTGAGAGTGGGATGGACATTTGGATAGATGGGAGGTACAGGTCAGGGCAGTAGTTTGGGTGCTATACTGAAGCATCTACAGAGATTCTATGCAAACACAAGGTGTTACTACCTCACTGATGCCACTTGAAAGTATTTTATATAGGGATTTTCAGTGAAACGCATGCATAGAGTAGATGTTACTAATACCAAAAAAATATATTTCAAATCTAATGAAGATAACCCTTGGTTCCATACAATTAGAATCATAGGCTCTCTAGATGAGAAGGGATTTCAAATGCCATTTATTATCTATTTCAATAACTTTCTTACAACTTTCCTTCCTACACAACCTTATCAGAACCAAAATTGACAAGCCACAATTTATGTCTTGCTTTTCCAGAACCATGAGTATTATAAATTAATATTATATCTTCAAAATCTTATTAAATAGATTCGAAGGTTGAAAGGAATAAAAAAGAGGTAGTTTTTAGTCTGGAGCCCATGATCGCCAAAAATGCATCAAGGATGATGGCAAACATTTTCAACATTTGCTTCTTCTTCCTGGAATATGTCATCATTATCATAATATATCTTTTGACCATTAAATAGGCTCTTTACTGCATGGGTTGCAATTTACCACAAGTTAGACTGAATTTAATAAAAACAGAGCAAATAACATGTAGAAAACATGTGACATGTTTACCTTATTTAATCAGGTGTTAGGAATTTCCTCAAGCCTCAGAGGATTACATTGAATATGCAAAATATGAAACACCTTTTCCAAGAACACAGCCATTATCAATAAAATAGATACTATGTGAATTACAGGGCCCACCAGTTTGCAACTCTGGAAAATGAATAAACCATATTGCTGGTGGTTAGAAATGTCCTTAACAGAGAAGTTAGTTATGCAAAATTTATTTTAAATTTTTAGTTATCAAAAGTAACCACAAAAGCATAATTCAGTGGAACGTTTTTAGACATTAAAGCTGGTAACATGCTACTGAAAGAATGAGACAAAAAACATATCTCAGTGAAGTTAAGGAAAACATTTTTGTTAGAAAACCTGTTGACCTCATCAAGTGGGTTTAATATTTAAATGTGATGGACTCGGAGGAAAATGAACTACAAACACTGTGTAACTGTTAAAAATAACAGATGGTGAGAAAAATCATGCATAAAATTTTCCTCTGCTAGTGGCTGTACAGATTGTGAATGAAAGGAAAACTCTATTTAGGGAATTCCCTGGCGGTCCAGTGGTTAGGACTCTGCGCTTCCCCTGCAGGGGGCCTGGGTTCAATCCCTGGTCAGGGGACTAATCCTGCAAGCCACATGGCATGGCCAAAAAACCCCAAAAAACAACAGCACAAAAAAACTATTATGTATTGAATTGCAACGTAAAGAGGAAGGGACCTAATATATTGAACACCTGGAATCATCTGTAATCTGGGTCCAGGGTTACAGATATACATTAACATTTGGTAGTTTTATTCTCACAGGTGTCATTGACCTTGATGAGATGGGGCTTATCCAGTGTAGGAAGTTATACCTTATTCAAAAGGGACGTAAGAATAACAGTGAATGTCACAAACGCAGGCATCTTTATAACAGGCCATACAAATAAGGTGAAATGAGATTAGAAAGCACCTAAGCGAGACAGAAAAAAATACCTGATCATTTTGTGTTCCTGGACTATATACCTACCCTCCAGAACTAAGATAACAATAAGATTTTCCTGATACAGATTGAAAAAGGAAAAAGTAAAACTCTATTAGCAGATGACACGATCCTGTACGTAGAAAGTCCTAAGGAATCCACTAAACAACTATTAGAACTAATAAATGAGCTTAGCAAGGTTGCAAGATATAAGATCAATCACAAAAATCACTTGTACTTCTATATAATAAACAGTCCAGAATCACTTTGCTGTACACATGAAATTAACACAACATAGTAAATCAGCTATATGCCAGTATAAAAGTTTTTAAAAACAGTCCAAAAATGAAATTAAGAAAACAATTTTATTCATACTAGCATCAAAAAGAATAAAATAGGAACAAGTTATCAAAAGAAGTATGAAATGTATACTCTGAAAACTACAAAACGTTGTCAAAAAAAATTAAAGATCTAACTAAATGGAAAAACATCTTCTGTTCATGGATCTAAAGGCTTAATGTTGTTAAGATGGCAAAAAAAAAAAAAAAAAATGACAATACCCCCAAAACTAATCTACAATCCTTATGAGAATCCCACCTGACTTCTGTGTAGAAATGGACAGATTCTAAAATTCACATGTATTGCAAATGACTTGAAATAACCAAAACAATCCTGAAAAAGAACAACAAAGTAGGAGGAATCACACTTCTCCATTTCAAAACTTACTGCAAAGCATGAGTAATCAAAACAGTGTGGTGTTCATATAAGGACAGACATAGAGATCAATGGAATAGAACTGAGTGTCCAGAAATAAACCCATGCATCTATGGTCAACTGGCTTTTGACAAGGGTGTCAGGGCCATCCCATGATGAAACAATAATCTTCTCAACAAATGGCGCTGGGACAGATGGATAACCACATGCAAAAATATACAACCTCACACCATATACAAAAATAAACTCAAAATTGATTAAAGTCTTAAATGTAAGAAATTGTAAAACTCTTAGGAAAAAAACATAGGAGTAAAACTTCATGGCCTTAGGTTTGGTAAATGACTATTAGATATGATACCAAAAGCACGAGCAACACGAGAAACAAATAGATAAACTGGACTTCAAAATTTAAAACTTTCATGCTTCCAAGTACACTATGAAAAAAAAGTGAAAAGATAATCCACAGAATGGGAGAAATCTGATATGTAAATCATATATCTGATAAAGGACTTGTATCTAGAATATATAAAGGACTCCTCCAACTCAATATTAAAAAGAAAATCCAATTAAAAATAGAGTCTGAATAGACCTTTCTTATGTCCCTCTGTCACCCCACTCCCATTAAGAAGTAATTTTTTACTATATCAAGACAAGCTACTCTTCAAATTCTTAAATTCCTCTATAATCCATGTCACATCCCAATTCTTCACTATTCCACACTGCTCAGTCTTTGAAAATGTCTTGTCCTTTTACAGCTAAAGAAATGCAAAAATATCATGCAACATCTATCAATGTCTAAATCCCCTTAGGTATTTTGCATTTCACAAGTCCTCTGAGGATGCCCTCTCTGGTCTTTATACCAACTTTCCAAGAAGTAAGACTGTTTAAGCCTCACTTTCTCCTCCCCACAGGGACCTGGTTTCTTCCTCTTCTGACCTCATTTTAAATACTATATTATTCTGTATTTTATACAATATAGAACTATATACTATACTGTATTCTCCTTTAATTATTCATATGCCTATGTTATTTTAACCTCAAAGAGGATTCATTTTTTATGGTAGGAGTTATTCCTTTTACTGCTGTTTTATAACAGTGCTAGATGCATCAAAAATTTAATCAAGTTTTTTGAACTGATTAGCATCTTACCTTATTGGCTTTGAGGTTGCATAATGAAATGTCACAGAACTGTTAAGACTGTTTAAAGGAATAGTGTAAAATAGTTTGGGGTACCCTCAAATTAGAAGATTACCATGAATGAAATATATCTTAGAACAGCCTAGAAGTAAGACTTATTTGAAATCTGACTTTCAAATTTCACAAATAACTAGCACTTTTATTTCTGCCAGAATGCATATTTGGATGAAGAAGTTGATACTGGATTCAAAGTTGGCTTCCTATTTCTTGTGCCTAATAGCTCTCTGGGCAACCTTTGGAAGCCACATGTTATTTTGGCATTTCTTTGGATTTATTATACAAGTAGCACATTATTTCCAGTGTCTGGGCCATCTGAAATAAGTAAAAATTCTACCTCTGTGTTGCAGGCAGTTAATGACTGGATGAGCCCCAGTTAAGCAAGAAGGCAGTTTAGTCTTTCCACTTGCCAAACCTAGAGCAAAGATGGCTAGCAACTGGCTTGGAGGGTCCCATAAAAACAGAAACTGACTTGAACCTCACTTAAATAGAAACTAAATACCAGCCTAACGTTTGAAATAATCTAAACCCCCATATTTCTTTATTAGTTCTGTTTGTCTTTTTGTTGTTATTGTTGTTTTTAATACTCTTGAACCTTTCTTGGGTCCTAGTCTGAACTGGAAGTGCCAGAAAAACAACACAAAATATTGCCATTGTTTTTATGTTCTAACCAGAAGTGGGAAGCACTGAAAATGTGAAGATACCATAATTAAAGTCCATCCAATTACAATTCTTGCAACAAAGAATACAAATAACAAGACAGTAGCCAATGTGGCTTTGAAAGGGATTAAGTCTGAGGCCCACTGGCAGAGTTTTTCTTAAGTACATATATATATAAATCTGGAAATAGAAAAGAAAAGAAGAAATGAAACTGCTTCTTCGAGAATGATTGAAAGGCAAAGTTGTGAGCATATGTAAGTGAAAGCCACTCCAAGCCCCAGTATCCCTTTTAACTATTAATATCAATGCCTTTTCTATTAAAAGCTTTCAGTGAGTGTTAAGTAGAAATGGATGGTTACATTTTATATTAATTCATTGCTTCTGTACAATGTCTTGAAGATATACTATAAGAATAATTTTTAAAGTGGAAGAGAATAGAAATAGAGACATGGGTATCTACCAGCAGAACAGCCAGCTTTTGAATGGTTGAGATTGAAGCCTGCAAATTTGTAACTGGGAGCAGATTTTCGGAACGAACAATAAAGTGGTGTGCATTGAGCAGCTACTACATTATCAGCGCTGTGCACACTGAGGACCAACTGACTGAGAATTTTGGTTTTAGTAGCAGAAGCAGGAAGGAACAGCTTTAGGACGAAAATGATGGCTTTTGTTTTAGATATGTTGTGTGTTGAGATGGGTTCAGCAGGCACTTGGATATTCAGAGCCTGGGGAAAACCTGGGAGCTAGAGATAGAGGTATAAATTGAATCTCTAAGGGTGAATAGAATCTAGAAAGAGAAGAAGATAAAGGAATTAGACACGACACTGATAGGTGGATGGATGAAAGAGAGAAACCAGAAAGAGTCTAGGGCCAGCTTCATAGGTGTGACCCATGCTGTCTCAAGGGCTCCGAGCCCAGTGAAATGCTCTACTACTACAGTCTCAAAATTCTTATAATTTAATCTCTGAATTTGTGTCTGTAACAAAAATTGGATGGGACCATGGAGCACATGAGTAAGGAAAGGAAATAGGCACCGTATACATGTTCACACTTCCTCGCCTTCCCATCACATGTCACGCTGACTCTCGACACAGAGTTCCAGGGCCCACGATGTGTAGGAGAGAGTTCTGCAAGACTCAAAGTGAATACCAGGTCATCTTTGACTGAGGAAGAGAGACGGGAGGAAGACTGAAAGCCCCAAGAGGCCATCCATGATTTCTGTTCAAACCAGAATTTGCTGGTTTGAAAGAAATCGATGCCATTCTAAGAAACATGAATAACCACGAAACCTTCTTATATCCTGTCTTACTTGTGTTACTTCCTGGTATTAGCCAAAAATAACGACATAGAAGGAAAGGGAGCGCTCAGGCAACCCACATTTCCTCTTTCTTTCAGTCCTTCCTTACTCGCCAATGGTAGGGTGTTGGTAGCATGTGTGTATATCAAAAGGTGAATTTTAAAAACAGCAGTTTGTTTTGTGCAGTGATTCCACTGTTCTGGTGAGAATGAAATACTTATGTGTGTATCAGCTAAAAAATCCTAATTGTGTAATTTCAATGATTCTACACGTAAACCAAATGCTCTTAAATTTGCATTTAAAAATTGGTGTGGAATATAAAGATAAATGGTAAAATTCATGCTAAAATTTTAAAATTTTAATTTTTCTTTATTTAGAATGACATTAAATAGCAAGAGCAAATTAAAAGATACCATCACAAGTGAAGAGAGAAACTGCATGAGAAAGGAAACAGCTTTATATCTGAGTGTCTTTCATGGTACTTCTTCCTGCTTTCTGAACAAGGGAACCCATATTTCCATTTTGCATTGAACCCAACAAATTTTGCAGCCAACTCTGAAAGGGTCATTGGGTTGAAGAGGAGCCAGGATCATCTGTCATGGAAGGAAAAGGAAAGGTATTTGGAAGAGAGAGCATTTGGTTATTTGCTCAAATACAGCCCTGCAACAGCTCTCTTGCTGGGGGTGGGTAGGGACAAGATTTGTCATGCCTGCCTTCCTGCCAACAGAGGGCCAGGGCACCCAGGAGATGGCTCACCTCTGAAGTCTGCCTTCCTTCCTTTCTGTCTTCAGGCTGGGGATTGAGAATTGACATTAGACATGAAGGTTAACCTGGTAATCTTTGAGAGAGCAATATGGGGAGAATAGCTGGATTGGAAGCCAGATTTTAAAAAACTAAGGAGTCAGCAAAGAGAACACGAACACAGCCAGGATAAATTACACCCTCAGAAAGTGTATTAGAAGTCTGAATGGATGGATGGATGGATGGATGGATGGATGGATGGATGGATGGATGGACGAAGGTAGGGATGCATAAATTGACTTATGTACTTTCCTTTCTACTCTTTATAGATTAGACAGTAATATATTATGAAATGGGAAAATGGGAGATTTTTATGACACAATATTTGAAAACCAAGAACAACACTGAAAATACTGTGTAAAAAACATTCTATGTAGAACAAAATATCACTTTTAGGTCAATAGGACACTGGTTTTTAAGTGAAAACGGGACTTTCATACATAGGTAACTTTATCTACTTTTTGTTTCTTAGATTTTCCTCTTACCATGAAAGGGTAATGCCACTGACTCCACCTATGGACAGACGCCAGGGCTGTTCTAGACAACAGGCCATATTTGGCATTTTTTTTGTCCAGTTATAGGTATGGGCTACAGTACACTCAGCACCAATACTCTTCCTCAGGATCAAATTGCGTCCCATGATAGGCATCTGTCTGATGTTTACCTAGAGATGGGCATTCAATCCATGCCTTTGAAAGATGGTTCTCTCCATATAAAGCCAACCGGCCAGCACGAGACTTGCCTCTACAACTTCTGCCTCATTAACGGCTAATGAGTAGAGCTCAATGCCAAACAACAGGGAAATTTCTGCTTTGATTATTCCAGGTTCAAGTTTATGGCACTGGCCTCCAGACTGAAATTGGCTCACAGGGAACTGAAACACACTCTGTACTAATAAAAACACAAACTGCATATGCCGTAAGGCGTCTTTGAGTGATTACACCTGAAGGACTAATACGAGTTGCAGTGAGATCATTTGCTTTTCAAATATTTCCAAGGGTGTCATATTATAGCCTCCCATTCAGAATGAATTCCTGACCCCGACTTTGCTTTCAACAGGTTCACTGATTATACAAGGGAAAGCCACAGTAGGAGCAAATCTCTTTCTCTGAATTGGCAACTCTTGTTCCTGTTATCGTGCGTCTGTTTTTACAGTGTGAACAAGTTTGGGTTTTAATCTCAGCCAACAGCCACAGAGTTTGAGGCTCCTGACAAATGATTGGGTTCCCTCACTGTGGTGCAAGTGGCTGTAACAAAGAGGCTTGAAGAAAAAAAAGTGAAGGAAAAGAGGTTCTACTTACCTCTGAAATAGAGGTTCTACTTAACCTCTCACTGTGGTGTAAGTGGCTGTAACAAAGAGGCTTGAAGAAAAAAAAGTGAAGGAAAAGAGGTTCTACTTACCTCTGAAATAGATACATTTTACTTGTAGAATAATACTTGTCTGAAAATTATTTTGAACAATCAGAGAGCAGGGCTGTCCTTTGTCTACCGTTTCATGACTCAGGACCTCCCCACCCCATATCAAGACAGAAAGGACCTGGATCTCCTTCCTCCCTCTATCCATCAAATACCCATTTCAGACTCAACAGCAATGCCTCATTCAATTATCTGTGCATCTTTGCAAGCCGGTAGTCCATTTCAGAGCCCTGCTTAGTTGTGGTGTGTTTTGAGGACGCGAGCTAGCTGTTCTTTCTTTCCTCAGTTGGTCCTGTTAGTTTCAGGTTTGGGGTCACTGCATGTTTCATTTCACAGCAAACATGCAAATATGAAAGTGATAAACACGGTCTAGATATGAGTGTACAAGACTTATACATACTTGGATTTAAAAAGAAAAAAAGAAGCTGCAGAACATAACTGTAGGACGGTCATTAGTCATTCCAAATGTCATAAGGAAGGTTGGGCGCATTCGTGAATTCCTTGTAACTTTCACCTCACTTCCTCCGTGTGTGTCAATAACAGAAATAACAGCGGTTCTGGGGTCCTCGTAAGTAGTCCCAGTGCTCACTGTGAAGCTGTAGGACTCTGTCAAGCACAGGGTCGCCCATATGTTTGTCACCTCCGAGCCACCTACAAAATTTTTGCCATATTAACAACTCTTTTTTTTTTTAAGTAATTGTTTATTTATTTATTTATGGCTGTGTTGGGTCTTTGTTTCTGTGCCAGGGCTTTCTCTAGTTGCGGCAAGTGGGGGCCACTCTTCATCGCGGTGTGCGGGCCTGTCACTATCACAGCCTCTCTTGTTGCGGAGCACAGGCTCCAGACGCGCAGGCTCAGTAGTTGTGGCTCACGGGCCCAGCTGCTCTGCGGCATGTGGGATCTTCCCAGACCAGGGCTCGAACCCGTGTCCCCTGCGTTGGCAGGCAGACTCTCAACCACTGCGCCACCAGGGAAGCCCTAACAACTCTTTATACTCTTAATCTCGATATTTTTATGTAGACCTCCTCTGACTTTTAGAGAGTCAAGTTCATTTATTTTAGAAGAAAACTTTTTTCGTTACTTAATTAAATTTTATTAGGTTAGATTATATTAGATTTTTCTTTATTCTCAGATGGAACTTTAAAAAAAATTTTTATTGAAGTATAGTTGATTTACAATGTTGTGTTAGTTTCAGGTATAGAGCAAAGTGATTCAGATATATATATATATATGTTCTTTTTAAAAGAAAACTTTAAGAGACTGCTGTACTCCTTCTGCTGAACTGGATTGTATGTTCTGGAAGGCATGGACTTGATCTTACATTTCTTTTGTAACCTCCTTGGCCACAGCCCTGTGCTAGGCTTACAATAATACAGTTTGCACAACAATGCTTATAGAATGAGGTCAGCTTTTCTAACTTCAAGGAAATTAGTCCATGAAGAATATTCTACACCCAAAGCATAGAAAATTCAAAATATTAATTTTCATGTGTGATGGAAAGGGAATGAGAAAAAAAATTGCATCCAAGACTCTGAGGACTTCAGACTTTCACATTCTGCATGATCTTTTATTTGAAGAGACAAGAAAATAAATACTTCCTAAAGATAGGTTCTTGAAAACATATTTTTTGGTAATCAAAACCATATTAGCCCTTGACATTGTATAGTAGTCTCAGCCTTTTTAGAAATGCTCGTGTCAATATGTTCAATCAATTTCTCACCAATGAAAAGCCTGGAGAGTGGGAAAGGTAGAACAGAGGCAGAAATAAAAGTGACCTTTTGAAACTACTTTTGCCTTCACTATTTGGGTCCAGATTTGAAGACCATTCATTATTTTCTTTGCTAAAAATTTTCCAAGTGTCATCAAACTGAAAACTTGGTGCATCTTCTCTGGTTTTAGGTAGAGAGTAATTACCATCTGCACCCTACAAATGTGGCTAAGCTTGCACTGAAATAAACCATCCAAATCCCTGGCGAACATCAAAATTGTAGACACAGGGAGCAAAGCGGAAAATTGTAGTATGGCAAAATAGCTACAGTTAATTATGTAAAATTACATAGAATTTTAGTCTTCTTTAGAGGTGCTTTATTTAAACTTACATCTAAATGCACATCTTTGGTTAATGCAACTTTCATTTCAAGTCAGGGAGTTGACAGAACAACATTTATTAAGTTTAAAATTAAAGCAGATTGCAATTTTGGAAAGTTTTAGGGTCTTTTTTTTTTGAGAAAAGTGTTGTTTAACACTGTGAGGCCAACTTGATCTCCTTTTCTCACACCAATTCTCGCATGTGCTCCTACCTGTAAAGGCTTTTCGGCTCTCTCCCATTGTATAAATACATGTTATAGGTTTCAGAGTCTACTCAAAACTTCGTCTCCTAGGGAGCATTCCAAGAGATGATGTCCCCCTGTACCAGGCTTGGCAGGTCCTGTGACAGCCCGCTGTTGCCCTTATTCCCAGAGAAGCTATGATAGTGACCCCGTGCTATTCTAGTCCCAGGAGGGGCACTCTGGGTGGCTTACTGGCTGGATGAAGGACTCAAAAATCAATGATATTGGGCTTCCCTGCTGGCGCAGTGGTTGAGAATCTGCCTGCCCACGCAGGGGACACGGGTTCGAGCCCTGGTCTGGGAAGATCCCACATGCCGCGGAGCAACTAGGCCCGTGCGCCACAACTGCTGAGCCTGCGCGTCTGGAGCCTGTGCTCCACAACAAGAGAGGCCGCGACAGTGAGAGGCCCACGCACCGCGATGAAGAGTGGCCCCCACTTGCCGCAACTAGAGAAAGCCCTGGCACAGAAACGAAGACCCAACACAGCCAAAAAAATAAAATAAAATAAATAAATAAGTCAGGAGCTCTTAAAAAAAAATCAATGATAATCAACCTCTGATTACACAGGGACGTCATTAAGCATCATAATGCCCCTCATTTACCCTGACCTCTATGGCTCCTTTCAGAGGAAAGCATGGATGTACGTTCTATAGAACCACTTCTATCCTGACTATGGGAAACTGAACAGGATGGGGGGCTCAAGAGTTCACTTTGAGTCCAAATGAGATCAGTTTCTCCTGATCTGGGGGATTGAAGGTAAGAGAGGAAATAACCAAAGAGAGCATGAAAGCAAGAATTAAGCCTGACCATCACAAAGAAGAAATGGAAAGTCAGTTTCCTAGTGCTGCTTCCTCTGTCAGTCAATGCCTATCCTTGCAATTAACCATCGTTTTTCAGAGACAGCCTAGCACAAAGTTAGTACATCTAAGTAGTTATACAATAAATAAATAACTGCTTTGTAATGCCACCGTACAAAGATATTACATAGTTATTGACTATATTCTTCACACTGTACATCATCTTAATTATGCAACTCTCAGGACCACTGTTTCTATATGAAACATGACCTTTACTCCTTGGGCCAGCTCTCTAGATCTCTGCTGTGCAAGTTCCCTGACTCTCAGAATCTACCTCCTCTTCCAGGCCCTTTTTCAACCTACAGAATGTGCACCTCACACCGGTCAGAATGGTCATCATTCAAAAGTCTACAAACAATAAATGCTGGAGAGGATGTGGAGAAAAAGGAACCCTCCTACACTGTTGGTGGGAATGTAAATTGGTGCAGCCACTATGGAGAACAGTATGGAGGTTCCTGAAGGAACTAAAAATAGAACTACCATATGATCCTGCAGTCCCACTCCTGCCTGGGAATATATCCAGAGAAATAATTCAAAAAGATACATGCACCCCAATGTTCACAGCAGCACTATTCACAATAGCCAGGACATGGAAGCACCCTAAGTGTCCAATGACAGACGAATGGATAAAGAAGATGTGGTAAATATATATATACAATGGAATATTACTCAGCCATAAAAAAGAATGAAATAGGGCTTCCCTGGTGGCGCAGTGGTTAAGAATCTGCCTGCCAATGCAGGGGACACGGGTTCGAGCCCTGGTCTGGGAAGATCCCACATGCCGCGGAGCAACTGGGCCCGTGAGCCACAACTACTGAGCCTGCACGTCTGGAGCCTGTGCTCTGCGACAAGAGAGGTCGCGATAGTGAGAGGCCTGTGCACCACGATGAAGAGTGGCCCCCACTTGCCGCAACTAGAGAAAGCCCTCGCACAGAAACAAAGACCCAACACAGCCATAAATAAATAAATAAATAAATAAACCCAAAGTTTAAAAAAAAAGAATGAAATAATGCCATTTGCAGCAACATGGATGGACCTAGAGATTATCATATTAAGTGAAGTAAGTCAGACAAAGGCAAATATCATACAATATCACTTCTATGTGGAATCTAAAAAAATGATATAAATGAACTTATTTACAAAACAGAAATAGACTCACAGATATAGAAAACAAACTTATGGTTACCGAAAGGGATGGGGGGAGAGATAATTTAGGAGTTTGGGATTAACAAGTACACGTACTATATATAAAATAAATAAACAACAAGGACCTACTGTATAGCACAGGGAACTGTATTCAATATCCTGTAATAACCTATAACGGAAAATAATCAGAAAAAAATATATAGTATATGTATACATATGTATATATGTATAACTGAATCACTTTGCTGTACACCTGAAACTAACACAACATTGTAAATTAACTATACTTCAATTTTAAAAAATGATTTAAATTTCAAAACAGAAATCTACAACGTGTGACCTCTGTATGCAAAGATGGCATTTAGAGAATCACGGAGACAGAAACTTGGTAATCCCTCTGTCCATGTGGTACTCCCAAGGCTTGGTGCAACAGAAGCTCCATTTTCCCAAACTCTATTTGCCAATTCCTTATTAGCTGCCAGCATCTGAATGACCAGTTAAGAAATGTGGCTGAAGCAGAGAACAAGTACTGTTTCTCGTGGGGGTGCGTGCTCCTATTTGATCACAGGAAGAGCAGCACCAGACAGGCTGCCTGAAGAGACCCTCACCCCCATCCCCACCCCCGGTGCTCCTCTAAAGGAGAACTTGTCCATTCACCCTTCACCTAACCTTCATCTACCGAGTTCTGGATAAAATACCTTACATATGAAGAAATAGTAACAACAGTGACAACGGTAACAATCAACTGCTTCAGGGAGAGGGACCTGTCAAGTGCGCTTCAGTAGAGACACCATCTTTCCCCACCTCTGTATGCAGCGCACCTGCACATCTGTCCTCACTGTGGACCAGGAGAAGACACCTGACTCAAGCTGGGCCAATTCTTCCTACTCCTGGGAACCTGGAATTGGAATGAACAAATATCGAGTTCGTTAATGATGTGAAGCCAAGCTAGAGAGCCAGGTAGAGGCTGCCATTTTAAGGCAGCCAAGCATAAGGCGCTGAGTGAATGGAGGAGGTCAGCAGAGAGAGAAAAAAAATGAAACTGGCACATGGCAGAGAGGAGACATCAAGAAGCCCCGGGGAGAGATGGAGAGAGAAGAGGGGAATTATTTTAAAAACTTGTATAACTTTCTAATTCTTCTAAGTCCTAGAGTTCTTCCTGCAATTAGATTCATTAGTACAAATTCCACCTTGCATAAACAGATGAGTAGATCTCTGGTTCTTGCGATGAAATGTACACGTACCAGTGGGTTTCTTAAGAGTAAAAATAGGGCTACTAGATAGTGACCTGTGAACTTATGGCTCTTAGTTTTCATCACAGCTTGATATTGAATTCTAAGACCATTTTACATTTACCAACTTATTTTCTTCCATTTAAATTGTTCCTATAGCAGGAGTGCCGTGTATATTGTATGATTATTCATTGAGCTGCTTCGTGTGTGGTGATAACTAAGGCAGGATTCCTTCCTGCTGGAGGCTGGGGCTCAAAGGTGTAAACAAATAATGACAGTGGCAGGGGAGAAGTCTATCCTAGAGGCACAGGTTGAGGTCCCAGGGCTCTGGGGATGCTACCTTATTTCATTTTCACCTACGTCAAAGAGACTTACAAGAATTGATACTTCACAAAAACAATCACACAAGACAGGTAAACAGTTTAATCTCAGTACTTTTCACTCGAAGGCTGAGGAGGTACAGGGTTGTCCTCTTGGCACAAAACTGGCATTTAATAAACGTGGGCCCTGCCACGTCCTGCCACGTCGCACCACCTCCTGGGACCGTTTTAACGGTAAAAAATCGGGCACAAGAAAAGATCAGGCAATTCATTAACTTGCCTGAGAACACAGCTTACTTCAGGGCTGACCATTCTTTTCATTCTCAGGTAAACGTCCCCTGAGAAGTTTTGCCAAAAAAAAAATGTACAAGTTAAACCAGCCTATTGAACAACAAACAGGTTTTCCTCCTCTCCTTCCTCAGAGGGCATTAAAATGATAATGAAGGAAACGTTTTTAAAAAGTATAAACACCAAGGACAAGGAAAACAGGAGAGGGGACATGAGTACAAGGTCAGAAAAATGAAATAAGAGGTGCCGTGCCCGAAGAGGAAGCCCCAAGCCAGGACTGGAAAGGCAGTGAAGAGCAGGGATGGCCACCGGCAAGAGGCTGACCTCAGAGAGTCTCGGTGTGGCCCACAGCGGGGCTGAAGCCAGGCGAGGACCCGGGGGCATTGCCTTCCCTCCCCCTCACAAGGACACAACTGGGTGTCTGCCTGTACTAATGGAGACTTGGGGGATTATCCTCCAGAGAGATTGAGAGGGACAGCCTTTGGGATCAGGAAAACCTGGTCCAGAGCAAGAATGGAACAATGTCCAAGGTAGAAAACATGGAACTGAATGTGACATCCAGACCCTGGGTCCAAGTGGCACTTAATGAACTAGCCTGCCACCCTTTAGGCGAGAGATGAGGACATTATTCTTGGGAAAAAGCCTCAGAGGACAGCCTTTCCTGTGCCAGCAATGCTGGAGTGCTCTCAAGGTGGGGGGATTCTCTGCCTAATCATCTGGAAACGAAGGCCACTGCTTGTCATGCCACACACACATCCACAGCTCTCCCAGCTTTAAAAAAATAATTTGGGCTTCCCTGGTGGCGCAGTGGTTGAGAGTCTGCCTGCCAATGCAGGGGACACGGGTTCGAGCCCTGGTCTGGGAAGATCCCACATGCCGCGGAGCAACTAGGCCCGTGAGCCACAACTACTGAGCCTGCGCGACTGGAGCCTGTGCTCCGCAACAAGAGAGGCCGCGATAGTGAGAGGCCCGCGCACTGCGATGAAGAGTGGCCCCCGCTTGCCACAACTAGAGAAAGCCCTCGCACAGAGGCGAAGACCCAACACAGCCAAAAATAAATAAATAAATAAAATGCTGTCTTAACTCCTAGAGAGTTTCATTAAAGAAAAAAAAAAAATTTATTGGGATGATATTCACATAACAAAGGGAACCATGTTAAATGGACAATTTGGTGGCATTCAGTACATTCGCAATGTTGTGAAGCCTCTTCCTCTATTTCAGCGGTCCCCAACCTTTCTGACACCAGGGACTGGTTTAGTGGAAGACAATTTTTCCACGGACGGGGTGGTGGTGGTGGGGGAATGGTGCAGGCGGTAATGCGAGCGATGGGGGGGATGGTTCAGGTGATAATGTGAGCGATGGGGAGCGGCAGATGAAGCTTCACTCGCTTGCCCACCGTCCACCTCCTGCTGTGCGGACCATTACTGGTCCGGGGCCTGGGGGTTGGGGACCCCTGCTCTATTTAATTCCACAACATGTCCATCACTCCGAAGTAAACCCCCTTACCGGTACCCATGAAGCACTTTCTTCCCATTCTCCCCTTCCCCCAGCCCCGGGCAACCACTGATCTACATTCTGTCTCCATGGGCTTATCTGTTCTGGATCCTTCAAATAAACGGAATCACACGTGACTATTTGTGTCCGCCATCTCTCATTCAGCATGTTTTGGAGGTTCATCCCTTTTGCCATGTGTATCAGGATTTCACTCATTTTTATGGTTGAATAATATTCCACTGCAGGTATATGTCACAATCCAGGTCAGCTTTTGATGCTCAGTCTTGAATAAAACCAACTGGTAATCAGCATACATAAGACAAAAAAGAGAAGCCAAAAGAAATAGAAAAATGGAAACCAGAGGAAACAATATAATTCAGAGAACATGCTAAAACTCCTAAAAAAGCAACAACTCAAATATATATCCTGAGAGGTATATATATACACACACACACACATATGTATATATATTTGTATATATGTGTGTGTGTACACATATATATACAGGTACACATACATATACAGGCTGATATGGCAGCCTTAAAATAAGAGGATGCTCTGAGAGAGATTAGAAAAAAAAACTTGGCCAAAATAAAGCTAAAGGGTAGAAAATTAGAAGACAAGATTAAGGAAGTGTCCCAAGAAGTCTGATAAAGAGGCAAATTTTGAGACAAAAAATAAGAGACTTAAGACAAGTTGAGAAGAATTAAGCAATGCCTTAACTATTCTGAGACAATAATGTGTCTTAGCCTAAAATTTTATACTCAGCCAAACTATGAGTCAAGGGTTAGAGGAAGGCCATTTTCCGACAAGAAAGGAATCAAGAAATTAGCTTCTCATGAAGACGTTCTAAGGAATCTACTGCAGGATGTGCTCCAACAAAATGAAAGAGAAAAGCGTGGGCCCAGGGAACAGTAGGTGTGAGCTGGCAAACAGCACGGAAGCTCTCCTCCAGCGTGGCAGCCGCGCCACAGACTGAGAGCTCAAACAGTCTAGGTTTTTGCAGGAACACTGAGGGCTCCCAGGGTATCGTTGCAAACACAGGGCATAGATGCTCCACCAGAAATTTCCACCGGCAGAACACATAGCCATCAAAAGCCCAGGCTCGCCCAGGAAAAGGTGGCATGGCTAAAAAGGATCTACATTTTTCATCAGATCCAAAAACAGTCAGCTTGCAGTTCAACAGGCATCTATCTCCCTGGGCGCCTCCTGTGATGTGGAATAGCTGTGGGCTTCTCATGCGGGTTAGTCTCCATTCACCCCTCTGCACCCACTCCCCACGGCTCTGCCCTGCTCTGTTTCTGGAGAGGCTACACCGGGGACGGCACCACCGAGCTAGTCGGCCTCTTGGCCTGAAACTGGATTTGGCCAAAGGGAAGCACTGACAGACTGTCAGGGGGTAGAAGGAGAGACAGAGCCCAGGATAGGTACCCTCCTCTCCCCCATGCCCATGCTGTTTCAGCAGCTGTCCTGTTTCTCTGTGGCCACAGCTCCTGTCAGGCAGCCCCTCTTCCATGGCAACCGCTCTCACCGGGCTCCAGGACCGTTCCTACCCACCCCGCTTCAGGCTCCACGGTGATGACTTCCCAGAGAGAGTTGTGAGCTCGTGGGTGCTTCACCCTTCCTTCCTGGTTCCCTACATCTGCCCAGAACTTTGTAAATAGTCCCTTTATTAAACTCTATTCAATTAAAACCTTTGAATGTGACATCTTTTTTCTGCTATAACACTCATAAACTTATAAATCATAATAGAAAGGGTCAGAAAGTTACAAAGGCATTAGTATAGTACTGTAGAAGATGAATTATTTCTTTTTTTAGTCTTCGCTTCTGAGTTTATCTAATGAATCGTTCTCATTCGAATAATTCATAGTGTGTGTGTGTGTGTGTGTGTGTGTGTGTGTGTGTGTGTGAGGGGGAGGGAGAGAGAGTTTGAGAGAGAAAGGAAAAAATTGTATTTTATTTATTTCAGGTTCTTGCAGTAATCAGATGGACTAAAAGATTCTTTCGTACCGGTGCTTAGAAACCATGTTTTAAATAGGAAGGTTACACAATGTTTAATACTTGCTAACAGTTTAGTAAAGTATATATTTGGTACTTTTATTAGTTTGCGTAATGAACATGCTAAAAACTACCCTTTTATTATGATATAACTCATGGTACTCACTCTTAACAGTGCTGCTATCTTCTCTATTCCTACGCAAGAAAAATCTTAATAATGGTTGTAATCATAAGTAATAATAGTCATAATCATAATATACATATAATTTTGCATCATGACTTTTCCACTTACAAGTATACAATGAGCATCTTTCCATGTTGCTACATAATTTTCGTAATCATTACTTGCAAATTCTATAGAGTACCTAATCATATGGATGTACCATGAATCACACACCACTGCCATTCCATTTTCTCCTAAGCAATTTTCTCAGGATCTATATGAAAATTATTACTGTGCACACAATAACATCAAATAAATCTGATAGACATGAGGTCCTTCCTTGGAAGAGTAAACCTAGTTAGGACTAAAGTACGCTGCTCTAACACTTAGACTGACCTGCAGGATGGGCAGGCAGGTTGGCCAATGGTCTCTGTGTACAGAGAGAGACAGGAGCCCTGCAGAGGAGCCTGGTCTCAGAGAAGAGGGAGCTGGGGACCCAGACTAGACCAGTAACAATCCTTGAGCCCCAGAGAGGGACAGAGCTTCTAAGTACAAGAGTTGGTCTGTCACCAGTGAATAGCACACGGTCTGTTTCACCAAATATCCATGAGATTTTGGGGGGCACACAGCCATGCTCTCTTGGGATCCACGTATCACAATGGGAGATGATCTTCCTGCCTCCGGGAAGAACACAGAGCACTGTCTCTGCTCCAGAGACCCAACGAGGAATACCATCCCTGGTATCCACACCTACGCCTCACCCCTGTGTGGGCCCTGAGGGCTTCGGGGCAGAGAGCGCCAGCTGCAGGTGGCCCTTGTCGCAGCGGCAGCCCTGTGGTGCCTTCTGTAGGGATGTGACGCCAGAGCCAGAGGACTGCGGACTCCGCATGGTTGTCCAAGCAACCCTCCAGCAACTCTCCCAAATAATTAGGGAAAACTTTATGAGGCTGTCTAGCAGTTGGGATAGAATTAAAAAACAAACAAAAAAACCCAAAACACTACTTGTTGCTATTAATGTCTATTTAATTTTCCCTCTGGTTTAGGGTAACCTAGGGAAGATGAATTGTAATTTGCAATTTTTACATTTGGTGAAAGGCACACAGTCACGACACGTATGTTCTCTGACCTCCTTGAAATACTTCACATAAAAGATGAAATAGGGTGAAAGTAAATGTATGCTTCAATGGAAAAGAGGAAAATATGGGGAATTTACACAAAGTATTCTCAAAGAAACATTTGCTATTAGACTGACCACAGACATATTAAACTTCTTTCAAAAAGAAAATTCCCAAGGGCTGTTTGGCGCTACATGGGTAAGTTTAAAAACAGTTCTAAGGTCTCATGACTTCAGTAAAGAACTTTATGTGAATAAGCCTCCGAAGAGTAAGGCTTCCAAAAGACAGATGCTGTGGGACTGCTCATTTTCTTGGCCTAAGGGAAGGTTGCCAGCATTCAACTTTCAGGCTGAAAGTCTGAATTCATTTATTTTATGGCTAAGATACTTGATATTAACGCAATATCTCCATCTAGTTTGCATGTCGTAGATAAGAAAAAAATCAAGCACAATACGTAGACTAGTCCCAAGGGTGGAGGGTTTTCCCCAAGTATATTTTATTTAAAACATGTGGACTTACTTCTTTCAAAAAGAATATATTCCAAAGCATTGGAAGGACTGAATTAGGATGTTTCTGTTTGCAAGCAACAGAAATCCAATTTAGAACAAAGTGGAAGGATCCTGGAGTGAAAGGAAGTTGAAGGTGCACATGGCAGCAGTGGAGCTGGTCAGCTGGCCGTGGGGGGACTGACCCAGCTTGTATAACATCTTTCCTTAGTACAATGGTTCCTTTCTTTCTCGGATGAAGAAGGCCTTCTTCTACAAGAAAGGTAGCAGTAGGTCCTTCCAGAATAACATCACCCTAGATCTGTTTGTTTGAAAAATCCTGAAAATGGCTTTGATTGGCTGGTTTGGGTCACCTCCCATCCCTTGACTAGGCACTGTGGCCAAGGACATGGTGTCCTACCTCTGGCCCAGTCCCAAGTCTGCAGACCAAACAGAAGATGGGACCATTGGCAGGACAGCTCTGAGCCAGGCTGGCTCTCCGTTTGTGACTTACAAGAACAGAGATGAAGAAAATAAAGGAAACTTACTGACAATCTCATCACTCTCAAATGAACAGTTTTGAATGAGCATTCTATTCTGGTTTGTCCATTTGCAGACACATTTTAATGTACAATATTGTCTTAGAGCCCCTTAAAAAAAATACATGGTTTTGAAATCTATCTGAAGAAATAGGCCTAAAAATATAGAAACGATGTTCATCTCTCGGGGACTTCTGAGGTCTTGCCCTACCAGAAGGACTGTTTCTGTTCCTGAAATTCCTGAAGAAATGAGATACAACCCCATGTCTCTGAAGGTCTAGAATATCAACTGGTATAAAATATCAAATACTATCAATATATTACTTTAAATGTCTACACTACTCAAAGTAGACATTTAAAGTAATATATTGATAGTATTTGATATTACTTTCAAGTACTTTTTCAAGTGCTTCAAAGTACTTACTTTCAAGTGCTTTTCAAGTACAAGGTCTGATTCAAGTATAGGCCTGCATTTCCTTTCATGGGTTTGTTCAGCAGCATATTGAGAGCCTCTGTAGACCAGGACTTTTCTAGGCTCTGCAGAATTGTAATAAACAGACCAAAGCTCCCTGCCTTTGTGGAACCAGTAAAACATGTGGAATCTAAAATATGATACAAATGAACCTATCTACGAAACAGAAACAGACTCATGGACATAGAGCAGACTTGTGGTTGTCAAAGGAGGAGGGTGTTGGGGGAGGAATGGAGTGGGAGGCTGGGATTAGCAGACGTAAGCTGTTATATATGGAATAGATAAACAACAAGGTCCCACTGTGCAGCACAGGGAACTATATTCAGTATCTTATGAGAAACCATAATGGAAAAGAATATTAAAAAGATTGTGTATATATGTATAACTGAATCATTTTGCTGTACAGCAGAAATTAACACATTGCAAATCAACTATAATTCAATTTAAAAAAATTAGGAATGAAGGGGAAAAAAATCCCAGTGTAATAAGTAGGTAGGCGTTCCAAATGATCAAGAAAATATTTTTAAAAGAATTATTCTAATTCTTTATAGTGTGAAATAAAATTCATATTTTATGGCAAGACAAGAAAAATTTAAACATAAAAACTTTTCTCTGCCCTTTGGCCTCCTCTCTCCCCCCACTGTGCATTGTGTATCTGCATCATGAATCCACCAAACCTTCCCCATCGGCAGAAATACCATCAACAGCAACATTCTCATCAACAAGATAACTCCTTAAAGATAACATTCCTTCTTGATTTTGTAAGGGATCACGATGACACTTAGATCTGGATTGTGTAAACTGTCAATAATACGTCATTTAATGTACAGCCCTCTATCTCAAAAAACTTATACAACTGTGCCTTGACTTCTAACGAGCAGAACAGCCCTCAGAGCTTTCTGAGATGCTCTTCCTGGGTTATAATCCTCAAATTTCACTTGAATAAAATTTTCCATTTCTTTCTTAGATCGACTGATTAATATTTCTTCGACAACGGTCACTGTATCTTATGAAAATTCATAGAAATAAGATATTTATGGTAGCCAGGTAGGCCTTGGCAAGAAACTGAAGGACTTGGCAAAACAAGACCTTAGTAATTATTTTCTTAAAATGATGGAACAAAATATTCTAAAAACAAAGACCTTTGCTTATCAATACATTGGATAAACAATTAGGTTTGGCTAAATTATTTCCTCTCCTCAAATGAAGGACCTTGAAAGTGTTACCCGATATAGGAACAACAATTACGTAGCCTTTATTTGCTGATATCATGATTACATAAAAACCTCCACCTTCATAGGGAACAGACAGTATAAAATGAAAGAAAAACTTTCATTTTTACCAAAAAAAAAATAACTTCGATTTTACAATTTTATTTTTCGCATTTGGAATGTTCTGCTATTAACTTTATTATTCTTCTCATTCTTCTTGTGCTTCTTCCTTCTTTATTCTTGCATCCTTGTATTTTCAGTTTTTCTTTTTAAAAGATTTGAAAGTCTATGAATTTATCTGTGAGTAAAATTTTGGCTGAAGCGTATCAGTGATCTTATCTTCTAATTACGTTGTAGTTGTTTCCTCCTTGCTTCCACAGTTACTTAGCTGGGCGTCTTTTTATTTCTAAGTGGGATGTGGTACCTTTGAATACTCTTTTCTTTGGGGAATTTACTGTTATTTTTCTTTGTGCCTTAGTACAGTATATGGTCAATTTTTTGAACCGCCTGTGTATAGGCTAAAAGGCAACAGAGTCTCTGTTTATGAAGACACAAAGTTTAAAACATATTTCTATTGACCTAAACCTATTACTTACTCCTGTCTACTTCATGTATCAAATTGAAAGTGGGGTGACAAAGCCTTCTACAACTGTTCTGTTCATATCTTTTGCATTTATAAGTTTTTGCTTATATTTTAATACCACGCATTTAGAATGTAAAGAATTTACCTGTTATATTTTCACTGTGATATATTCCTTTTGTCAAATGTAGAACATTTGTTTCACAGAAAAAAGAGTATTTATGGGAATTCCCTGGTGGTGCAGTGGTTAGGATCTGTGTTCTCACTGCTGAGGGCCTGGGTTCAATCCCTGGTCGGGGAACTAAAATCCCACAAGTCTCAAGGCACAGCACCAACAAAAAGTGTATTTATGACAATTACTGATGTACATCTTTTCATCTAACTTGTTTTCATTTTTACTTCTAGTCCTTTCCACCTATGATTTCCTCATTCTTGTTCTAATTTTATTTCTCATTTTCCTGGCAAATATCTTTAAATACCATATTCAGGGAGGTATCAGGTGTCAGGGTTTCCAAATCTTTGCCCATATATGAATGTTCCCTATTTCCTTCCAAGTTCCATGGCCTAGGAAAACACATCAGAGTCTCCAAACCTCATGTCTCTCTGAAAATTCCAACATGATGCTTTGGGGTCATGCCCTCACCCCTCAGCTGAGTATCTCTGCTAAGGCAGTGCTGTGTGCCTACATGGTGTACACCCATCAGTTCTATCCCTGGTGTACCTCGAACTGGTAAAAGTTTGAGAACCAGTCTTTTAGAATTTAGTGTCATTGACAAGTCTGAGGCTTACTAAGTTGTGCTTCTGCATGAGCAACCCGACCTTCTGTCCTGTGGTACCCGGAGGGCCTGGGCCAGGGCCATCCCTGTGGCTGGTGCTGGATGGCACTGGGATTGGCAGCCCCTCCAGAGAGAGCCACATGCGCTGGGAGAGGGAGTTCTCTAAACAAACAGCAGTGCTGTTTCTAGAAGTGGGGGCAGGGAGGCCAAAAGCAGCCAGAAGCCACACGAGTCCACCCCAGGCAAGCTGACAGGAAGGAGATTTCACGAAAGCGAGTGTGGACCCTCTGTGGGATGTCTTCTCAGGACCCCAGCAAGAGTTTCTAGCTTCTGTGACTTAACTTTCAAGGACTAAAATGAGGTAATTGTCTCGCTGTTGTGCCTGCCTCACTTCTCTATCTAATGTATACTGTTTACTTAGCTTGGATAATATCTATCAGTTGTACGGAACATGGATGTGATATTTTTTTTGCGAAAGGACTTGGGTAATTGGAACTATAGAAGATTATATTCACTTATACATTCATGTTGTCACGTGGAGCAGACTTTATCCTGAAGCTGGGGGTGGTGGGGAATTTGGAATTCCTTTAACATCTCTTGAGTGTCTTCTCGTTGCTATTTTTGTCGTGGTCCGAGCGCAGGTTGGAAAAGAATTTCCAGACACGAGGCAGAATGTAAGGAAGATAGAGTTTATTAAAGAGAAGAGTCGCTGCAAGAACAGCGGGCCGACCTCCTGGTAGCCAGGGGAAGTCGACACTGAGCACGGGTTGCTTGTCTGTTTTTATAGCCAGGGAACCTGCAAGTCATCGGCTGACTGGGCAGAGTATGTATACTTTCAGCGTGCTGAGCGGGAGAAAAACATGGCAAATGTCTTTCCTTATATGGGATGGGAAAGGGACGGGGCAGGCTGCTTGGGGGGCTCTGGGACATTGCAATGGTCACATTGTGACAGAGTGATTGAAGTCCTGTAACTCTTTGTTCAGGCAGTATTGGCCCTTTGAGTTTATCTTGTTCTTTGTCCTTGGGGCACACCACCATTTTCTTATTTTCACAATATGGAACAATTCGTTTCATGTAAAAAAAAATTTTGTTTAACACAATTATTTAGATGTGTATGTACTTCTTGCGCCATAGACCGAGTTTAGCATGAAGTGTAACTTCTTTACTTTGGAAGGGAAGGGGGCATTTACTGGTGGGCACGGCAGGGCTAACTGGAGAAGGGAAGCAGAGTTAAAGAAAATAAAATTAAAATAACTAAGGGAAAATTCTTACAACAACAAATGAATTTTAAAAATAGGATTAAAAAGGTACCAATGGCAATAAAACAAGTAACTTCACCTGAAATCGTAAATAATATCAACTAAAAAAATAAGTTCAAGTAAAACAAATATGTTCAAATAGAACCCATTATCGGCCCAGACGTGGGTGACCAGCACACGTTCCCTGCTCTGCTGGACTGACCATGTGAGCACAGAGCTCCCTGCAAGGACACCTAGATCCTCAGTGGAGAGGGAAGGCCAAAGCCAAGGTCCATACTGAGTTTTGGCATCTTCCACTCAGAATGTCCTGAACCGTAAGCCAAATGGATTCCCTAAATCTTTTCCAAACTTATTGCTGACAAGTACATCTTTTCCCATCCTATACTGTTCAGGTGTTTCTATTTATAAACCAAGGACAGGGCTTTATTTTTACCCCTAACAAAAGCTTTGTTTATTTTAGCCACTGCTCTCCAGAATCTGTTACAAAGTGCCTTCTTTACTTTACTCCAAGTCTCTGGCAATCTACAAATGTCACTTTCCATATCCTCCTCCAAACATCTGATAAAAATAAACAGGACACAACTTTTTAAACTGTAGTTTTAAAGTAATATATACATTTGTAATCATAAAAAAATGTCCATTTTTTCCAGTGTTTATAGAGAAAGGAAAACACTACATGACCCTATTTCTCTGATTTTTGTCAGGGGTGGGGTGGGGATCGTTCAGCTGGAACTGGTGAGAAGAGCTCTTCTTGGGTGTATGGGAGGGAAGGTAGGGATGAGAGCACCCCCTCTGAGGGTAGGGCTGGAGGGTGAGGGCTTCTGCAAAGGGGTCCCTGAGGCCGTTGTCTACACTATGGTGAAGGGCGGGAAAGGCCTAGTCAGATACAAGAGGCCCTGACAAAGTCCCCAGCAAGGAGGTTTCCTCCTTATGTCGCTGTTCATGCTGTTTTTCTTTTTAGCTACATATTAATATAAAGGACGTGGAAAAAAATATTTGTTTTGCAACATCGTGGCCAAAAAAACCAAAAAACTGCAGCAAAAGCTTGATGATTTTATAACAGAAGACAGGCTCAGGCTGTCCACCTCCCAGAAAAAGAAAGAGAAGAAGCAAAGATGATCCTTCCTGCCTCACCACACTCTGGAGAAAAAGTGAACTTGCCCCTCAGTAGACCACCTTCTTGGGACAAGAGGGAAGAACAAGGAAAAACATTCCAGAAGTTTCATCAACATACAACTGTCTTAGCCATAAAGAATGAAACCAAATACAATAAAGTTGAAAAATCAGCATTTCTAAACATTTCACTTCCATGCAGATGTAATTAACAAGCTATGATCACTGTAGCTACAAAAACAAAAAAGAGACACAAGCTGAAGACAGTCTGATTTTTGCTTTATTGAATAGTATCCCACATCCAATATTTACAGACACAATTAAATGGAATTTATAAGCCTACCATGCAGAATATTTTTAAAAGTTAATCTGAAATGACTCTTAATGGAAATGATCAATTCATATGTGTGAATACAATAATTAATTCATCATTTTTCAGCCAATATCCAAGTCGGTTCATTTCATAAAAACTCTATTTTCAAGAAGAGGAAATATAAAAAAATTCAGAAAAATATTTCCGTATCTAGTCCTAATCTTCCGGTTTTTCTGTAAAAGAAGTCAATAACGATTATAGACACCCTGGCCACCGTGAATTAAATACAGACTTTCTCAACTGCATGACTACTTTCTTTAATGCCATATGTAACTTTTAGCGTAGAAGAGCTACTCTTCTTTTATCGTATTTTCATGAGAGGTCTAAATATTTTTTTTTTTTTAGGTTTAAAAAGAAATACATATCCAAATTTAAAACCAGCACCTAAAGATTACTTTAAAAATAGCAACAAGGACATGGCCACACAGTATTACCTTGACTTTCCATTATGGATGGTCCATGCAAGGAACAAGATGGACACAAAAGTGAGGAAGTCCTCTAACCAGGCTTAAGTGAGACTGTAGAAGCCAGCTTCTCTCACAGACATTAAGAGGACATCAGAAATACAGTGTCTACCTCTGCATGTCTGAAAGAATACTGGGGCATGTAGGCTAATGGCCCTACTAATGCCTATGACAATATCCTCAGAATAGAGGATAGAATAGAACTACAAAAAGGTGGGGATCATAGTGGTGGATGGAGGGCATTATTTTCTCTACATGACCAAATGTAAAGGTATCTCTCTCTCTCTTTGGTTTGAGGTGAGCTGGCTTTACTACCCATACACAGAATTCACGAATCATAGTATTTCCTAATCTTTAAAAAGTATGGGCTATGTTATTATATAAAGCCTATTCTTCCCTTTCCTTTCAAAGATCATGGTTCTTCAAAATGTATTATTATTATTTGGACAACCTAGATATTAAAATGTAAAGCACTTAATCCCTATCTACACATTTTGAACCATTTCAAAAAATGCCAAAGGTAAAACAAATCAGTGTATTGGTGATAGCATCTTCTATATTAAAGCCCTGAAAACTAACTTAACAGTCTTTAAATGGTATTCATTTTTGCTAGAATAACACTGCTAGAGGGACAGAAAAGCATGACCTAGAAAATCACAATGAATAAATGTCACTTATTAGCCATAATTTTAAAATATTCACTTGCCAAGAAAGGTTCTGGGAATGGTAGTGGTGCTGGATTTTTTTTTTTTTTTTTAAGTAACAATTTCCCTTATACATAATAAATAGGTTTCCTGTTCAACAAACGTATCTTTCAAGATAACATGAAGGCAAATTTTAGAATGCTACGGATCATCATATAGTTTAAATCACTGGAGTCCAATTTAACGGTGCCTGAAGGGCCATCTTTAAATAACAGAAATTAACCCGATTCATGAACGGTTTAAATTGCCAATAAAAATATACACAAGTGAGGATAAAGTTGGAACAACGGGGTAAGGTATATTTGCAATCATGGCAGACGGCATCTTCATCTAGTGATTATTCAATGTTAACATGTGCATGTATCAGTTTTATAGAAATCAGATAATGCATATGCTTGATATATTTCTATTAAATTTAAACATACTACTATAAATTCACATTTTTTTTTCTGAAATCCACACTTTGTTCTGGAAGTTGCCATTTATGAAAAGACAACGCACTGATGACGGTTGTTCCTTGATCAACAGGACGTTAATGTGAGGAACACTCACTACCTTTCTCAAAATGCAGGGCAGACTTACCTGTGGTCAATAGTTGATCATTTTCCGAAGGGCGTCATAGCACTTCCATTTGTCTGGGATGTAGAACGGCTCAAAAATGTGAGGGAATGGCGTGTCGTATCCACATACCCTTGATATAGGAGCCTCCAGGTTCAGGAAACATTCTTCCTGCAGAGAAGAATCCAGATGGTTAACTTCAAAAATATTTTATTCACAGAAATGAAACATTTCACTTTCAAATACAATGGCATCCAAAGGCATTATAATTTTTTCACATTATAATAATATTATAATGTGAAAAAAGCAGGTAACAAATAGCATGTTTGGCCTGATCCGAGTTTTACTTAAGATATGTTTTCATATATGCATATGCATTTTATGCCTATATACATATCTGTTGCTTAAGACAAAGTGGAATTATACCAAACAGGCTGTTCTACAAATATAAATGTAAGGTATGACAAAATCATGACAAATGTTCACAGTAAATTCTGCAGCTTGAAATTAGTGACAGTATATGTTTTCTCTTGTTTCTTGAATTTTTCAAATTTTATATAGGACAAACATGTATTACTTTCACAATAAATATTTATAATTACTCTATGCAACCAGACTGAACTACCAGTTACTTGCCTATGTTCAGGTCTCTCTCACAGCCAGGTTTTGCAGACACTGACAGTCCCCTGGCTACTTACACCCCAAGCCCACTACCGCTCTTTGCCCAACTGATGTGCAAACATCTCTCAGCTATCACCTTGGGAGTCACCTCCACCAGGAATCCTTCCTTGACAGCACCTCCCCAACTCTGCACCACTGATGAGGGAGAGGCTTCTGCTCTGAACTCCCACAGCACTGAACTCAGCACAAGCCACTGTTTTTGCCCAATTATCTATCTTCCCTGAGAGACTATGAACTCCAGGAGGTTAGAAATCTGGTTCAAAAATATGTAAGATCCCTAAGAATATATACATATGTGTAACTGAATCACTTTGCTGTAACCTGAAACTAACACTACATAGTAAATCAACTGTACTTCAGTAAAAAATTAATTAATTAATTTAAAAAAAAGTAAGATCCTGACCACAGGAGACCCTGTAGAAAGTTATCTTCAGGAAAAAAAAAAAATGTTATTCAAGTGACAAATTCAAATTTGAAAATAAAATGTTTAGAGAGTTAAAAGAAATCTAAAAAGAGATATGTGATTAAACTATTCTTAGGAAAATGATATTACCATTCACAGCTATTACCTGAAATCACATCTTTGAGTTTACACATCCACTTTCTCCATTGCTTTGTGTCACAAATGCTTTGGAAAGGTCCACATGTTCTTACACATTTTACTAACTGTATTTTTACATTTCATTTGAGCAGAAATTTTTAAAGGAATGCTGATGCTCGGTCCCTATCTTTTGTATATATTTCTCCCAGTGACAAGTGTATCAGGGCAGAAAGGGCCTGGGAACAGAACAGTCACCTCCAAAGGGAAGCAGCTGGCTATTTACACACTCTCCCTGCCCCCAAAAGAACTACTGCGACTTACAGTATCAAACACCGAATAGTGCTGGTTTTCCCAGCAACAGGAAGTCTTCATCAATAACCTGAGAACCTTGCAGACATAAGGTTTAAAGAGTCACCTAAGAAATTCCACTACTAATAAGCTCAAAAGAGATGACAGATTGGGTAGACAGTTTCTTGATTGAAACAAGTTATTTTAAAGGGATTTAAATTGTCAATTTGGGATTAACTCAGTTTATTACTTTAGTTGACACGAGCTGTTTTTCCGCCTCCCCTGAATACTGCATTCTTCATACACAAACTCTCCACGGGCACTGCAAAATGCAGAAAAGCCAGGGGGAAATATTTCCCTTAAATACCTTTGATTTTACACCTGTTATAAAATATTATTCTTTCAAACTAGTTCCCTGGAAAGCCGGCCTATGACAAAATGATGTTTCAGTGTTTGTGAAAATCACTCCTTTTAGCAGAATGACCAACATCACCAAACTAAAATTTATTTTTAAACAGCAATGCTTCTAATTTCTCAAGAATGTGAGAATCACTCTACAGGAATATACCTACATGTTTGCAGGAGCGTAGAAAAAGGTCTGTGAGGTCACACTTGAACTGTCAACAGAGGCCACCCTTGGAGGCTAGGAGTGACAAGGAAGTGACAAAGGACTCTACTTGTACCTTATATGTATTGTTGGAGCTTTTATGACACAGTATTACTTTTGTAATTAATTGGCACTGATATAAAAGTAAAGAGTAAAAAGAAGAATCATCTTATGTGGATAAAAGTTCCTATTTTGTGTTAACACAAATTTGTGATTTTATATATAGCCTTTTCTTAATTTGGAAACAATTACTGTAAGGTATATGGAATTAAATTATTATAAATTACTATATATAAATATATAAAAAGTAATTATAAAAATCATGGAAGATAATTCAAGAATATATGATTCAGTTTTATAAGGATATACCCTAACCTATGGAAACAGTATGAAATTTTAGCGCTTTGCTATCTAAAGTATATTAAAGAGCCAAGTTATTCTTTCCACGGACTTGTGTTAAAACTTCTTTTAAAGCAACTGGAAATAAGATGTTTGGGTCAAGCAGCTATACAGAGTTACTTCCCACTGAACTGGTTCACATATGAATGATTTATGTGTGACTACATGTTTCTTTGGGCAACCATTAAAACTGGCATCCTTGTTCAAGCTCAGTTTTTTTCATATAGAAGCTGTACATACACACACACACACACACACACACACACACACAGAGAAAAAGGAATATTTGAAACTCATTGGCAGATTTATAGATCAATGTGCCAGATTAATCCTGCACAAAGTATCTCTCTTCCTTATATACATTTTGACACCATGACTACAGCAACCATATGCCCTGAATTTTCAAAACAGTCCAGATTCATCATATTCTTCTTTTCCATTGGTCACATAAGTACACTTACATTTTTTAAACTGTGACGATTTTTGATTCAGAAATATTAATCTGCATAAAATTCGGAATAAATAGTTACCTAACCCACAGGGTTGCCATGAGGATTGCAGGTAGTCTCCAGCACAGGGGCTAAGATGAGAAGTACCAGTTTCTGGTCTCTCTTCCTGGGGAGCTTGTATGTGGACTGGCTCAATCCACACGGAACAATGACAGATGGGACGGTGAGGTTACAAAGCAAATCACAGTGGAACATGTAACCAGGGGCAACAGAAGAGAACCCAGCCAGGTGCCAGGAGAAACTTCCTTCCAGCTATTCATGGTCCAAAGTTTCACCTTGGATCCAATGAGAAGAACTGAAAGTAAACTCTAAATCAATCAGGTAGTAACACCTACATATACTGTGCTTGTGGTATAAATAATCAGGTGCTTTGAGAAAAACAGATATTCCTTCCAAAAGACCCTTGCACGAAACTCTAATATAGGGTATTTCAATTTACTTCTGAATATGTCTTTTTGTAAGTATGAGAATTTTCTTTCCAAAATATGTTAATAATAATAATAGTAACCCGTACTTATGATGTAGCAGGTGTGGTGCTAAATGAGTTGTATTTTATCTCATTTAAACATTTTAACAAATCTATGAGGTAGGTATTATATTCCATTTCACAGATGAAGAAACCAAGGTGAAGGAACTTGCCCAAGGTTGACAAGCTATGTACAGAGCCAAGTTAAGACTCAAACCTGACTACATACATTCTGCAAATTTTGAAGCACAACTACTGAGAACAGCAATAACAAGAAAAAATAAAAATAAAATGGAAGGCAAGCTGGGATTAAGGTTTTACAACAGAGCCTCAAAAGGGTTAAATTCGGTCTAAGAAGCCTTTCCCATGTATATAAGGAAGGTAGACATTAAGACGTGAAAAAGCTGAAAGCACACACTTAAGCATGAAGGTAACACATAGAGCAATAAACAGATGGTCCTGGGTATCAGGAAACTCCTAGGCTATCCTAAATAATTTAAAGAAGCATAACTCAAATCGTTTATGTATTAGCCATCTGGGTTGCTATGCATGTTATAACCAGAAAAGGAAGCAAACAATGTGAAATAACAATTTCAAATCATAAAAATCATAGACCCCGGCAAAAGAAAAATTCTCTAGTTGCCGATTTTCTGTAACAAAACAAAATAAATTTTTAAGTGTCTTGGAGAAATTGCAGACGACAGAGATCCTGTAAATTTTCTAGCAGATGAAAATAAAAATAAATAAAAATTAATAAAATAGGATCCATGATTAAGACAAAATATTACTGATAGGCTTTAAAAATTAAGTGTACTTAATATCAACTGAAGTTAATAACACTGTATTGTAAATTTGCAAGCTGCTAAGAGAGTAGATCTTAACAGTCCTCATCACACAAAAAATTAAGTATTGCATTTATCCGTATGCTTTGGTGAATGTAATACAGGTTATAGGTTATTACATGTGTACGTAAATGCATGGAAGTTAGGGCTTTCAAGGGATCGCTCAAGACGTCTCAACACTTAGCCTCATTTCCCCATGAAAGTTTTAAGGACATCAGCCATAAATTCTCCTGTCACCACGTCACAGAAGTCACATCACTGAAATCAGCCTCCAGCATTCCGCAGTGGGGCTATTGTCACTCCCAACAAATCTTTTTCTTGTTTTTATGGCAAAGCCGTATAATATAATTGATACAGCATGGATTTTGGAATTCTCTCTGAAAGGAATCTTTGTTCTACTAGGATTTAACCTCTCCAAGGCTCTGTTTAGTCAACGGCAAAAGAGAAGTATTATAAATTCTGTCCTTGTGCCTTTTCTCACCGTCTGAGATGGCCCACACTCTGTCTGTCGAGCGTGTTTCTCTCTAAATAAATCCACTTCTAACCCATCTGTCCTTGTGATATTCTATTGTTTTGTGACTCTGTTGTTACCTTGCCTTTTTGCATCTCTAGCTTGGGCAGCAGCCTATGAGAAGTACCTGCTTTCATGCCTGACATACCATAGTGCTCAATAATTGCAAGGGTTTTTTTTCTTCCAGTTTTACTGAGATGTAATCGACATACAGCACTGTATGAGTTTAAGGTGTACAGCATAAGGATCTGACTCACATCCATCATGAAATGATGATCACCATAAGTTCAGTGAATATCTATCATCTCATATAGATACAAAATTAACAAAATAGAAAAAAAAATTTTCCTTGTGAAGAGAACTTTCATATATAACAAATAGCAGTGTTAATTATATTTATCATGTTGTACAGCGAATCCCTAGTACTATTTATTTTATAACTGGAAGTTTGTATATTTTGACCACCTTCATCCAATTCCCCCTCCCCCACAACCCCTGTCTCTGGTAACCACAAATCTGATCTCGTTTTCTATGAGTTTGTTTGTTTGTTTGTTTTTGAAGTCTACTTGACCTAATAATTGCTAGGTCTTTGTTTTCCTCTTAAGATTTTTCAAGTTCTAATGAACACAAGGTATCTGAAATGACAGCCCAAATCATCATTGAAGACAAGATTCTGGTATACAGAACAGTCAACACTGAGAAGTAATATCCATTGTAACACAGTGCCTGACAGCTACCATTTATTGGACACTTACTGAGCCTTAAAAAATGCAAGAAAATACCAAGACAAGTTTAAGTGCTGTATGAGGAAGGAGGGTGGGGACCACTGAAGTTCCTGAAGGAGGCAGCTGCATCCAGTGAAAGGCAGGATCTGGTGCTGCCCCCTGCTGAGGAGCAGGGGGCCTACACACTTACTGCCAGTTCCTGGGCCTAGAACGACAGGTTAATAAGTGTGGCCAGATCAGGAAGTCAGAAGCTCCAGAAATGGTTAAAAAATCCACCGCCCCCCCCCCCCCATTCCCCGGGAAAGAACTTAATTTCCAAGCATTGCTACTATAGAAAAGTAGCCTGGTCAGTAGTCAGTTACAGGAAGGTTCCAAGTAAAAGAGCCCAACAGATAACTGCATATAATCGAGGCACACACACTTCAAAAAAGTCAAGAATAAAGCCCATAAAATATCATTTGATTTATTTTTAAAGCAGTCGCTTGTTTTTTGTTTTTTAATTCAAGGCAATTTCAGACTCAGATTTCTTTCTAAGAACAATTTTGGAATAATTATTTTTCAGTCCTTCTAATGACAGAAAGTTGGATACAGCCCATTGCATAAGACCACATAGCGTCTCGAGTTGGAAAATTGTGAAGTTTAAAGTGAGATAAGAAAATTTAGGTCTTTCATATATGTTCCTACTTTCTTATAGTTGATACGGGATGAAGAATCCCTTTCACTTTCCTGAAAAACTATTCAACTAATTTTCCTAAACATTTAATGGAAAGTCAGAAATGCAGGTCACTGCAATGAGAAACACATCAAAGTCAAAAGACATTGCCTATAGGATTATCTGATAAATCCAGATTTTATGTTCCTTCTTGGAATAATGAGAACCATCAGTCCACAACTTAATTTCAAAGTAATAGCTCAGAAAACTGATTTTTTAAATTACTTTGCAAACAAAAAGGTCCGGGTTATATCACATAATAATTACGACGCCACCATAATGCATTTAAACTAGGAGAATACATTTTGTTTCTAAGAGGGCGTTGGGAGTGAGGGTAAATTAAACTATGAACGTTACAAGCACTGAACAAGACACATAGATCATAGAGTTATTGTTTCTTCTCTAGGAAAAACATTAAGAAATAGCTTTAAGTGATTTGTGAAGTTTTAAACCTAAATTCCAATACCATTTAGTCCTTGTTAGTTATTATTTAACAAGAAACAACAGGTTTTGCTTCTAAATGCAATTCTTTGTCTAGGGATCAAAATGAACAGAGCAAGAGTTAAACCAAAATATTATGAGAAAAACTAAATTAATATACCAAAATGATGCATGTTTGATAGCTTTAAAGTTCCATGAACTTAGAGACTTACATTTTGATTTTAAGTTGATTAGTCCTGGTTATTTACGTAAGGTTAGACATCACCCAGTTTCCAAATATTATCAGAGAATATTTGTTTTAAATCTACCATGAACACTTGCCCACGGCCAAAACATGTTTCAGCAGATGAGGAAAAAATGATGCTGGTGTCTTGAATGACAGATGAGTCACAGAAACCTGTGAAGGCACTGTGCCAGCAACTCCAAATTAATTTCATTGCTGAATTAAATAAATACAACTTTACTAATGTAAAATAAAATGTTTCATTTAAGCTAATGGTTTAAATAGAATGTATCGTGTTTTTAAAACAGAGCTTAAAATATACATTTTACGTCTGTACCAATTTTGTATATAGCACAGACCTATGAAATTTATTCTTGACAGTAGAGTCCCTAATCTACCTCCAAACTAACAGGATGCTTCCCCCCTCATTACAGCTATGTTTATTTTATTTTTCTAACACCATGCACATGAGATGCAAACACTTGTTGATATGAGGTCTCTCACTTTTAAGACACAGTTGAACCAATATAACTAAATAAGACAGTATATGAATAATATAATTTCATCCAGATTTGTATAGCACCTAAAACATTATAGTCAATCCCAATTATTTCAGCAAAGCTTTCATTTATAATCATAATCTTGACTAAATTAAAAGCTAAGATCTCTATTCCTTAACTTCACTAGAATATCTTCAATGTCTGCTGACCTAAAAAAACAAAGCTCAATTCTTCCTCTTTAATGCAAATTACTGGCAATTTGGTACAATTTTTGTTTTCCAAGATTTCTTTCATCTAGTTAAAGAATGGAACTGAATTCTCAGTTAGGATAGTCATTTAAATTCAAACTCCATTTTTAAAATGGAAGCCTCTTTTCTGAAGTTAGACAGAAATATTATTTCTGATCTAAATGGGTTTCCCTGGATACAGTCTAGCTACCTAACACAAAGTTGGAGAATGATATTAAAATATACATAGAAATGATTCATGGTTCAAATTCAACAGCTGTGTCAGAATATACAAAATCTTAATATAAAATTATCTATGAATCTCTATGCATTAATTCTACATTACTGTAGAAACTGAGGTAGAACAAATTTTAAAATCAAAATTTAACATTGAAGTCAATAATTTATTTTATAAATAAATTTCACTATTTTAAAATCAGAAATAAGTGAAAGCAAGTGACAACTTCTTTCTATAATTTATAATCTTATCAGAAGTCACTTTTTAAAAAAGTACATAGTGTTCATTTTGGCCCAGGGACTGTACTAAATATTTTACGAACATTAACTCATTTTAATTTTTCATAAACACTAAATTAGCACTCACAAAGTTAAAACTAGCACCCCATCCAAACCACTTTGGTTTGGTTCTGTTTTCAAACTTTCCCCTAGATACAGTCTTGGGCTATGACCTGAAGCAGCCTCACCATTTTCAACTGAAAGCTAAAAAAAAAATCATTTCTTCATTAGATCTTCCTATAACACACCCTGTTGATTTGCTGCTATCAGTCTCCAAAGATATTCTGAGGTTTAAAAAGTTAAAGGTCTAAATTCTTTTGAGATACACTATGTGCAAATTTGGACATTTAATATGTACTGTGGCTACAATGCTTTTGTTAAAACACTTTACATTCAATAGAGAGGAAAAAAAAAAAAAGGCAATGCTCTCAAATTTCCACAGATGCCGAAGCTGGTCAAATTTTATAGCTCAAAATTCTTTCTATAGAAGAAAGCATCCACACGGCAGCAAAGTTTGAAAGTGGAATTTCCCTAGAATGTGAATGCATAATGATAAACATAAGCGACTAGCAGCAGTGGGTCGTCTCATGAACAAATCGCTCTCTGTAAGGTAGGATTTTTGCTTTGCTTGGCACTAGGAAATTTAAAATGCTCCTGTAAAACAACTTTTGATGATCCTACAAAGCATTCGATTTTTCTGCTTGTTCTGCAACAAAATTCTTTGTATAGTATTCTCTCAACACCAAATGGTGCTCAGAAGGCAGAAATCAATCCTGGCTAAAGGGACCTGATGATTCCTTTGTTTCATGGCATAGAAAATATATTCTTTTAGAGTCTGGGGGATTGAACCTGCACTCAGAAAACTTCTAGTAGGATTTGTCACTGTCCCGATTTTGCAACCTATTTTTTAAGTTTCAAGACTAATTATAAAACGAAACTACTGGAATAGAGTGATTTCCCCCATCTGGCACCATCTTTCTAAAAAGTTTAAGAAGCTGGATAAAAAGAAACAAAAAAGGGGGCTAAAATATTTGCTATTTTACAAATGATACTCTTTTGTTACAGTATAATGGGTTTTTCTTTACTGGTTTCTCTTACTCTTTAAATGTGTTAAATTTCTAGTTTATGTTTAAAAGAATGCTAAAACAACTTTCTAAATGTAAAAAATATCAAGGAAAAGGGAAAAATCAACTTTATTTTACCTACATAATGCCAAAAGAGATGTGTCAATGTTTTTACTGAAATTAAGCATACTTTTTTTTCTTTTAAGTTAATCTTGGGTGTCATAGCAACACAGCCTTTAAGCTTGGTTTTGCTGAATGAATAAATCAGACCAAGTTATTTTTCAGCAGTTTAATTCTGTTCACCAGATCACTGCAATTTTAATAAGAAAAGCACAGAAATAAATGTTTTAGGCTACCATCAATTATTAGGGAGGTTTATTCCCAAACTTGTTAAGTAGATGCCAGTAGTAGTAGCATTCTCAAAGTTTAATAATTGAACAAATTAACAAAGCAAACAAGCTTCTGGCAGGAATCTCTGACGTGAGTAAAGAAAAGGTCTATAAGAGCTCTCATTATTTATTTGCAGATAACTTTTGCTAATATGATGAGTTTAACCTATTCCTTAAAACAAATCTAGCCATTGTAATTATGGTCTGCATCCAATAAAAATGTAATACAGAATCCAAAATATATTTTCTTCTTTACTGTATTTACATATGTATGTTTCTACCTTTACAGTTGGTTAATATTTCTTGCAAAGAAGCTTTTCAGGTTGAACGTCTATACGTTTGCATACACACATTTTCATGTTGAAATGTCAAGAATCCAGAGATATTTGAGAATTAGGGGGATAATGCACATCCCCTTTTCTACTTCCAACTTTGTATAAATTGTAGGCCGATGAGAGGAACCCAATTCTGCACATATTCTCACAAAGTCTGTATTGTATGCTCAGTGTGGACAAATTTCTAATAAGCCTGATTAAACCATAGATACGCTAATGAAGAAGTAGTTAGTAACTGAGACCTGGTTCTGGTTACTTTTACAGTTAAGTGCAAAAATTTAATACTAGAAATGCCCAGAGATACTGTTCATTAGTACATTTTGATGAACTACATTTATATAGTTCCTATAAATAGGTGATGTTCACATATTTTATTTGAATGGACCAGAGCATTTACTTACTATTTTTTATCTCCTTACTTGGAGCTGCACTATATAAAAATTTAATCAGGTCCCTCAATTAGGCACCAGGCTAAGACACATAGCACTGATCCCCCAAAGAGATCACATGAGATTCGCTATTTGTCATATATCACAGATAATGATGTGCACAAGCACACATGGACACAGAAAAATAATTTTGTCTTTAAGCAACGCATGATGAATATCCTAAGAAACAACGCGGAAGCTACAGGAAAAAAAAATGTGTTTGTCCTTATGCCTATAGGTTCAGGAAAAGGAGTATGTACATGTAGACAGAGAACAGAAAAGCCAGAGATTCACTAAATAGTAATCAAGAGATGTTCTTCTTTAATAATAAACAAGTATAATTATGTATATCATCTCACTTAATCCTTTCAACTAGCCTAGGTGGTGGCAGCAAGTGAGGCACCGAGGCTGATGAAGGTTAAATGAGGTGACCGAGGTCACACAGGTACATGCAGCCCTGGCGGTATTTGAACCAGCTGGCCTAGTTACCCTTGAGTGCGCTGCAAGACTTTAAAAGTGGGCAAAAGAGTCTTGCTTGGATACAAGGTAAAATTTGTATCCAGGGCTACCATTATACCTGGGAAAGAGAAACTGGTGAAATTGTCTGCTCATTTATGTCAATTCCTATCAAGATTTTTTTTTTTTTCAATTTTAATAAAAAGCTTAGCAGTTTAGTGCCTTGGAGGGGGCGGGGAGGAATAGATGGGTCTGTTTAATTAGAGTTACAGGAGGTTAAGCTCGGACAGATATGTTTTGCATCTTTTATGTACTCACTGGGGAGACACTGAGGGGAAGGTGTAGGGGACAAGACTGGAACTTGTTTCTAGTTAATTACCAGCAACTTGCTTGTGGGCAGAGCACGACCTGCCACTTTGGGGTTCTGAAGCTGATCCTGAATTTTCAGGAAAAACTGTATGTTCAATCTATGGTAGGCTGTATGTTTAAAGTTTCTTCTTCTAAAAGTTAAAAAAAAAAAATCATTCAAGTGCTTCACCAGGAATTTAAATTTGCTTGCTTTCATTTATTTCCCTATCGCTGATAGCATCTAGATGAACTTAGGTGGCTAAGTCATTTGATAAAGAATGTGACAGCTTTTTGATAGATTAGAAAAATCGTTTCAATAAACACAGGTTACAGGTTGTATCCTAGCCTTAACTTAAATCGGAATACGAAATGCAATCCTCTCCTCACAGTAAATATTTTATGGCTCTTCTCCATGATTAAGTCACTTTGCAGAATCCAGAGTACAAAAGAAAATTTCTGGAGCATTTAAAGCAATGTCTTTGGGGAAGAAAATTAAGTTCTTTTCCTGCAATGAAAACAACAGACAATACATTGCAATGAAGTTCACCTTAAAGTTAAAATGTAAATTTAAGTGTGGTATGAGGTCTGCCAACTTTAATTAGTGGTTACTGGCACAGCCTGCCCAGCTGGCCCTGGGGTGTCTGTTAAATAGCCGTGAGCTCTCACTATAGGTGTAAAGCTCTCTGTCCACACACACATGCCATCAAGTGCACTTGGCCGTGTACAGAGGAGTCCATCCCTGTGCCTGGAAGCAGAGAGGTCCCAGTGGTCTGAGACAAGCATTTCGGTCATCCCTGGGAAAGTATCACTTTGACAGCTGGATTAAAAAATGATTTATGTAGAGAATATATCTGGGTTACGAGGCATTAGAATTTCATCTTTTTCAATTTCCAGCCCGCTCAATAAGTGTGCTTCTATTTGACCTAACCAATCACCAACCCACAAGGATTTTCCTTAGGTTTCCTCAAATGCTAATGATGTAGCAAATCTAATTAAGTTCATATGATTCACTTCGGCAGTAGGTATTTCAGTGACTCCAGAATTGCCAGAAGGAAATCTGAAGCGTCTAATTCTCTCTCCAAAACAATCATGCCGCGTACCAAACTGATAACCATTAAACACAGCCGCAGAGCAAACATAGTGGGGTTTTGGTCCTGTAAATATAGTGTTCACACATCAATCTGCCCTGCGAGCAATTCTGGAGGCAGACCCACCGATTGCTGGTTTCTGTTACTGTTATACGAGGATTAGATGAGAGTATTAAGTCACTTGTTTCACTCAGCACAGCTTGAGCAGATTTCTCCATGCCATGAGTTTCCTCCACCTAAGAACACTCACTGAATGCCCCAAATATTGATAAAAACTTTCGATCAGCATCTTGTTGAAACGGCTTTCAAGCTCTGTAGCTCACGTGACAAAAGGGTAAAGATGGCTTTGGGTGTTTGATAGCCTATTTAGGGAATAACGAACATGCAATAGATTGAACCTCATTCCTGAAGAAAATCCCATATACTGTGTTTATTATAAATGCTTTTTTCTTAAGGTTTGTAAAATAACATTTATTTCTTAAAAGTTTACATGTGCAAAACAAAAGAAGCAAAAAACAAAGTCATCCATAGTCACAAGCAGTTTACCGTTTAATGTGTCCTTCTAGGTCTCATCTGTGTATGTACACAACTAATAAACGCTTTGCTTTTCATTACATTAAGTGTGTAACACGAACCTACGGACACATCTGAGCTACAGAAATTCAACTCTTTTTATTTCAGTAATTCGATTTCCATGAAAGGAAATTCTTTTCAGAGGGGCTCTCCAAACTGGGTGGGTTGCCGGATGCTTAAGGCCATGACCACATTCCCTCCAGAGGCTGTTAGGTTGCTATGGCAACTGCCCTTCCCCTATCAAGAAGCAACAGCTCTGAACCCTACTATTCTGAAAAACAAACAAACAAACAAAAAAAACGGTTTCCTTTTCTGTGGTGATAACATGAACTAGTTTCAAGACTGAAATGACCACTTTTCGTGCAAAACAAATATCTTTGCTGACTGAATTATTTCCCCAGAATGCAGCTTTGTAAATAAGTGCAAAAAATAGTAAATTCAGCCATTGTACTCCAGTTCAGTTTCAAAACACAGTAAAATCTGTGGCATAAGTAATCTAAGGATGTTACAGCTGGAACACGTTATAGTGTGGAGGTCCAGGCAGAAGAAAGTCAGGTTTCCAGAGAGCAAATGACATGTTGAAAGCAAAACTGACAGCAAGAATACAACAGAGGCTTCCATGCAGCTCTTGGAAGTTTCTTAAAAGAAGCACATATTTCAATAGCTCTATTTCTTATCTGTGGTTGTCTGCAGATACGTAATTATTACTGTGCAAGGTAATGCATATATTGATTACATTTATTAAGTTACATACATCTCCCTCCTATTTAAGGAGGTAAGGAGTTGTCTTCACTGGCTCAGGCACCAATAGCTAAATCTGTAAGATGTGCCTCGTTTTACGTTGGGAAAACCACCACTGAAAAGTATCCTGTACACTGGTTTTCACAGCCTACGGTATTAGAGGTACAATGCCTGACACAGAGTAGGCATCTGTAAATACCATTCCAGTTTTTACTTCTATTCTGTTTCACTCTGGGGTGTCAAGGAGCTTAGTCACTGACGAGGCAAAAAAAATCAACAAGACAGGAAGTGGGGTGCAGAGATTTTTACTCCTTGGCGATTAAAACTGAACCCCCCTCTTACTCACGTACCAGACCCCACACTGCTGCCATTGTGATAAGGTCCCTCCCCTGGTTAGAAGCTTTTCTGGCTCCCCAGAGCTTATACTTTATCACCATGTCCCTCCCAGCCCAGTACAGACACGCACAGGCCCACCTCCATTCCAAAACTTACTATTTTTTTTTTTTTTTTTCCTTTTGGCTGCTCTGGGCAGCATGCAGGATGTGGGATCTTAGTTTCCGGCCCAGGGATGGAACTCATGCCCCCTGCAGTGGAAGTGCAGAGTCCTAGCCACTGGACAGTAGGGAAGTCCCAAAACTTACTATTTTATAACAGCACCTTCACACAAACCTCTCTCGTCAAAAACGCTCTGATTTTTCTATCCCCTGCTATCTTCACATAGATCACTTTTCTTTTTTTTTTTAATGAATTTTTATTGGAGTACAGTTGCTTTACAATGTAGTGTTAGTTTCTACTGTACATATACCCAGAGAAAACCGTAATTCAAAAAGACATGCACCCCAATGTTCATTGCAGCTCTATTTACAATAGCCAGGACATGGAAGCAACCTAAGTGTCCATCAACAGAGGAATGGACAAAGAAGATACAGTACAGATATATAATGCAATATTACTCAGCCATAAAAAGGAACAAAATTGGGTCAGTTGTAGAGATGTGGATGGACCTAGAGAGTGTCATACAGGTTGAAGTAAGTCAGAAAGAGAAAAACAAATATCGTATATTAACATATATATGTGGAATCTAGAAAAATGGTATAGATGATCTTATTTGCAAAGATCACTTTTCAAATTCAGCTCAAGTACCCATTTCCAAGAAGTCTTTGGGACCTAGAGATTGTCATACTGAGTGAAGTAAGTCAAACAGAGAAAAACAAATATCATATGATATCGCTTATATGTGGAATCTAAAAAACGGCTACAAATGAACTTATCTACAAAACAGAAATAGAGTTACAGATGTAGGAAATAAACTTATGGTTACTAGGGGGAAGTGGGGAGGGATGAACTGGGAGATTGGGATTGACACATACACACTACTACATACAAAAAAGATAACTAATAAGGACCTACCGTATGGCACAGGGAACTCAATACTCTGTAATGGTCTATACGGGAAAAGAATCTAAAGAGCGGCTGTATGTACATGTATAACTGATTCACTTTGCTGTATGCCTGAAATAATACAACATCGTAAATCAACTATATTCCAAAAAAATTTTTAAAATTCACGTATTCCATCATTCATCAATCAAGTATTTCAGAGCCCAGTGTGTCCCTACCTCCAGAGAGTTTTATATTCTACTGGGAGAAACAGGTATGAGGAAGTGTTAGAAAGGCAGCAGGCAGAGGTCTGTGATAGACAGTAAGTTTTATGTGCTCAGGGAGGGGTTCCCCAAGGAGGCAGGAAAGAGCTCGTGTGACCCAGAGACGGAGAGAAGGCCCATGGGACCACAGCATGGGGGTGGGGGAGTACACACCCAAAGAGGGACAACAGAGCAACGAGGAGGGAAGGGGGCACCAGATGGCCAATAGACCAGCCCTGGCAGGAAGGCAGTGACAGATGGTTCTGATATTTTACATATATGTAGCCTTCAGAGAACATACAAGAGTAGCCAAAGATTCTCCAGGTAAACTCAGGGCTCATTTACAGGAAATCAGAAATAGCATTAGAGATGAATGCTAGAGTTGCTGATAATCTGGGTGAGACACAAAACACTACAGGGATGAGGGCAGTCATTCAAAGTACACAAAAGGAACAGATCACTTTTTGTGTGTCATTTGGAGGAAACTGCCATTTCATTTGGTAGGAAAACTTTTCTTAAGGATCCACCCAGAAACGCCCACTTCTGAGGAAGTTAGGAAAATAAAAATAGGAGATTTTAGAATTGAAAATATTTTACTGGAGTTTGTGGCTAAACGGAACCCCGTCTTGGCTAGGATTCAAACGTCTTTTCTAGTCACACATTTATTACCATATCCAGTGTCTTAATGATAATATCAATTTCCCATTTATGCACACTACTGATTTCCTCTCCCTATCTCGTATCTCTATATCTCTCTCAGTGGCTTTTTATGATTATGTATTGTAAAGAAAAAGGCTCCAAATTGAGTAACCTAGCAACGTGTACAGAGATCATATTTTAGACACAGTATCTACTGTTCCTTTGGCGAGAGAAGTAGGAATCCACTGCAGATAGAAACAGATTTTCAAACACTTTATCTGGGGGCAGTAGAGAGAACCCTTTCCTCCTCATTCATGTCCCCCCTGGATTTTCTGTCACCAAAGCTGATTACAATATAGCAAATTCTGAGCTAGCTCCATAATAATTTTGCTAACTAGCAGCTTGTGGTGATTGTGAGATAATCTAAAAATGAAGGCAAAATATAACTAGAAAGTTTTCTGGGTATCCAATTAGCCAATGGTTAGAAGGGTATATTTGTTTTTCCTTAGCATTTATTTTAATTGATGGTTTAAAAATTCTATTATTTGGAATCTCTTAGAAAGTTTAAGTAAATTCTAATTAGCTATCTTTTTGTGTTGTGAAGAAAATGTTTTCCAATGACAAAACATCATGACTTCTTTGGGCTTTAGACTAATACTGTTCTAAAGAGTAGAAGACTTGGGTCCTTGTCCTGAATCTGGTACCAACCAGGTAAGTGACAAGCCAGTGGCTCTAGCTTTCCTCCTCCATCATTCACACTGTGGGTAGACATTGATCAGCACGATGATAAAGGAAATCAAACTCCAGTTGCTGAAAGAACAAATGCCTTTCTTGAATCTTTTTAATAGAAATCATCCTAGCATGCAATGTCTGGCACATGGCAGGTACACACTAATTAGAGGTTCACCTGAAAAATTCCAGTTTTCACTTACCTTCACATCTCTCCAGCTGGAGAAAAAGGCAAGGGTTTCAGAGCTGTTAGCCCTTCAATACTGATAACAGAGGCAGCAGATTTTGAGCAAAAATGACTTCACCCTAATTCCTTGACAAAGCTTAGACTCAGCTGATTGTCTCCGATGACAATTTTGACACTTAAATGGCAAAAAGCGACAATAAAATATAGATGGCCACACAGCCAAAACAAAACAAAGAAGACAAAAGAAACCCCTAGGACCTTATGAAGTTACAAAGTGTTTTTGTTTAAGGTATTATTCTGAATAAATATTGAAAGGAGCTAGCTTCATAGTAACAAGATCAAAAAGCACATGAGTGCTGGCCATACTGGTGAAAATAATCTTATCACCATAAACAAAAAGGGTGAGGAAAGACTTCCCCAGAGGGAAGCGGAGGAATTTCTTGAATAAGGAGTGCAGGGAACGGGGGGGAAAACACTATTTCTTTTGTAATAAAACCCCAGAAAGTTTGACAAAATGTTCTTTAATGGTGAAATGCAAAAAATAGTTCCCTGGGTTAAAAGGTAGGAGCCATCTCCTCAAGTGAAGATCAGAACCTCTAGAAAATGGTAAAAATGTTACAGATTTAGTAAATGTAGGCACAAGACAGGCTAGAAGGAAATATCTGCAAAGCACAGTATCTGACAGAGGTCCTACGTCACAGGATATGTAAGCAACACTCACAACTCAACAGTAAAAAAAGAAATGATCCAATTAGAAAGTGGGCAAAAGACAGGAACAGCAGACATTTCCTTAAAGAGGTAGATAGATAAGTAAGTACATTAAAAGATGTTCAACATATTAGCTATTGGGGAAATGAAAATTACAACCACAATGATATATCACTACACACCTATTTGAACAGAAAAATAAGGACAGTGATAACGCCAGACACTAGTGAGGATGTGGAGATCTCGAATACACGGGTAGTGGGAATATAAAATGGTACAGCCACTCTGGAAGACAGTTTGGCAGTTTCTTATGAAACTAAACTTACCATCTGACCCAGCAATTGTACTCTTGAGCCTTTATCCCACAGAAGTGAAAACTTATATCCACACGAAAAATGTGTACACAAATATTCACAACAGCTTTTTCACAGTAGCAAAAACTGAAAACAACTCAAGTGCCCTTCAATGGAGGAATGGTTAAAAAAACTGTGGTATAGTCATACCTACCATGAAAAACTAATCAGTAATAAATAGGAACGAACTACTGACATATACAACAACAGGGATGGAGTTCAAGGGCATGATGCTAAACAAACAAAGTCAGGTCTCAAAATATTCCATTTTTTATAAACCTTCTTGCAATGACAAAACTATAGAGATGGAGAAAAGGTTGGTGGTTGCCAGTAAACTGGAGATGGGGGAGAGTGTAAATATAAAAGGGTATCATGATGGTGGTGTCTATCCAAGTCTATATATGGGGTAGAACTGCAAAGAACTACATACACACACAGACACACAGACACACACACACACAAATATAGATATTTGTGTGGATAAATGGTGAAAAGTTCTAGTTAACACTATAGTATTTTCTGTATGCCATTCAAAATGTCCCCATAAAAAAGTATCAATAATGTACATACGTAAAATAATTCATCATACTGAATCCCTGTGACTTCTATGTACGCAGTGGGCAGCACTGGCTGTCTACCAGCACCCATTCCCATCTTTTCCTCTTCTCATAGTATCCAGATTCCCTTTAGGGTTCCATTCTTCTTCCTCTGCTCTCCCGTGAATTTGAAGGGAAGCTGACACTTCCCCCAGCTCAGGGGTGGGCCTCCACTGACTTAGCAAATGGGTATATTCTATTCCTCTGACTTCAGTCCCTGGTTCAGGAAGGATGACCTCTATGGTCTAATCGGGCTGAATCTAGAACTCTTGCTTGGAACTGTTATAAATCTATGGCCACCATGAGGGAAGTCAGCTCTGAGATCAAGCATCCGATACTCAGACCCCCTCCCACTTGATTTAAAAAGAAAAGGACGAGGTAGCCACATGTGGGAGGCGGGGAGAGAAGGATGGGGAGAAACAGGAGGGGATTGCAGAAAGTACAGGTGTATTAAAATTACCTAGAAGGTTTTGCAGACTACACGTTCATCCCCAACCCCTAAATGGTTGATTCCCCACCCTAAGGGAGTGGCTGAGCCTCACGGCTATATATGCAAACACACACATGCTAGCGGGTTGTTCCTGATATGCGGATGCTGTATTTATTGCTGGAGTTCCTTGAGGTACAGGCCCATCCCTCTTTTTCCCTTTCCCACCAAAATATATCAACATGGCAGTCCACATTTCCTGTCTGGTTTCCTCCCCACCACTCATTCCTGCAATGACTCCAATCTACTCGGGCCTTACAGAACCCTCTTCTAGAGTAGGACTCACTTGACTGCACATTAAAATCACTTGAAGAGCTTTATTTTTTTTATTTATTTTATTTTTTAAAAAATACTTATATTTTTTAAATTTTTGGTTGCGTCAGGTCTTAGGTGCCACGCGTGGGCTCTTTGTTGTGGCGCGCGGGCTTGTCTCTAGTTGTGGCGTGTGGGTTTTCTCTCTAGTTGTGGCGCACAGGCTCCAGAGCGTTGGGGCTCTGTAGTTTGCGGCACGCGGGCTCTCCAGTTGAGGCGGGCGGACTCAGTAGTTGCCCTGCAGCGTGTGGGGTCTCAGTCCCCCGACCAGGGATCAAACCCACATCCTCTGCACTAGGAGGCGGATTCTTTACCACTGGACCACCAGGGAAGTCCCTGAAGAGCTTTAAAAATAGATGTCTCTGTCCCACTCCTGCCCCCCAAAGTTCTGATTTAATTATTCTGGGATATGGTCAGGATTTTTTAAAACCCTAGGAGATTCCAATGTACAGCCAGGACTGAGAACCAGTACACTGCTAAACGGCTGCTACAAATGACCTCTGAATCACTGAAGTCAAGGCTTTTTTCTCCGCTGTCTCTACCTTAAGCTGAGCAAGTGGGGAAAAGAGTCACCAAATGGGAGAAATAGTATTTTTCTTACTAACAATTCCATAGAGTTGGAAAAAGAGGATTAGCAAAATCAATGTGCAGGAAAGAACTCTAGGAATGTAGAAGTGAGCATGATGGCTAAAGTGTGAGAATTTAAAGGGAAAACAATACCGTTTGAGAAAGTACACTTTAGGGGAATACTGACGGGGAGAGGGGAGAACTCACTGCAGACAAAATTGTGGACAAATTTCTCTCTCCTGCAAAACAGTTTGAAATGGGTCTCTATACTCGAGTGTAAATCCACTTGTTAAACTCTGATTAAGAAAAGCTCCTGGGCTTCCCTGGTGGCGCAGTGGTTGAGGGTCTGCCTGCCAATGCAGGGGACATGGGTTCGAGCCCTGGTCTGGGAGGACCCCACATGCCGCGGAGCAGCTGGGTCCATGAGCCACAATTACTGAGCCTGCGCGTCTGGAGCCTGTGCTCCGCGACAAGAGAGGCCGCGATAGTGAGAGGCCCGCGCACCGCGATGAAGAGCGGCCCCCGCTTGCCACAGCTGGGGAAGGCCCTCGCACAGAAACGAAGACCCAATACAGCCATAAATAGATAAATAAATAAATAAAAATTAAAAAAAAATTGCATGCTGTTACCCATGAAAAGTAGATATTCATTGCACAAATGTTTATTAACAGCTATCATGGGCAATATTTAAAAAAAAAAGAAAAGAAAAGCTCCTTAAGGTGTTTTAGTGTCTTAAAATTTGTTTGTGTTGGGAGGTAGTGTGTGTGTTAAAAGAAAATGTGGGATAACAGAATTTATCATTTTTTGTGCCGATAAAAATGATCACTCTAAAAAAAATAAAGGTCAATTTGTATTATGTGTTCATAAGTAATACAATAACTCAAGAGGCATTACTAGCAGAAAACAAATTAAGAAGGTGTTTTTCTGTAGCTGACATAACACTAATAATATTATTACAAATATTATGAGCACATACCAGGAGGTGGTTAAGCATGTGACCTGCATTACCTCATTAATCCTCATGAGCCCTATGAGTGGAAGAAGCTTCATTATCCCCATCTTAGAGATGAGGAAACTGAGGTTTAGAAAGGCAGGTAACTGGTCCAAGTTCGTATGTGGCAGAAACAATATTTGAAATCAGCTCTGTCCAGTTCCAGAGCCTGTGATTTTTTTTAATTTAATTTAATTTTTTTTTTATACAGCAGGTTCTTATTAGTCATCCATTTTATACACATCAGTGTATACATGTCAATCCCAATCTCCCAATTCATCCCACCATCACCACCCCCGACCCCCACTGCTTTCCCCCCCCTTGGTGTCCATACGTTTTTTCTCTACTTCTGTGTCTCAATTTCTGCTCTGCAAACCGGTTCAGCTGTACCATTTTGTAGGTTCCACATATATGCATTAATATACGATATTTGTTTTTCTCTTTCTGACTTACTTCACTCTGTATGACAGTCTCTAGATGCATCCATGTCAGAGCCTGTGTTCTTAACTGTTAAGCTCTTTTATAAATTCTTACGGATTCACCAAAATTAGTTTAAAAAAATTTTTTTAAACCCACAGACACACTAGGCTATATTTTTAAAAAGTCATTGGCAAATTAACAAAGAACATTTTGGATATAAAATCCGGAACCAGTCACTCTGGGGAGTGTCCATAAATGTTTACTGGTAATGATGGAGAAATTACGATTTTATACTATTCATGATTCATGCTATTTTTGCAATTTTAAAGTCCTCCGTTTGTGAATATACTTCCCAATGACTCTGCTTTTCATTTCCACACAACCACAAGTCACTAAGCCAAAGTCTTCTCTAGCTAAAGGTGGCTAGGCAGATCCCAATTCCTAATGGATCCGTTTCTGTTTAGAACACACACACCATGGACTGCCTTCCATGGACTTGAAAATGGTAGCCTTGTAGTAAATAAAGGAGAAATGATGGCAGTATTTTGCATAAGTACTCACCTCATAGCTGCTAGATAATGTACATATACCTGCTTTAGATAGTGATGATTCAAAGTGGAGTACCTCTTCTCTTAAATGAATGCTCCTCCATGGCAGGTACCCTGTTCTATCCATCATTGCTTCTCTACTGCCCACCACACGTGGGCCACTCCATGTAAATGTCTGCTGAGCTTATTTAAAGTTTGATGTTCACCAAAATACTACAATACATATATGAGGTGAGAAGACACATTTGATTTCATGATTGTACTTTTCCTGCTGGAACTTCCAGGTGTTAATTGTTTATATTTTACAAAATGTGATCGGTAGTAGAGAGGAACAGAAAATCAGGAGAGGAACGTTTTATGTTTTGATTACTAGTGAATATTTTACAGCTCTCAGGGATATGAGACATTAGTTTCCTATTTCACATCTGTTGAGATACATTAAAGATGATAATCCATCAGGGTAAAGAACTATTCTTCATTTCAGTATAATTCCTTCTTTAAAATTTAGGCAAGCTGGCTTCTCTGATAGTTTCTCAGGATTCAGTCAATTATGGTCATGCTAATGAAAAATATAAACATTTTTAGGTTTGAAAAGAGCATATTAGGAATCTAACGTCATTCTCATGACCACATGGATGGCCACTCGTTTATTTCCAGGTGGATTAAATTACCGTGACCATTCATGCCCCAGGCGTCCTGTTCAGAGCATCTTCCTTGAGGAACGATGTGACTACAGAAGCAGGGTTTTCCAGGAAAGGTTACCCAACAGAATTGGGGAAAGATCCCGAGTTACAAATCAGAAGATTAGAGGGCAACAGTTCTCCACGGCCCTTCCCACCCAGTCATTTAAAGATGGAAAACATGACAGTCCACACCCGCGGTGCATGTCACTAACGGATGCTGGCGCCCATCCTCTCTGAGCCCAGGAGCCTTCTCAGCACACACTTTGGCAGCTCCTACAAAGAGTGATGGGGATTGCACGTGCGGTGAAAGCTGCCTGACCTAGACTAACTATAGCCGACCCTTGAACGACAGGGGTGTGAAGTGCACGGGTCCACTTACAAGCACATCGTCTTAAAGAATAAATACGAGGTACTACACATACCCAGATGTGGACCCACAGATACAGTTATGTGTGGAGCGTCAGCGCCCTTAAGTCCCACATCATTCAGGGTCAATTGTATACTGTCTAATTTTTTATCTGTTAAAAATGTTCACCACTTTCATAATGTAAACTTGCTTTAGGTCAGGGTATTTGTGTGTGTGCCTCGGCATTTTTATTAGACTTTTCTTCGTTATATAGTTTTTTTCGGGGGCCATATCCCAGATACAGTGAGAAAATATCTCATTTTTGTGAGAGTATGGAAGGTTTAATTGAATCAGTGGCCAAAAAAACTGTCTCTAAGAAGGTATTATGTTTCTACTAACATTTCAAAAATATGGTCATCGTTGCATATGTCTAAATGTTATAAGAAAACATTTATTTACGGACATTATAAAGCAAGAAGGTGGAAGAAAATGATATAAGGACATACTTGTCACTATTCACAATATGATACTGTAGTAAAACAAATTTTAAAAGGTAAATGGACTCTATCAAATTTGGAAGAAAAAGGACTAACTCATTTATAATAGCTTTATAAAAGTTGAATTCATGCTTTCTCTATTAAAAAAACAAACGTGTTCACTTTGATATGACAGATTTCTTTTTGCTCCTTTGAAATTAAGGAGAAAGGGTTCATATTTAGTACATCTTAAATTTGGCAACATATACATTCAGCAACATTTACACAATGTCTCCTATTTCTTTAAAGATTTACAAGCAAATACAACATATGTCTGATAACCCAACCCCCCAAAAACCTGATTCTACAACTTCATCTATTAATATTTTAAAAGAAGCTACTGCAAAGGTCACCTTTAAGATGATAATTATATAGCTTAGAATAAAAAGCAGTTTCTTTTAAATGATCCTTCTCCATATTATCACCAGACTTAAAAACAATAATTACATAATTTAACAAAAAATGTGAGGTCAACTTTCTAATATAAATTAAGCATTACAAATTATTTTGTAGAAAACTGACAATTCCTATAACTAAATAAACACATCCCCTCATCTGGAAGTGGTATCCCCATGGCTTCGGTACACACCCACTTACGTAATATAACCAAAGGACTGCAAGGTTTCGTAGATATCTAGAGGAATCTCGTGAACCATAAATAAGAGAAAGGCTGGCCCAAATCAAGACATTTCTGCCATACGATTATGGCAGGAAAGTGATGAGTAATTCAAGAAATATCATGATGATAAATGGTGACATCAGTACATTGCAATAACATTATTGAATGTTTTCTGCATGCTGTATGCCATTCTGAAAGCTTAACATTATTAACTCATTCAAATAAGGCAATGTGGTGAGCTGGGTACCACAAGGGGGAAAACAGAAAAAAAATTTGCCCAAGTCCACACTCTTGGCAAGGTGTCAGCCAGTATTCTGGTTCCTACTGGTTCCCTTTAAAAACAAGGGGTGAGAGAGAGAAGAAAAATGCAGGTTGCGACCTGTAATTCTTCTCCACATCGACAATTCCACAAGCATAGCTCTTTCCATAAAGACTGAGGGAAAGCAGAAGACTTCTCTGGTCAGGATGGTCCTGCTATCGGCTACCCAAACCCAGCCTCCTCTGAACAGCGTTCCCTGAATCCCCCAGGGAGACCTGAGGTATTACCTTTCCTGAGCTACTGTTATAACACACACACAAACACGTATTACATATATATACACAAATGTACACACATCCATCCTGTACACAGCACATCTCGCTATTAGACTATTAGCTTCTTGAGGTCAGGGACCACACCTCTTACCCGATTGCACATTTGAATGATTAACTGATTAAATTTCTCATCTGGTTTTAGGAACCCCGAACTGCTCTTTAAAGAACAAAGCTGCCGTGAGAAGGAGTAGGGGTTGGTTGAAAACCTGATGTAAAATGAGAAAAAAATAACCAGTTCATGTTTGAGTTTCACTGAATACTCTGTCTCATAAGGATACAAACTAGCATTACTTTTATAAACAAATTAAATTATTATGATTCAAGGAGAATCTAAGACAAGTATAGCTTAAGTTCTTAAGATGATTGGACTCAATTAAAAAAGAGCTCACTGAGGTTTGTAAATGTTTTAACATCTGTTTTATGATTTAACTGTCAAACTAAATTATCCTCAACTCAAGACTGTACTACCTAGAGAAGCCTACCACTTACTTTCACTGTTTCAGAACCTTGAAATTACAGAATATGCAGGAAACCTTAGAAGTCACTCTAGTCCAGCAACTTGCCTGATGGGAGCGACATCCCTGACAGATATTTTCACTGTTTAAAAGGCTCCAATTACATTGTAAAGCAATTATACTCCAATAAAGATGAAAAAACTTTAAAAAAAAAACACTAGTAGACTGTTGAGTCCAGATTGTAAGAAGCTTGGAAGCTGCCACTCCATTATAACAATAACTAAAAAGCTGAACAATTTTAATTATTGAGATATAATTGACATATAGTATTACATTAGTTTCAGGTGTACAACGTAATGATTCAATATTTCTATGTATTGTGAATTATCACCACATTAAGTTTAGTTAACATCCATCCCCACACATAGTTATAATTTTTTTCTCTTGTAATGTGTGGAGCTATGTCTTTATGTTACCACATTTTTTCTTTTACACCTTTAATCTTTCAATAACTATTTAATCAATCACCTTCGTTAAATTATCATAGTTAAAATAAAAAAAACAAAAACAAAAATAAAAGGCTCCAATTGATAGAGCATTTTTCCATATAGAATCTTCTACAAACCAGTTGACAGTCAAACTTATGGTACAGATAGTAAGGAAAGAGAATGAAGTGGTCATTCCTTCTGTGCCTACGACATGTCAGATATTGTGGTGGGTATTTTACACATTTTTAAAGAATTTACTCTTCACATCATCCCAATGAAACACTATGAGCTACATCTTATAGATGAAAAAACGACAAGCTAAAATACAGGATACTACTACTTCCTCTCTAACTAAAAATAACTAAAAGTCAATGCTATACAACAAGTAGATATTTCAAAGCAAATAATTTCATAAAATTAATGAGGCTACAGAATGTACAAGACAAAAATAATAGGTAAAATGCATTCTTGCTTTTCAAATTGAATGATCCATATTTTTAACAGTAGACCAGAAAATAACCAATAGGTTTATTATAAGGGAATATTTTAACAAGTAATAAAATAATATTATAACAAATAATAGCAGGTACACAACAGATTATATTATTTACTTTGAGGAAAACTATAAAAGTCATGTGAGTGTGCATATGTGCATATATAATATATATATGAATGGCAAGCTAAATTAGCAAATAACGAAATCTACCTATTTTTCTCATTTCATCTGAAGAGTACTGTTTAACAATTATATTATAAGGTGTTTAACCTTATTATTGAAATATAATGTAATGATCAAATTTAGTAAACTCTGGTGTATATAGTAGAAAATATATTTGAATACATTCTATGTTCAACATTAGTGAAATTTTGCTCTTTCATTTCTGCTGAGGCTTGAAGTGGTGAATAGACAAACTAAATGGTCAACAATAGAAGGTTTAAACTACTCTTACATAATGGAACACTTGATAGCCATTAAATAATATTTTTGAACATAATTAAGGATATAGGACATCATGATATCATGCCAAATGAAAACAAAACAAAACAGGAAACAAAAGACACACACATACACAGACACACACAAAAATGCCAACAGTGTAAAAACAAAACAATATACACGTATATTTAGGTATACAGAGACAAATATGATAAGGAATAGTCACTGCTTCGTGGACCTTAAGAGTTTAGTGTAATCTTTTCTGTTTTTCCAAGTTTGCTCATTTTATTCTATTCTTTATTATAATTAATTTGTATGTTTTATTTCTCATTAGACTGTAAGCTTTTGGGGGCCAAGGACCATCCCTTAAGTGCAATTGTAGAGACCTTTGCAGTATTTTGTATTCACAACATTTTGCTGAATTAAATTGAATGAAGTGTAAGGTAGTCTATGATTTTACTTTAAGAAGAGTTTCTATATCTTTTAAAGTTTCTTTTATTTGAAGACACATTTACAGCAGTAAGTAGTCCAAAGCACATCTGGACACAATTCCATCTGAATGGATTATCTTCTGAATGGATTATCTACAATCTCAGTAAATTTTTTCTCTTTAAACGGGTTTATATCCTAATTAAAAAAAAAAAAAAATTCTACTTCATTGGGGTGTGTGAAATTCACATTCTGCTAAAAAGAATGAGACAAGAACTAATCAATGTCAGTTTTAGACATTTAGGTCATGTTCCATATTAAAAGTAAATATGACTAAAGTGAACCCAAATAATTTATACATTTTCTAAAATGTCTATATGTCTTGTAGTTTGTTACCCTTTTAGTGTGATATTAATATTTTTCACTAGAAGGTATTCTTGTAGTCATTACTAGACACCTCTGGAGACTTTTAAAAGTTTCAATTTACTGACATTTTAAAAGCGAGGCATACTTTCACAGGGGGTGTGTGTGCAAAAAATGTAATAGAAAATCACTAGCACTGTAAAGCACAGAAAACTGACAGGGGCTGGGGGAGACATTTGAAAGCGGTTACAGCCCAATTTTAGAATATGGAAAAAAGAGAAAGCACAAACAACTTACTGTGTTCCTATGATGTACCTGGCAATGCACTTTGCATACATTATCTCATGCCATCCTTGTATGCTGGATTGATCATCCCCATTTCTCAGATAAGAAAACTGAGGTTTAGAAAAGAAGATAACTTTCTATTGCGAGGTAGATTCTAACCCCAGTCAGTCTAATTAAATAAAGCCTTCTTCTCTGATGTCATTATACCTCTCGGGAAAGAAAAGTTGGTGATGAAGACCAGCGGAAGGGATGAGGAGCAAGTTGCAGATAAGCTGCTAGTTACGTCACTTAAATGACAGGAGAGGCCTGAGGACCAAGGTTCTGCTTCAAGGGTAGGTAGAGAAGGAGTTTCATGAACAGATCTAGAGGGGCTGGCGCTTGGCCTGATGAGGAATGCTTCTTGAAAGCGACCTTCACCTCACTCAGCCTCACAGTAAACAGGCAGAAACATGTTGTGGTTTACCTGTGCCAGCCACTAGCTCTCGGTTAGCAGGCCAACCTGGAGCCGGTCTCCAGAAGAATCTCCCGGAGGCAGGGAGCCAACTCCCAGGGGGAAGCTGGGGTCAGGAGGAAGGCAAAGGGGGTCTGTGTCAATCCGCAGTGGCACGACTCCAGGGGAAAATGCAAAGCCATACCTCCAAGTGAGAGCATGCCATGTCATCACCTGACTTATTCGTTTCCATAAGTACCTCTATCATTTTCCATTAATGAAACTAAATTCTTTACCTGTGTCTGATGGTGTCTTTCCATCAACACACATCCTGTTGCCCCAACCTTGTAAAGGTCATTAAACACCTACTTCCTATGAATGGAATTCTCCTCATATCCATCTCGGCTTATCTGCTTACACGCCCAGGACAATTTTCCTCATTGTTCAAATCTCAGAGAAAATCCTACATTCTCCAGGACTGATTTTCTTAGGTTCCTCAGGCACCTTTTCTCTGTGTTTAGGTTGTGCTGTGTACACATTCCCATTGTACTGGTGTCTCACTGACAAATGTCTCTCCCCACTAAACTGATCTTTGGCCTGACAGTTTTTTAAACCCCAGCTTTTAAAGAAGGTTCTGTATTCATTTGTTAAACCCACTAGTCATTGTTTTTAATCACTTAAGGAACATATTGTTTGAACACCAGCAATTTAACATTGAATTAAACCTAGCAAAATAGTGTCACAAGATGACAAACTGATGAAAGCATTTTGAGAAAAAGAATAACAGTGTAAAGAAATAAAAACAGTTAATAGCTAACACTTCCTGAGTACTATGTGCCAGATAATGTTCTGCTAGTTTTACCGTATTCGTTCATTTACTCTTTACAATGACATTATGTAAAAAGTACTGTTATTTCCCCCATTTTCCAGATGAGGAAACTGAAGCAGAGGAAGATTAAATAACCATCAGATCATACAGCAAATAGGGGGTGGAGCTGGGATTTGAATCCAGGCAGTCTGGCTCTAGAGTCCTTGCTCTGAACCACTGACAGTCAAAGCCCTCCCTGTTGGTGATTTATATATTCCTTTCCATTTAATCCCTCGAAGCAGTCTGTAAGATAGGAGGAACATGCTAGGAGGAGAAGTCAAGTGGAACCTACTTGATATAGTCCCAGGGCTCTGCAGGTGAGCGGCAGGGCAGGTGCTATCAGGGCTGTGTGTCTGTACCTTGTGAGCAACACAGACACGAATGGTGCCAACATTATCCACACATGGGCGGCTCCTTCACATCAATAGGTAGCAGATATTATCCCTCGCCTAGTTCTACCTGTTTGGAGTATTTGGGGCTCTAATTCTTCCATAATATTTTAGAATCAACTTGTCAAGTTTCAAGGAAAAAACCTACTTGGATTTTGTTTGAAGTTGGACTGAATCTATAGATCAATTAGATAATAACTTACTATTATAATGAATCTCCCTATCTGTGAACACAATCTTTTAAAAAAAAATCATTTAAAATTGTTCTTCTGAGTTTAAGTTTTATAAATATTCCATAAAGGTCTCAAATGATTTTTTAAAGATTATTCCTACACATCTATAATTGCTACTGTACATACTGATGTTTGTGTTTGATGTTTATCTATAACAACATGTTCAACTCTCTAATTCATTTTAATAAGCGATACAGAGATTAAATTGGGTTTTCTATGTAGAAAATCATACCCTTTGTTAATAAATGACATTTTTCTTTCTTTTCTCCTGTTCTTATAAATTTTTAGTTCTTATTCTCATCTTACTGCACTGGCTCGGACATCCAGTACAACAATAAACATAATTAGTCACAGTGGGCTTCCTGGTTTCTGATTTTAAAAGTAATGCTTCCAACACTTAGCATTAAATACAATGTTTGTGATAGGTTTTTTTGGTAGATAACCCTTATCAGGTAAAGGAAGTTATTAATTTGCTAAGAATTTTATTTACTTCTTTCCATTATTATCAGGTGCTAAAAATTTTTGAAGATGAGATTCACTGAGATGATTATGTAGTTTTTCTTCCTTTAGTCAGCTAGTGTAATGAATTATATTAGTAGATTGTGTACTGTTAAACCAATCTGCCATTCCTGGAATAAATTCAGCTTGGTCTTGAATATTTCTGGCTTCAGTTTGCTATAAAAACTTTTCATCTAAGTTTATGAGTGAGAATGGTCTACAGTTTTCTCCTGTTGAATTGTCCTCGTCTGGCTTTAAAGTTATACTAACTTCATAAGATGAGAGGGATCAGGGTCTTTCTTCTATTGAGTATTTTCTCAAAGAGTTTGTCTGTAAAACTGAACTGTGGTAGAACTTACCTATAAAATCAATTGGGCCTGATGCTATCTTTAAGGGAAGATGAACTATTGGCTCAATCTCTTTCATCCTACAAGAATATGTGAGTTTTCTTGTTCTTCTTATGTCAATTTTGATAATTTCTACTTTTCTAGGAAAATCAGAAGTACACAATTAATTGACATTCACAAACATCAAATTCAGAAGTTTTGGGGGACATTTAGAGAACAAATTAAAATGGATAGCAAATTCACTAAATCAGATCCCAAAATCCAAAATCCAAAATGCAGCAATGGTGAAAGATGATCAACTGATCTCTACCCCACCAAAGATAACAGTGACACTCAGATCTGCCAAAAGCCCCTCATAAGAACCAATGAAAGTACCATAACATTGATAACATGTCTATTTTCTTATACTTTTTTGACATTTTCACAAATGTATTTAGAGTGCTTGATCTTTGGAGGGTAACGACTTTTGAATTAATCACTTATTGTTACCATAGCCTTCCTTATCTTCAGCAAATTATAGATTAATTTCTAAACTTTGTTTTTTTTCCAACATTCCTTTCTGTTTATAGGAAACAATCTTTAGTTTGGTTCCATTTTTTTACTTTTGTCCCATTAAATTAGTAGCCCAACTTCAGGAAGATGTTGGTCAAATTGCATAAAACTATGACAGTAAGTAAAGTCATGCCTCACTCTTAACTAAAATCGAACATTAGGTTTTCATGTATGTCAATCAGAAAAAAAGATTATAAATCCATATAAGTATGTGACAGACGTGCTTTGGCAACCTATCTTTTCTTCCTTTGAATTTCTGAAAAGAGAGGTGAGGTAGAGCAAATAGATTAAGGAACTTGTAAGTTAAAAATTTACACAGGGGACTTCCCTCGTGGTCCACTGGGTAAGACTCCACACTCCCAATGCAGGGGGCCTGGGTTCGATCCCTGGTCGGGGAACTAGATCCCGCATGCATGCTGCAACTAAGAGTCCACATGCTGCAACTAAGAGCCCACATGCCACAACTAAAGATCCCATATGCTGCAATAAAGATCCCGTGTGCTGCAACTAAGACCCGGCACAGCCTAAATAAATAAATATTTTTTTAAAAAATGTACACAGCATTGCTTCATGACACCTCCAATTAACTCCCTCTCCAGTCAAAGCCTCACACTAGAGAACTGTTGTTACTTTAAAGAGTACTTTAGAATCCTGGAAGAAAACAATTACTACCTGCTACATTTTCTAAAACACCATAAGGGATTTGGAATATAAAAGTTATATTTTCTACAAGCCTTCTAAAAAGTACTCAAGTTAACATTTTCAGACAACAATAGCTGTCTTAAAAGAAGTGACACCTGTTTATCTTCAAGACCAAGATAAACTCAATCAGTGGTCACACTGAGCTCCCAAACGGCTACCAAGCAACTCAATAATCAACTTCACAACTGAAAGGAATTTTCAACGTCAACTAAGAAGCCCCCAGAAGGACACTTAAATGGCCTATAAAATATTTTTTTAAGGCATATGAAAGAAACAGTAAATGTCAAGAAGGTGTAATGTGAGGAAAGTACTGTTTAGAAAGAGAGTGAGAAAGGAAGTGGGGGAGGAATTCATTAATTGAGAAGAACAAGGAAGAATACTAAAGAAAGAATATGTGACAGTCTCAGAAGCATTCACAGATGGTTTTCAACTGCATCCAATTTTCTCTGAGCTGTTAAGAGGTCATGTCCAATTTTTTCACTCTGACATTTTACAAGTTCCTGCAACCTCCATCATCATGGTGTAGGCAGAAACAGAGTTAGCCAATTTCCCTAAAATATCAGCACAGGCAAACAAACTAATCTAAGAACCACTACGTCTACCCTTTCTTCTCCCCACTGAAATAGACACATTTAATAGAAAATATAAGGATGGTACAATAAGGAGAAGGTTAGGACAACAGGAAGTTGAAAACAAAGCTGAGAGTAAAAACAGACCTGAAGTAAGGACCTCACTCCCTTCTCCCTTGCCTAGAGGGAAACTTACAGCTTAAGGATGTAAGAGCATCCGATCCTGAGGCCTGAGTTTATAAGCTCTGCTTAACCAGCAAACAACGCACCATCTCAAAGTGCTCCGAATACAGTACGACACGATTTTCCTAAAGGTTTTGTGAATACTTCAAATGTTCAAATACTTCAAATCACATAATGAGTCTAGAGAAACCAGTTAGTGGGGACTTCCCTGGTGGTCCAGTGGTAAAGAATCCGCCTTCCAATGCAGGGGACGTGGGTTCGATCCCTGGTGGGGCACTAAGATCCCACATGCTGCAGAGCAACTAAGCCAGCGTGCCGGAACTACTGAGCTCGCGTGCCTCAACAAGAGAGCCCGAGTGCCGCAAGCTACAGAGCCCACGCGCTCTGGAGCCTGTGCACCACAACTACACAGCCCACACGCCACAACTAGAGAGAAGCCCAAACACCACAACGAAGAGCCTGAGCAGCAATGAAAGGTCCTGCACGCCTCCACAAAGATCCCGTGTGCCACAACTAAGACCCGATGCAGCCAAATAAATAAATAAATAAATAAATAAATAAATAAATAAACAAACAAACAAACCAGTTAGGGACTAGAAAGTACTTGGCACAGAATAGTCACTTGTGCTTTCTTGATGCTGTTATTTTTTTTTTTTTTTAGAAGTAATTTAGAACTTTTTTTTTTTAAATTTTATTTATTTGTTTATTTATTTATGGCTGTGTTGGGTCTTCATTTCTGTGCGAGGGCTCTCTCCAGTTGCGGCAAGCGGAGGCCACTCTTCATCGCGGTGCACGGGCCTCCCACCATCGCGGCCTCTCTTGTTGCGGAGCACAGGCTCCAGACGCGCAGGCTCAGTAGTTGTGGCTCACGGGCCCAGTTGCTCCGCGGCATGTGAGATCTTCCCAGACCAGGGCTCGAACCCGTGTCCCCTGCATTGGCAGGCAGATTCTCAACCACTGCGCCACCAGGGAAGCCCTTGATGCTGTTATTTTTAACTGAGTACTTTTAATTGAGTCAACTACGTAACAAAAATTTAAAAACCTATACTCTGTTCCAAAGTATATCATCACAGTGAATCTTTTTTTTTTTTTAAGAAATTTATTTATTTATTTATTTATTTATTTTTGGCTGTGTTGGGTCTTCCTTTCTGTGCGAGGGCTTTCCCCAGTTGGGGCAAGCGGGGGCCACTCCTCATCGCGGTGCGTGGGCCTCTCACTGTCGCGGCCTCTCCCGTTGCAGAGCACAGGCTCCAGACGCGCAGGCTCAGTAGTTGTGGCTCACGGGCTTAGTTGCTCCGTGGCATGTGGGATCTTCCCAGACCAGGGCTCGAACCCATGTCCCCTGCATTGGCAGGCAGATTCTTAACCACTGCGCCACCAGGGAAGCCCATCATCACAATGAATCTTAATTATCTAGTAGCTTTCTGTTCACGTTTGTTGAGAATGTAAAAGCAATTTTTTTTAAAAAAGAGATAGTATACAGTGAACTTGCTATATATTTCACTTCTTTTATAGTTAGCATTAATTTAAAAATTATTGCTTTTCCATTCTTCCAGAACATAGCAAAATAAAAGATTTAAAGGATATTAAAAACAGAAAAGATTCCTTGAGTTATGTTTCCATGTTTTAGGCGAGGATCTGGTCATCTTACAGAAGAAGATTATTAACCAATGCTAAGAAATAACATTACAAGGTGAACATGAAATTAATGATCAAACTCTTCACACTCAGAACTCACAGCATACAGATATACCATCTAACAATTAGTTATCTATACTGCCTTTGAAGAACTGTAAACTAGGCCAGAAAGTCTGCTAGCCAAATTTCTCCTATCAGTAATACGGCAGTTTATTGGTATTTGAAAACTTAGGTTACCTACAACCTTTTAAAAAGATAGAGAATGAAATCTTCTAGTTCTTAAAGGAAAAAAAAATATATATCACAAACATGATGCTATAAATAATGCTTACTTGTGTAAAAAAAAAAAACTGGCCAAAATTTATGATTATATCAACTGTTACATAATTTGATAATTTTATAATGCTTACCCACAAAAAGGATTATTCAACTAGGAATTCTTTATAATATTTTTTCTATCAATAAAACTTGTATCAGTCACATATTAAAACAGACTAAAAAGCCATTGTAAAACTAATTCCAGGGGTCCAAATTCTTCATAAACATGCTCACAAATATTTAATATAAGTGCTTTTCAACTTTTACCAAAGATACAGCACCTGGTTTTCTGTCAGAGACAGATTTTAGGGAAGTTTAGCAATATGGAATCAGGTGGCCAAAGTTCAACGCTACCCACTTGCTGTGTGACCTTGATCAAGCAGCTAAACTTCTCTGTGTCTCAGTCCCTTCATCTGTAAAAATGGAAACGACAGTGGTTCCTATTTTATAGTGTTGGTTTTTGTTATAGTTTTGGGTTAATAGTATTGTAAATGAAATAACCCAGGTGAAGAGTTTAGAATGGTGCCTGGCATAATAAACGTTGGCCAAACATCCTTTGCTACATTTTCACTTTTCATGGTTCCCATTTTCCCTAAACAGACTACCAGCAAATCAACAATAAATGGTTTAAAATGAACTACAGGGGGGGGAAAAAAAAACCCTTTAGAAAAAAAGTGTATCTCTTTCAAATTAATTACCTAGTTTGGACTTCAATGGCCCAATATTACCTATAATTGAATTCTTATGATTTAGCTCCAACATTTTTAAAAACTTGAAATGTGTAAGATTTTTTAAAAATTACTAAAAATCTTGAACGTTCCTGGAACACTCCTTTTAGGACAGGCTGTTCCTGTTAATTATTTTCTTGGAGAGTCACCTAAGTGGACCTTTTAGTTGTGTAATAAAAAGCAAACACAAAATAGAGACATAGCTATAATGAGCTAAAATGTCTGCATGATAATGAAAAAATTGGTCTATAGCACTATTTTATGAATTGACACAATTTCCTAAACAAAAACAAAGAAAGAAATGGGCAATGGACATCTCGTTGAATTGTTGACAAAGACATTAAAGCAAAAGCCAATTAACGTCATCAACTGATGAGAGAAAAATGTATGTAACACAAATAAAAGATGAAGGAAATCAGAGGATGAAGAACTGACCTTCCAAAGGAAGGATGTGGATATCTGAAGAGTTTTTATTCCCATGAAATAAGACAGAGGAGGAGGCACGGGGGGGGGCAGAGGGAGGGGGAAGGGGAGACAGAGACAACACTCTGATTGTTCTCGTTTATCATGGACTAGTTTTTTGAAAAAGAGATCTTGGCACAGGCAGAGTTGACTCTCTGTAGATTCTCTTCCTAACTTGCTCTAGACCTAAAGACCCCTTCTGATTGTTATGCAGATGCCTGTCTGTCCCACATGTAGTTTTCTGGGGGCAGACTTATGGGCATGCAAAGAAATTACAAGGGGATCAAGAGAGATCAGAGCAGAAGTGGGAAGTTGAGTTGGACATTCTCTAAGATTTTTATTTTTTAATTTCATATGTTCTACCATAATTATTAGTTTCTTTTGTCTCTCATCTATTACTGCCACACATGCTCAGTTACAACTCATAAGTGGATTTAGCTAGTTCTGAAAAATACTTTCTTTTCTCCATGATTTATTACAGTAGCCCTATCTCAACACTAGAGGATCTTGACATAGGATTATGTAAATCCCACTAACTGAAGCCATAAGATACAAGAGAATTATCCTTTGAGTTCAGGTAATAGCATAGTGAAGACTTTTCCCTGCACGGTTTTATTTTACTTCCTAGTTTTAGTAAAATAAAGTCCTATCCCCACTGGAAATTCTGCCCTCTTTTTTTTTTTTTCTTCCAATTTTATTTAGATGTAATTGACATATATCACTGTATAAGTTTAAGGTGCACAGCATAATGATTTGACTTACATACATCGTGAAATGATTATCATCATAAGTTTAGTGAACATCATCTCAAATACAAAATTAAAGAAATAGAAAAAATTGTTTTCCTTGTGATAAGAACTCTTAGGATTTACTCTCTTAACTTTCGTATATAACATACAGCACTGTTAATTATATTTATCATGTTGTACATTACATCCCTGGTACCTATCTTTTAACTGGAAGTTTGTACCTTTTGACTGCCTTCATCCAATTCCCCTCCCCCCACCCTCTGTCTCTAGTAACCACCAACATGATCTCTTTTTCTATATTTGTTTGTTTTTGAAGTATAATTGATCTACAACACTATGTTAGTTCCTGTTACACAACATAGTGATTTTGTACTTCTATACATTTCAAAATAATCACCATGATAAATCCAGTTAACGATACATCACCATACAGATATTACATAGTTATTGACTATATTCCCCACACTGTATACTTCATACCTGTGACTCATTTAATTTGCAACTGGAAGTTTACACCTCGTAATCTCTTTCACCCATTTCTTTCTTCCACCCATACCCCTCCCCTCTGGCAACTGCCTGCTTGTTCCTGTATCTGTAACTCTGTTTCTGTCTTATGTTTGTTCATTTGTTTTGTTTTTTTAGATTCCACATATAAGTGAAACCATACAGTATTTGCATTTCTCTGTCTGACTTATTTCACTTAGCCTAATACCCTCTAGGTCCATCCATGTTGTCGCAAATGGCAAGATTTCATTCTTTGTTATGGCTGGGTAATATTTCATTGTACATATGTACCACATCTTCTTAATCCATTCATCTATTGATAGGCACTTGGGTTACTTCCATATCTTAACTATTGTGAATAATGCTGCAATAAACATAGGGTGCATATATCTTTTCTAATTAGTATTTTTGTTTTCTTCAGATAAATACCTGGGAGTGGAATTGCAGAATCATAGTTCTATTTTTAATTTTTTGAGGAATCTCCATACTGTTTTTTTATAGTGGCTGCACCATTTTATATTCCCACCAACAGTGCATGAAGGTTCCTTTTTCTCCACATTCTGCCCTTCTTTTCTTTTAAAGCATCATCATCTCATTTAAGCTAGCACTGCTATTTGTGAATCTCAAACATAAGTAGAGCTGTCACACCACAGATCTGAGTTTTCCAATAAATGCTGCTTCATTCCATATGTTCACACTGCAATGTTTGTTTCACAGCAGAGCTCATATTTCCCTTTATTTCAGAATTTTGTTTCAGCACAACTGCATATAATATTTTTCCTTTTCCCTTTAAAATGTAACAAGAAAACAACGAATCCAAAATATAGTTTAGAGTGAAACAAAAATAAAAGTGCAGTTAATGGTAGAACTGGTGGTTGTTTTCAAAGTCTGACCAGCTAGAAAATTCAAATTCCTTTGGATTACATTGACACATAACAAGCATACCTTGAGCTAGCTGTATCAGAAAATGCTTCTATCACCTACCTGACAACATATGGCTTTGCCAGAAAAGTTGGCATTTCACACACCCAGTCCTCCAATATGTTTCACGCTGATTATATCAAGATTACAGAACTATACATTTTGCAAAATAAAAAGGTGTGTAATAAGCTTTTGGCATTCACAAGAGATCATTTACAAAACTCATAAGAGAATTCTATGGTTTGTTCTCAAAAATAATTTGGTATAATAGTTTTAATTATGTAAGTAACATGAAATATATTTCAATACATGCAAAGATACTTTTCTCCTAGAGTTTTCAACATGAGCTTCACATGCATTTCTGAGATGGATCACTGAACCACTATTAATTCATCTCCTAATAAATGCTTCAATACTATAAGCTTAATCAGAACGTAAAAGAATACCTACAAAAATGTGTTCCATTTTACCTTTCATTATTTTAAAATATGCCCCAAGTTATTTTGCATTCTACTTGCCAGATTCAATGGGGGAAACAGCCATTAAAAAAGAGCCTCTTTTTTCTAATATATCAGAAAAAAAGAGTTGCAAACAGCTTAATTGCCATTTTCTGATGACAGTTCCTAGAAGAAAACAAAATAAAATCTATTTTTCAGAGTGTCATTACTCTTCCTTTATAAGATGAACATTTAAATTATCAAAATGATGTTCATGTCCATGCTGCGGGGTAAGGGCTGAGGGGGCACTTTCATTTTTACGGCAAAAGATATGTTTTCCTAACATTCAATTTATTTTGTAACAACCTTCAGCTTAATTTAAATGGATTTTATTGCACAAATAGAGAAAATGGGTGTTGAGAATACTAAACTTGACCAATTATATTTTGGATTAAATAAATAAACAAGAAGAAACAACATGGTCATCAGAAATCTGAGTAACACCCCACACAGGAAATCCAGTTTATGTGCTCCCTTAGCTTTGTACTTTGTTTCCTGAGATTAACTATTGCTATATTCACAACACATTAAAAGAGTCAAGAGAGCACATGGGCCCTGGAGACAGATGTGTTGCTGTTTCTTCTTCCTTTGCTTGCTTGCTATCTAGCCTTGGGCAAAATAATTCACCTTCTTGAGCCTAAATCTCCTAATCTGTAAAAAAGAGGATAACAGATACTTCATTAAGAGGGTGAGAGGATTAAATAAAAGAAGGCGTGTAAATTCCCCACACAGCAATGAGCACATAGGCGGTGCTGGGAGAGTTATCTCTCCTTCCCCACCCCTCCCAAGCCCTGCTCCTTGGCCTTCCACCACTGTTAGAGCACCCAGGCAAAGGAATGTCCAGTACATAAAGTCATCCGGATTCTGGATTCCCTTACATCTCCTAGATGTTTGTTAGGTCTGTAATGATACTCCTACTTTCATTCCTCATACTGGTGATTTTTGTTTTCTCTCTCCTTTTGTTGATCAGTCTTGCTAGGGGGTTATCAACTTTATTAATCTTTCCTAAAAACCAATTTTCTCTTTCTTTTTTCTTTGGTTTTTAAATTCCTCTGTTGTCTTTTTTCTATTTTATTGATTTCTGTTCTGATCTTTATTATTTTCTTCCTTCTACCTACTATAGGTACATTTTGCTTCTTCTCTTTCCTTACCTGAAGGTGGAAACTTTGCACATTGCTTCAAGGTTTTTTTTTTTCTTCTTTCTAATATGAGCATTTATAGTTATGCATCTTCCTCTAAGCACTGTTTTAGCTGCTCTGCACAAATTTTATTTTGTGTGTTGACTATTATTCATTTCATAAGATTTTATAATTTCTTTTGTTATTTCTTCTTTGACTTATCATTACTTAGAATTGTATTTTTAATTTCCAAATATTTGTTTATTTTCTAGGTCTTTCATCCTATTAATGTCTAATTTAATTTTGCTGTGGTCAGACAACATATTATGAACAATGTGAAATGCTGAAATCTTATTAAAAGCTGTTTATGGCACAACATATGGTCTATCTTGGCAAACATTCTATGTGCACTAAAAGAATGTATGTTTGACAGTTTTTAGTTATAGATTTGAGTTACCATCTGGTAGTGTTCCTTTCAACCTAAAGAATTTCCTTTAGTATTTCTTGCAGAACAGCTCTGATAGCAGTGAGTTCTCTCATTTTTAGTTTACCTGAAAATTTTTTATTTCTCCTCTATTTTGAAGGATAGTTTGACTGAATACAGATTTCCAGGCTGTTAGCTTTTTTTTTTTTTTTTTTAAACATAATGTACTCCTTTTTATTTTATTTATTTTTGGCTGTGTTGGGTCTTCATTGCTGCATGTGGGCTTTCTCTGGTTGCAGTGAGCGGGGGCTACTCTTCATTGTGGTGCACGGGCTTCTCATTGCGGTGGCTTCTCTTGTTGTGGAGCACGGGGTCTAGGCGTGCAGGCTTCAGTAGTTGTGGCTCGTGGGCTCTAGAGCGCAGGCTCAGTAGTTGTGGCGCACGGGCTTAGTTGCTCCGTGGCATGTGGGATCTTCCCAGACCAGGGATCAAACCCATGTCCCCTGCACTGGCAGGCGGATTCTCAACCACTGTGCCACCAGGGAAGCCCTGTTAGGTTTTTCGGTAATTCCAGCCCTTTAAAAATGTCATTCATTGGCTTTCATCGTTTCTGATTAGAAATAAGCCACCATTTGTACTGTAATTCCCTGTATGTGATGTTTTAGTTTTTTCTCTGGCTGTACTGTCTTTATCCATAGATTGTATCTATGTCTTTGGATTTCCTAGCTTTCTCCTCTCCTTCAATTACAACATAACCTTTGCAACGGTATTAATAGAATGTAATTGAGGACTACTCTCATCATCATTTGAAAGAGATAAAAGCCAATATAGAACAATTAAAAAGAAAAAGAAAATCATATACTGAATTTCTGTTGAATGATTACTGAGTTAGTGATTAAAATTATAGGAAAATTTTAATCATATGCTACCAAACGTAACATTTATCTATGAAACTAAAAGAGAATTTTTTCCTAGCTACTTTCATAATTACATAAATCAGCATAGCTATATTTATATTACAAGTTCTAAATGTTATTCAAATATGATACTAAGAGAAAGATAAAAAAAATAACACCATCACCATATGAAACTGCAGTCACTTATCCAGGGCATTTTTGTCCTATCTGGACCAATTTTTCTATTTTTGTTTGCTCTGTAAGATATTCTGAAGCTATGGTCAGAAGTACATGATTTTAGCCTCATGTTTTTTTGACCACAATTACATTCATTCAAGGAACAAGAAGGTCCCTGAGGATACAGAAGAATGAAGGGGGCAAAGAGGGTTAGAAAATAAGGAGTTAGGGTTTCACTGTAAGGATGACGGGACACCACGGGAACAAGGAATTGCCATGATCTCATCTGCACTTTGAAAAGGCCATTCCAGCTACTCTGTAGGAAGCATTTATGAAAAGAAAGTGAAGTTCAGAGAAGAAAGGTGGTGGTTTTGACTGAGGTAGCAGAGGTACTAAGTTAAATGGTCGGGTCAGAGACTTGTTTTTAGAGTCGTGCTCTTCCTGGTGGAATGAATGCAGGGTGTAAGAGAAAGTCAGGCATTAAGGAGGCTTCCCAGGCTTTTGTGTTGAGGTAGGGAACACTGAGAAAACAGTAGTGGGTTTGAACTTTTTTTTTTTTTTCCTTTGAGACACTTACTCCACAGCCCAATTGAGATAGGAAGTAAGCAGTTGGTAATTTTGGAAAATGGAGAAAAGGATAAAGGAGAAAATGAAAATCATTCATAATATAGTCCCTCTACCTAGAAATAAAAAACATCTGCTAATATTTTAGAATATTTCTTTTGAACCTTACTAAATGGATTTGAAAAGTAACCTTCTTTAAATGATTTTACCAAAGAGTGACTATAAAAAGCAAATATATATACACTACTATGTATAAAATAGATAACAAATGAGAACCTACTGTTCTTCCTTGAGTAGCACAAGGAAGTCTACTCAATGCTCTGTGGTGACCTAAATGGGAAGGAAATCCAAAAAGAAGGGGATATATGTATACGTATAGCTGATTCATTTTGCTGTACAGTATAAACTAACACAACATTGTAAAGCAACGATACTCCAATTTAAAAAAAAAGGCAAATATAACTACAGTGTACAGCAGAAGTCCCCTTTGATGATAGTTATTTAGCATCCAATGGTTTCCCTGAAAAATCCCAAAAGAATTATCCATCAATAAAAGTACTAATATGTGGAGTAGTATGTCATCCCTAAAGATACTCAAGTATATTTTCTACTATAGCAAACCAAGATGCTGTATGAACTGACCAACTATACCAAGTGACAAATTATTTGTTAGCTATTTATCACTTAAGATTACAAATGGTCACTATTTGATAAAACTTGTTATTATCACCACATTTTGTTCACTCCTTGATCTTTCTTGCAATTAATCAGTGCAATTTGATGATTACGTCACCTGCTGATATAACGGCAGGCTTACCTTTTTAACAAAGGGACAAATTCAAGATTGTACTGTATACAACTCTTAAAGGGCTCATGGAATCAATGAAAAGATGACTATTTTTAGCTAATATTTTAGACTATGCAATGAAATTTTAAATGCAACCATATTATTGAAAATGCCTTACTAGAATCATTTAAAAAAAAAAAACCACTCCAAGAAACTCCCCTCCCTCACAAAAAAAAGGGTGGGGGGTGGTTTGAAAGTTTTAGAAATATACATATTGGCCATTCAATAATTCCTTAGCAATGAGGATTTTACCAATCCCTGTTTTGAGAAAACTTTATATTTGTTCACCTGAATTTTAAAATGTGAGATCTATTTATAGACACACAATTATATTCTGTCCCCTTAAACAAAAGGACACTTAGCTACTCATGTTCCTTAAACATCTACCCCGACTGCAGGGTAGCTCCATAAATGAACAAAGGCCAGGCAAGAAAAACCATAACCTTCAGCCCCAGGATAATTTGTTAAAAGGCTGGTAAGTTTCATAAGTATTTTGTCTGAATTTAAGGAAAATTATATATATATATATATATATATATATATATATATATGGCAAAGAAAAGGTGTAATGCAATAAAAGTTGATTTGAACAACCTTAAGATGAAGCATAGTCTGTATAACACAATACATGGGAGAATGTACTTGATGGTATGTACATTTCAGCAGCACTTTATGAATTGAAGTTCATTCAGGAGAGGGGTACTTATGCCATAGAACAACACCCATTATTCCAGGGTCTTTTGGAAGTAATGTCCTCATTTACCTTATTTTAAATACATATTTAAAGTATTTTAATGACACATTTATTTGCTCCTAAATCTCTATTTTCTATGAGATCTTGATCTTGCCAACACGGTTTCTCTCATCAAGGCATTTTTCAGAAACATATACCCCAAAGTCAGTATGCCATTAAATAAATTTTTATAGAATCATTTCAGCCTTTAATAGTATGATTCAATGTAATGAAAATAAAGTTTACTGAAAGGCTAAACATACTAAAACAGTTAATAAATCTCTCCAGAGCCTTAATTTACCATTAGGGAACAATGTAATTTTTCCCCTTTAGCAATTATTTCAAAAAGCCAAACTTGTAAAAATCAAAAGTTGTTATTAATAGAAAAAAACATTTTATCATTCACTGATAGGTATATCAGCAAAAAGTTTTTTAAAAAAGTCATATAATTATATTTTCATCTTCATTTTGCACACAACACAAAAAACGTAAACACCCAGTTTAGGGGAAAGGGAAGTATTTTAAATTATTTTAAATACATTTAGTACTTGTTGACATTTTCAAACTATTAAGGATGACCTGATTTCCAACACAACACATAGCAAGTCATTTAATGATCCCCAGGTAGTTTGCCAATAACAATAAATTGCATGTAAGATAAAGCAGTAGCAGCCATTAGCAAAGATAACCCATTTTAAATTCTTCTTTAACACTACATTTGAAAGAAATAATCACTGAACAATGAAATGGCATTTCTGTTCTTGAGTTTCATTTTGTTTTTTTATCTCTTGGACATTTAAGAGATCTAAATTTGATTTCATTTAATAAGAATCCTCCCTATATAGTTCTAATTTGTCACTAATCCTTTACTTAAGATTTAATTGCAAAACACAGTAGGTGACATAGTCCCATAAAGTAGCATAAGTAGGTAACATCTTGGTTATACAGGGTGGTTTGCATGGAACAACCCTAGTTTATGCCTTCTGTCCAAGTTAGGAAGATAAAGTGTATGATCATCTTTTTTCCACTACCACCTCAAGTCTTCTCTGTTTCTAGGACAAGCTTCCCATCCAGACAATAGGAAATGAGAATTGGTGGAAATGAGAACAACTATTTTAACAGTTGGGCTATTAGACCAACAGGCGTGGGTCTAATTTCCCATCTCCCTACCAGTTCACCTCTCCTTAGCCTGACATGGAAGCTGGAACTCTATGGTCACTTACTGTACATACTGAACATTCCTTTAAATAAATGTACCCTAATACAAGCATCTGCTCTATTTGATGTACAGGTGACCAAGGGCTTCATGAAAACCAATGGAAATATGAAATCTCACTTAAAATGCTTGACTTGCATACAGCATGAAAAGATCAATATTATTACGGGTGATCATACTCCACTCCTGTGACACCAAAAAACACAATACACTTTCACTAATAAAAGCCTTCACTAATAACGAAGGACTTTAGATTTTATCGATGAAACAGTTATCAATTTAAAATGTCATAGACAACAGAAAGACTGTTGGCTTCACATTTGTTAGGCAAAGGACTTTCAACAAACTAGTAGTCACCTGATAAGCCCACCGAGCCTTCCCAGTATCTCAAGGGAAACATCTCTATTTGCATAACATGGAATTCTATCCTCTCAGAAAACATTGTTTTAAGGCTGTTTGTCCCCGAGGAAAACAAATTCATTAGCCAGGTAGCAAGTGAGCCAAGCCTTCCTTCTAAAAGAACCTTTTTAATAGCAGTAACACAATGATGATGTTAGTAATAACTCTGCTTTACATTCTTAGCTAAAAGGTGCTTCATCAGTGAACAGCAATATTTTGTCCTAATTTTGAGCAACAAGGCAAGCAGCAAGAAAAGTCATACTAAATGAACTTTTCAAGTACTTAGCAAATTTCTTCAAATGGCATAATCAACATTTCAAAATGGGATTTTTTTTTTCCCCTCAGGACATCTGTTCTGAAGGAAAAAAATGAAAACTGGACTTATTCTTAGGAGAAATCATTTTAAAATGTTTTACAGACCCCACTTGTTTTTTTTCTTCGCTTGATATTTGGAAAAGAATGTCTTTCTTAATTATGTGTCAAAATGATCCTCCTCATTTCAACTTTAGCAAATTATCCTCTAACAGCATCATTAAAACTACTGTTAGTTATGCTATTCTTGGAGGAAATTAACAACATAGGCAGAAGTTTCATATATAACACCCTATTCCATGATACCACTTTAAAAAACCATTGGTAAAAAAGTTAATTCATATATCCTTTAGTGGGAAGCCCACACACACTTTATACTTGATAGATGATCCACTTTAAAAATGCTTTTCAAATGGTATTAAGTAATTCCATAATTTTTTTAAATATCACTTTTGATCAACCATGTGAAAAGAAAATATATGCCTACATCCAACCTTATTCTTTCACCTTCTTCCAATATTACAGGATACTTCTGATTCTTGCTGACTAGGATGGAGAAGGCTTTCGTAAGCACGCACTACCTAGAATGATGCTTAGTTAGCCCATGGTGAGAGCAGAATCATAGCTTTTCTGCAAAGATCGATGGGTTTGGCAAGACCAGCATGGAGAATACTAGAGAATACTATCAGGAAAAGCAAATAGAAAGAAAGAAAGGGAGGGAGGGAGGCAAGAAGGAAGAAAAGGAGAGAAAAAAGATTCTGTGGTTCTCTGAAGGGCTAAGAAAGCATCCAGATGGCATCATCACCAACAGGAGGATTTAGCTTCACCTGTGGCTTCCGTGACTCAAAGTGAATCAACATCCTAGTTTTGTAAAGTACATGGGTTTTATTAAAATGGATACTGTATTTAACTTATTAGGTAAATTGACAGCTGCATACATAATAAAACATTCCATCATATTAAAAGACTATTTTATCAACATTTGTATAGTACCTCATTATTTCTAAGGTACCTGAACTATGTTTTTGAAACTGCCACAGGAAAGCTGGTTTTAATAAAGTATAGGACTGTGTGACGTTGGAATATTATTCACAAAATACATTCAGCTGGGTCTGCTGCACACACTTCGGTAGAAATCTATGCCCAGAAAAGTTCATGATTAAAAAAATAAAGCATAAATTTATTATCAGAGTGCAGAGGCTGGAGATTCTTCCATAATGAGTTGTAAAGGTAAGACTAAATTTCAATTTTCTTAACTGCTAATATAGAAATAACCATGAGTACTATTTTTAAAAGACAAGCAGAATAAAGGAGAAAAATGGTGCTAGAACATTTAAAAATACAAGCCATCTCAGGGAAAACTGAGATTGACTGGTCCAGAAAGCATTCAATAATACAGGCATAGCAAGTATTTTATACTATCTGTATTCTAAGCTGTGAATTTAAAATTGGACCAGGACAGAAATGCAGAAATATAGTTATTATGAGGTTAAACTAATCCTATCGAAAGAGGAAATAATCAGAACTTGTTTTAAACAATGGTACATTGTGGATGTTATAAACGTGAATTATGAAATGTTAGTCATCTCAATGCACTTCTTAAAACACAAATATTTAGATGCTCCTAAAAGTATACTCATGAATTATCATTTTCACCTAATAATTTTGATAAAGACAAATTGATTCTTGGTGCCATCTGCAATATAAAACTATGATCCTTTCAAGGATTAAAAACAGAAAGGTATGCCTCTTCAAACGGATCAAGAATTAAAAATAAAGTCCCTTCTTCAACATAACTTTAAAGAAAATAATCAAATATTCAACACTTCCCCAATCAAATGCAGTTTTTTCAGACATTTCTGCAAATTAAAACAACCTCTTGAACACTTTCATTAACATTGATAGATTTTTAAAATTAAAACAGTTTTAAACTAGATGATTTCCGCTTATAGCTTTCATTTTCAACTGCTTGTTTGGGCGGTTAAGAGCTGATTGTAACTTGTCTTAATTTTCACAAGTGTTTAGATTCAAACTGAGCAGAAAATTCATTAGCAGTAGTTAATCTCTATTTTCATGTTTATTTTCAACTCAACTGTGTTTTGGCGAGCTATGAACTCATTCATGGAAAGAGATGATGGGCCTTGTAACAACACGCACACGAATTGGAGCTATAAATTTAATTACATGAAATTACCAAAATAAAATGAGCTTTCAACAACAGCAACTTTCCTGCACACCAAGAGGCATGACAAAGTAGCTGAGAAATTTAGTTCTATCTCCAGGAGGCCAACCAGCCCCTTATTGATAGTGAATACAATGCTGATAAAACCTGCCTAAAATTTCTTGCCTGACTTAATACGCTTCTCCACATTTGCCTAGGACGTTGTACAAGGTGGCCAAAAGGATTGGCCACATCATGGATACAGGCTCTGCTGTCTCTCATTTACAAAATTTTAAATAACTAACTTTACTGTAGTTTGAAAAATATTAAGACAAGGTCGTACATTACAAAATGATTTTTTTAAATACGAGAAACTGTTTCACACCAAATAAGGAAATGAAATATTTTAAATCAGTTATAATTTCCTTTGGGAATACAACCAGATATTCAAGAGTTACTGCTTCAAAAGGCAACTACAACTCTTTAGGTGCTGAAATACAATTTAAAGGTACCATATCATAGAAATCAGTAACTTTTTAAAAAAATTTTTATTTTATATTGGAGTATAGTTGAGTAACAATGTTAGGTTAGTTTCAGGTGTACAGCAAAGTGTTTCAGCTATACATATACATGTATCCATTGTTTTTCAAATTCTTTTCCCATTTAGGTTATTATGGAGTATTGAGCAAAGTTCCCTGTGCTATACAGTAGGTCCTTGTTGGTTGTCTGTTTTAAATATAGTAGTGTGTACATGTCAATCCCAAAATTAACTTTTAAAAGAAAGTAATGCTTTCCTTCTGAGAACCTATTTTACTTGTTGAATAGTCTGTTCATGCTATGAAACTTCACTGGTAACTATTTAAATGTAAATGTCTTCTTTAGCCTCACTAGACAATTATGAGGAGGAAAAAAGCAACTCTAGATTATTCAAAAGAAATAACACTCTGCCGAAAGGACGCAAGGTAGAAATTTGGAAGACAACGGCACATAATATCAGTGCTCATTTCGGTGGTTAACTCAACAAATACAAAGCAAATTATTTTGGTGGGGGACAGGGGACAACACACTGGAGTGGTGATATACAAAAGGCCAACAGACCAATCTAGCAGGTTTTGTAACTAGGAATTTCTATATACATCATAAGGCAGCAAGAATGTCATCCTTCAAAGAAACTGCTAACAACAGTGATGCCCGGGGGCAAACAATTCATTTAAATTATTTATCAAGTGCCTGCTTAGTGCCAGGCAGGGATCTTAGGCACCCGGCTTACAGGAGCAGACGCGAAGCTTGCCTTCTATCGAGGGAAGAAGGACACTAGATAAATCAACGAGAAACCTGCAGACATTTCAAGGGCTATGAGGACGGGAGGACAAAATAATGTGATGCAGGAAACCTCTGCGTTATGTAGCTACTGTAGATGCAGCATCGGGGACCCTCGGTGGAGGGGCTATTTCCAAACTGAGGTTACCGGAGAACCCACACACTCCTTTAAATAACTTCTACCTCGTGATTTAGGACTACACTTTTATAACATAACCTTTCAGTTGAGCACATTTACTTTTAAACATTCCAGCAGAGTTAATTTTTTCCATCCAAGTGGCAGATCAGTTGGTCTTAAGAGGGACGGACAGGAGCGATCTTGGGACACCACCAAAAGGACACAACAAAATACTAACCAGAGGTTACAAAAAAAGGGAGAAAAAAGTGCAGGAGGTCTGGTATGAATGCACCTTTGAATTCAAAGGGGACTACTTCTGACTGGAAGAATAATAAGGACTGTATGAGAGAAACTGAGCACTTTATCATTACCCAGAGAGATGGAATGTGGTTGATCTTTTCTCTGACTGGCTTACGTCCAGAAAGATTTCAAAGAGAATAATAGCGATCCATCGTAAAGCTAATACCAAATGGAGGGAAGAAAAATAAGCAGGGGACCCAAAGTTAGTATCATTACATACTAGTAACGTTAGTCTCAGTATCATTGACTGTTTAACACAGGAAAATGAAATAATCTGAATATCCCAACATTATGCTGCTTTCACTTTTATAATGAGAGCAATGAATCAAATACACCATGCATGTGGGGATAGAACTAACCTGCAGAACAGCCAAATCCATGCAGTGGGGTTTCTCTGGTTTTAAAACTATTCCACATCACAAACCTGAATTAAGTATTACCGCTATGAATGATAATTCCCAAAACTCAAGCGTACGTGATTAAGAAACCACGCCAAGGTGAAATATGAAATTTAAAAAATCAACTCAATGAGCAAAACGAGCTTTCTTATTTAAAACAATTTAGAAAGAATTGAAAGACTTACCATGCCATGTGGGAGAGACATCTAATGATAAGAAAGCTCTTAATTACTATAAATTATGATATATGTACATAGAAAATAAAGAAATTATGAGGAAGAAAGTAAAAATCAATAGAAGTCTTATTTTGAAGATTTTTTTTCCTATGCCTATATCAATGTATAATTTTTTTTTTCTTTTCACACAATTGGGCAAGTAAAACACCTGTAGGCTTGCCTAGTGAGTTTTTCATTTAGTATTACATCCATACAAATGTTACAATGTTGTTAACTATTCTTTTAATGATTTTAACAAATCCACAATGTTCATTATAATTTATTCAACTATATTCCTGTTGTAACTGATATTGCTTCCAATATTTTATTAATCAAATGAATGGCATGGAGAAGAATGCCCTTATCCATTCTTGTGTGTAACTCCAAAGTGAGGAAGCCTAGAATTCCTAGGTCAAAAGCAGAGTTTTGATACACATTACCACACTGATTTCCTGGGAAGATGAATCAATTTCCACATTTATCCTGCACCATCTCAACACTAAAATAATTGATTTTTAAGCAGTGCCACTCTTATGGGTAACAAAGGAGACTGATATCCCATTCTGAAATTTGCATTTTTAGTCATAGTAAGTGGTATATCGTTTTATGTTTACTAGCCATTAATAGTTCTAAAAACAATCTGCCTCTGACCTTTAAATACAGGGGCTACTAACTTCCTTACTGATATTTAAGAATGTTTAATACAGTACACATATCAATTTTTTGTCACATGTTCCAACACTTTCCCAGTTGTCATTCTCCTTTCAATTGTGCCTGTTTTTTGTCACACAAATATTTTTCACTTTATGCAAATACATTAATCTGTGATAATATGATTGATCCTATTACTTTTTAATTTTTTGCTCAAAAATTTCTTGCCCATCTCAATATCAGTTATTGTCTACATTTTTTCCTTTAGATTTTGTGGTTTGGTTTTCTTTTCTTTTTCTTTTCTTCTTTTTTTTTTTTTCCTGGTTCATTTAGAGTTTATTAGGGGAATACAAAGCAAAGGGCAGATTCGAGAGAGACTGAAAACCTGATTGTTAGATGGGCTGGAGGTGGAAGGGAGAGGATGGGGATGGGGAGGAGGTGGTGATGGAGCGGGGGAGTTAAGGAGACTGCCAGAGAGGGCTTCAAACTGAGAAAGTGGCATTCCAAGCTGAGCAAATAACACTGAGAGATTGAGCCCATTTCTAACTACTTTATTCCCCTCTCCCTTTCGTTAAAAGTCACGTTTCTTGAAATAGTGGTCTACAGTTCTTGCTTTAATTCTTCGCCATTCATTCACCAGCCCAAATATAACGGGGGCCACATTTGCTTTCACCAAAGTCACCAATGTCTTCCAGTTGCTATACTCAAGGTACAATCATCAGTCTAGCTGACAAACGTGGATGCATTTAATACTGTTGGCCATCTATTCCATGGTAAAAGTCTCCCTAGTCTTCTGTAATGGCTCTCTCCTCCTCCCTTCCTTCTCTCTGGACATTCCAACTCACCCTCCTTTACAGCTCTTCCTCTCTTGCTCGTAAATGTGGGTGAGGACTCCTTCTTCAGCAACTTCCCTTCTTAAGACTATCCTTTTCCTGTGTGATCACACCCATATCCATGACCTCAGCCATCACTATAAGATGATGACTCCTTAATCTTTTCCTATACCTTAGAATCTCTCCGGAGCTGCAGAGACACATTTTCCATCCCCACCTCAAATTCTACAAGTCTAAAATTAATTCATCATCTTCCATAGACGATGTGCTTAAACCCGTTTTCCAATGATAGTCCCCAACTTAGTGAAAGGGTACCTCCATTCAAAATTCACCCAACCTAGAAATCAAGCTAAGCCTTCCCTGCCCGACTCCTACTTAATCAGTCAGCAAGTCTTTCTTTCATACTCTTCCTTCTCCTCTCTCTAAAATTCACCTTTCTCTCCAACCCTCCTGTGTCCTTGGTTTAGAAGACCCTTAAATCACTCATCTAAATTACTCAAATAGTTTCTTTTTTTTTTTTTTTTGAAATTCACGGTCTTTTATTTATTTATTTATTTATTTATTTATTTATTTATGACTGTGTTGCGTCTTCGTTTCTGTGCGAGGGCTTTCTCCAGTTGCGGCAAGTGGGGACCACTCTTCATCGCGGTGCGCAGGCCTCTCACCATCGCGGCCTCTCTTGATGCGGAGCACAGGCTCCAGACGCGCAGGCTCAGTAATTGTGGCTCACGGGCCCAGTTGCTCCGTGGCATGTGGGATCTTCCCAGACCAGGGCTCGAACCCGTGTCCCCTGCATTGGCAGGCAGATTCTCAACCACTGCGCCACCAGGGAAGCCCTCAAATAGTTTCTTAATTAATCTCTGTGACTTCCTGCCTCACCCCTCCCAATGCATCCTTAACATAAATGCCAGAGGTCTTTCTAAATTGTAAATCTTTCTATGTTAATCTCCTGCTTAAAATCCTTTAGTTACACCCCTTTGCCTTAAATAATGATAATTGTGACCATTGTTTTTCGAGTTCGTATTACTTCCTTTTTACTAGGAAGTTTATAAGGTGTATTTTAAATACATAAATAATGTATTTAAACTGGAATTTATATCTATGTGAGCTGGCTTTACTCTGTCCTGTCAGTTTCCTCTACACAAAAACGAATTACTTGCTATTACATGTAAGATTCTTTAGAATCTAATTCCCACCTACCTGTTGACCCTTACCTCATGCTACAAACCTCACACACTACTCTTCAACCATACCAAAACCATTGTCACCCCTAGAATATCATATATTTTTTTCTGCCTCCTTATTTATATTGTTCCTTCTGCCTGAATCCTCACCCACCTTAACTCCTCCAAGAGTTAACTCAACCGTTTTATTTTATTATTTTTATTTATTTATTTTTGGCTGCATTGGGTCTTCATTGTTGCATGTGGGCTTTCTCTAGTTGCGGCGAGCGGGGGCTACTCTTTGTTGTGGCGTGCGGGCTTAGTTGCTCTGCAGCATGTGGGATCTTCCCGAACCAGGGCTTGAAACTGTGTCCCTTGCATTGGCAGGCAGATTCTTAACCACTGTGCCCCCAGCGAAGTCCACAAATTTCTTATCCTTACCAAAATTAGCATGAAATTGGAATTCTGAGTCTAAGGCCCAACAGGCAGAGCCAATCTTGAAGGTTTCAGATTTGAAGGTTTTAAGACTAGCCATGCAAATGGTTGAGACTGCCCAGGAAAGAATGGGGAGAGGAAGAAGAGGGCTGATGGGAGAAGCCTGGCCACCTGTACACTAATGAGCAAAGGAGAAAGAGACATTGAGGGAGACAAGGTGGGGTCAGGGCAAGGGGGAGGACCAACAGAGTGAAACATGGCCTTAACCACAAACAGTGATACAGCAGATCTATCCATGATGCATCCCCGGAAAGATTTAGTCTTCGGTTCATATTTATGGCCATGGAAGCTGTTTACTGAAAATTTGACAGGCTTCAGGGCAAAATTCCACCTTAAAAAGGTCATCGTATATCTGAATACTCTATGTTAAACTGCTTTTCTGATGCTCCGGCTCCACCTAGATAGATGATAGTACACAAGTATGCATTTCCTGAGTGCTATTTTCGTTGTTGGCAAATGCCTTGAATCACTAGTGAAAAAAAATAGTAATAATATTATTAAATTGCATTAAACTATTCATCAAATTACTGCCCTGATAGCTTCCTCTGATGACTCTTACTTTATCAACGTGGTAATTTTATTTAAACATATTTTCCACAATGTAAAAATCTCAAGACCATTTAGGACCTTTTCCCTCTTCTTCAGATTGACGTTTGTAAAGAGAGTGCTGGTGAATTTGGTGGTTAATAATAAGTTTATAAGAAAAAACTCCTTCTGCATAGTCCTTTCTAACATGAAAGAGTGAGAAAAGCAAAATTCCTTTACTTGAAAATTAGGAAAGTTTCCTTTTACGTGATGATTAATGTAAACCCTATAAAACCCTCTCAAACTTTTAGAATATGATTACCTTAAAAATATATCTCTGTATGCACAATTTCTGAGTTCTTATCCTAAGAATAGAGACTGCACAGAAAGGATGGAACAATGGTATGGAAATTTATCATACTCTCCAATTGGACTCTTTATTGCAGACTTATTGCTTCCATGTGTTAAAAAAAAAAAAAAAATTCAAACCTTTAAGCCAACCCCAATCCCTAAAATTTTTGGCATTCTTATTAAGCACTGAATCCAGAAAGGAAAAAAAAAAACAAAAAAAAAACATTTTTTGTATTATTATCCCAAGCTTATCAGAGTCAAGATTTAGTTCATCATTATGGGAATGTATTAGAAATTAATAATAAAGATTGGTTTCTACAAGGCTTAAAGAAAGTACACTGTTTAAAGCTACTAAAATGCCAGAAATTATTTGGTCTTAATATTCATAAATAACGCTTATTTTGAATATTGCATTGGAGAATATATAATATAAATTAATTTGGGCAAAATATTTAAATGGATGAGGTTAACATATTCTTTTTTGCACAGTAAAATTTTTGGTTTTTTTTAAGCTGTGGTTACATAAAGCTGAGGAATACAAACATCACAACTAAGTCATATAATTTTCCAAAACAACGAAATCTTTGCTCAAACTCCACAATGAGGTCAATGAATTAGCTAAACTCTGTTGTCTCTGCACTTTTCCACAAATCAAGTTCTTCTCCAACTTTCGGTATGTGTCAAAGGAAAGAAGGAAAAAGTTCTCTCACCGCAAAGTGAGAACAGATGGGAATGTAAAATTAGATGGGAAGAGACAAGTGAAGCTTTGGATGACCGACCAATAAATCTTCCCCAGAGGAGAGCCAGATACAACAGACCTCACTCAGCTTGTTCCACCTCCCAGTTTGCTTCCAAATTAATCCAATAGGAATGCAAAGCAGTTCTCAGATTCAATGGATTGGTTTTGATTTTTCTAAGCATTTATATAAATTTTATGAAGAAGCTATTGATCAATGTAAGTTTACAATGTTATGTTTAATTAATACAAAATAGTCTCCTAATCACTTTTGTGATTTTCACTTACTTCAAACTGAGACTAACAATAAATATTTTTTCAAATAATAAAATAAATGGCTTTATGAAAAAGAGGCAACAGGCATGAAAAAACTTGTGTACACTGAACTCCTTTTATGATAGAAGAGCCATCTGCTATAAATTGAAAAGTTATATAAATAAAATATGAACATATTTTATATTCATTCTTTGCATATTTTATCTAACTAAAAATAATAAATAGTAAAGCCAGCAATACTTCCCATAGCTAGCAAAAAAAAAGAAAGTTCCTTTACTTGATATTCATTTTATAGAGCATGATATAATTTTTCTATCTAAAAATATCAATTATAAACTTAAAGAAATACCATCTAAAATGCTGTATTCTCTTCAGGATTCTTAATTTTTAATATGGGAAATAATTTAAAATTTGCGTAAAACAGAAAATGGTGCTCTCAGTTTTTAATGTATTAAAACAGTAGTTTTATTGTTAATAATCATTGTCTTAAAATATTGTAATATTAAGAGCAATTTTGTAAGATTAACCATGAGCTTTTTAAAGAGCTATCAAATACCTTCCACAAAACGATGCTTTTAGAGCAGATTTTTTTTGCGTGGGCTTACTTTCACATAAAATTTACATTTGTTGATACAATGAGAATAACTCAGCATTTTTTTTTTTTAAAGCATTTTAATCCATAGTGCTCAAACGTATATATCATTCTCACCCCTAATTTCAAACTTCTTTAGGACAACAATGAAAAGTTCTCTATGTACCATTTCCCTGCCCGTTCCAGAAAATTGCTTTCAAAATCTTAACCCTGCTTTATCTTTTTCAATGTTACAAAGTATACACAACCAAAAAGAAATAGAGAAACATGAACCGTTCCAAGTGGTGAAAGCAGCTGCACCTCACACTTAAGTGATTTCAGTTTAAAGAAGCCCAGGCACTTGGATACTTTGATACAGGCTTCACTTACAATAGGGAATGAGGCCTTCCGTAAACAAGAGGCTGAATACAGTATGCTGCATTTATTGGAATATGTGCATGAAACAATTACTGAAAAGTAGATTGCATTATTCAGATTACCCTATGGTGTATGCAAACATTATTACCAAAAAAGCAAACAAACCAAAAAATCAAAACAAAACACAAACAAGGTGTCTGTTTTTTTCCTTCCTTGTCAATACATAAAAGCCACAACAGGCAAACATTTGGAAATACAATGTTGATTATATTTTGTTAAAATTCATTTTCCACACTTTCCATTTGTACAAGTAAAATCTGAATTAAGCAAAATCAACTGTGAGCATTTTGTAATTCCTCCTCATATTAATAAATCCAAATTCTAATTCCTCAAAATATCAAACTAAGACCTCTCTACAAATTTTACATTACTTCCTTAATTTATTTTGTGGTTAGTTGGTTGAAAGATTTTTAACATGGAAAACAGAGAACATCTTATAACGAATCCAAAACTTCTATCTTCCTCATGGGGTGGGGGTACTTTGAATAAAGAATGCATATGTACATACTCAATATTTACTCAAGACTCCTGTCCTAGTCCCAAATCTTCCACTTAATTTTAAAATCGGGTCAATCACAAGCACTATGAATGAGAAACACTCATCTGTTAAAGGAATCCAGTTGGTTTGGGTCAGGATTTCTCAGACCTCAGACACCCAGGATCAGTGGGCATATTTTGGGAGTCTGAGTATTATAAGGTGTGGTCTTTGTTTTGTGTCTTCATATTATGATAAAAAAAAATGACCATATTCTGGATAATCTCTTTCACAACCTTAACCACTGATTCCTATCATGTAATTTCAGGATCTGCTTTTGATACAGTGTTTATGATCTTGTTAGTGTAAGCTTTTTATTGTGACTATATTTATAACTCATAATATGATGTTCCTCAAACTGGAATTCACAAATGTATTCTTGGAGCCTGAGAGACAATTTTCCTTTGACACAAATCCACATATTATTCAAGACCAGTAGACACTAGGCTAGATAATCTTTCTAATTCTTTTCCAAGCCGAAAAATATGTTACATTCTATGCAGCTTATAGTAATCAATGGAATTCAAATTTAAAAAGCATGTCTAGAGAAAGTGGACTTGAGTTATAATTTCTAATTCTATGTTCTACTTATTTTCCTTTTACATTTAAATGCAAGTGAAAGTCTTGAGATAACAATAAGATGACATTCAGTGGGCAAAATGAAACAAAGCTGTCAGATAAATTTCCACTAGCAACAGCCAAATGGGTTTAGTGGACCACATGTCAACTAGGAATCAAAAAATCCCAGTTTCTTTTTACAGTTTGCCTTTGACTTGAAATACCATCTTGGTGTTAGTGATTCATTCTTGCAAGCCCCCCCTTTTTTTTTCTTTACAGGGATAGTACATTACGCTACTCAATGAATAAAATGCACAGTAAATACCAGGTATTTATGTTACACAATGATGAGCAATATGTTTCAAATTGTAGTCTCTATAATAAGAAAGACAACAAATCCACAAAACTCAAGTATTTTCTTAATTTTGTTAGTGAAAAATGTACACCACATGTAAAAATAACAGCATAATTTTTATCATAATTATGAATTCTTTTGATCTAGTTTTTAAAATATTTATGTTTAAATTTGATTCATCTAATTTTAAAATATTTATAACATGGTCAGTTCATACTTAAAGATTTTTTTTGGTAGAAATCATTAGTGCTCATATATCAATTTTATATCAAGTTTTTAACCATATACTCTTAAAGGAATTTTCAATTTATATGTATCTTAACAATAAAATCATCCTACCACCAGTAAAGAGAAGTAAAATGTTTGCTAGCTGCAAAGATACTCTGAATTTAAAATGCATACAAACTTTCCATTTAAAATATAGTTACTTAATTTTTAATTTAAAAAATTAGGAAAAATGAAACATTTAAGTCATCTTATTCCCATCTATGATATAAATGTGAATGAAAGTTTTAAGTAAAAATCCTCCATAAAGAGGTCTGTAGAATTTTTTCCTGATAGGCAGCATCTTAACTGAACCCTTTTTTAAAAGAAATGTTTTTAAACCATTCCTAAAGTGTCGCCAATAGCACAGGATTAATCAAGTTAATGAATTAAATTATTGATTGTGAAATTAGTTACTGAATTTAAATTACTGACTTTTGACAGGTTCATTTTTTTCTAAGGTGAAGGCTGTTAAAATCAATTTTATAAATCAAACGTTTCATGATAAGATTCATCATGATAAGTTTTATCAAAAGAGAAATATCCCATTCAAATTTAGGAGTTTTCTTTTCCTCTTATCCTAGCAAACATAACTGACATTAGTTTACTTAGATGATTTCAAACTTCCTTCTTCCTATTAAGGAATTTTCAGCTTTTAAGATTTCTTTTCTAGAAGATGTAATTAGACCATTATCTAAAGGACAGTGAACTGGAGTCAGACGGAAAAATGTACATTTCTAAACAGTGCATGCTTTTATATATTGTGATAAGTAATTTTGTTCTTGGAATAGACACACGCAAATGCACAAATGCTCACATCAGTGCCAAAAAGTTACTCTACCTGAACCGTCGAGCTGATCTCAGAGGCAAAGCCGCCCGTCAAGGGAGCCTCGTGACTAACTAGCAGTCGCCCTGTTTTGATCACAGACTGAAAGAGAAAAGGAAAGTCTGATGTGGAAGAGAATACATATTTTCAAGTATATAACGGCAGTTTTGATTAAGTAATACAAATAAATGACTTAAATCCAATAAATAATTAAAAATTAGCAATTCAGTTTTATGCCAAGTAAGTTGTAACTCCCTTTCAGCTGGACAGTTCTTTGATTTTTGCACTGTTAAAAAAGTTTTCAGTAGATAATCCTAGTGCAAAAGAAAAATGAGATTTGTAATTCTATGTATGTCATTAAAAATGCCTTCTATTATATTTTTGTGTTATAAACTGAATGTATTTCACATTTTTGTATCTGAATATCATTTTTTTTCCTCATATAGCTCTAAGAATGAAAGTGCCTTTTTGTTCCTTTGGGAGTATATCTGCATATAAATAAATAGTCTTAGGACATTTTTTGTGTGGAGAAGGAAAACACAAAAATAGTGTGTAAAAACTGTAGCAAAGGAAAAGCTCAAGCCACTAGACATTCAAGGAAACCGAGCGTGAAGAAATCACCGGGAAAGTAAAAGGGTTACAACTCTCTTCATTCAAGTGTATTGAAATATGGTTAACGACCACAACTCCATTTTAAACTAGAAAATGTCACAGAAAATAAGGATGTATTCTCGACACTGGCTTGGTGCGGTTGTTCCCACTGTACATGTCACATTCTGTACAATAATAAATCAAAAAGTATAGCTACGATATCATAGCAGGATGCCAGTGTGGAGGAAGGCAAAAAATATTAAAACCAACAGCAAGTTACTGCTTAAAATATGTTACACAATTACCATATTACAAACGAGAAGTCTAATTTCTCCTCTACATTTCTAATAATTTTGTATCACCTTCTTTAAATTCTACATTACTCTTTTAGGAACATGAAATAAAAATCTTCCAAACAAAAAACTTACAGGCAGACCTGGTTTTATTGCCCTTCACTTTACTGTGCTTTGCACATAACTGCAGTTTTTACAAACTGAACCCTGCATTGTAAGATGATGGTTAGCATATTTTTTTTAGCAATAAAGTATTTTTTAAATTAAGATATGTACATTTTTTTAGACATAATGCTATTACACAGACTACAGTATAGTATAAGCATAACTTTCATATGCACTCGGAAGCCAAAAAATTTGTGTGACTCACTTTATTGCAATATTCACTTTATTTTGGAGGTCTGGAGCCGAACCCTCAATATTTCCAAGGTATGCCTGTATATAAATTAAAATATTGCCTTCATTCTAGGCAATTTGGGTTTAGAATTTCAAAAGTATGTAGCAGTTTCAGCCAGCAGATGTTAAACTCCAAGATATGGCCAGTAGCCATGACAAAAATAAGTTACCATATCTACTAAGTAAATAGTGACTTAAGAATATGAAATTTTATGAACACCTTAATGAATGCCATCCCCACCAATGAAATATTAACCTTGGAATATGTTGGTATTTGAATTTATGACTGTGGTTAATTATGCCAATGTGAAAGTCACAAATTAAATTTCAGTGCACCTGGTTAGAAATATAGAGACAAAAATATTCTACAATCATGAAAAAAACAAATGTATTCTCAAAGTATTCCCTAAAAAGATGTCCTGACTTTAAGGATTGCCGATTAAAGAAACAGATTTGACAATCAGAACTTTCTTATAGCTCTGAATCCCAGAACTCTGCCAACATAAGAGCATCTAGGAATTATATAGCCAAAATCCATCCCAGCTAGACGGTACAACCCAGCTAGAGGGTAGAAATGAGAAACAGCTATAAAAAAGCTGCTGTTCCCCTCAAACCCCACACAACAGAGTTGGTGCTTTTTATCTGAACTGAGGCCAATCCAAGATCAAATGACAACCCAATAAGCAACCAAGGCAAATGTTCTAGGCTTCCTCTAGCCTGCAGAATGTAGTGGGGAAACTAAGCACAGATGTACCCAGGACAAAAGCTACCAACCCTTGGAGTCCATGCAACATGATGTGTAAGCAGATAAAATCTGTCAGCAGGAGAAAAGCTAAATAAACCAAGATACATCAATACAGCAGAATATTACATAGCCATGAAAAAGACCGAGGCCATGAAACAGTGCCCATGACAAGTTAATTGGTAAAATAAGCAAACTGCAGAATAATATGATCTCATTTTTGTGAAAAACGGACACCAGTAAACATAGCTATATATATTGAGCCAACATGTGTAAACAGTCTGGAAGGATTCATTCCAAACTATCAAAACTTGTTTCTCCTGAAGATTGACAGTGAAGGAATTGTAGGGAAAGAACTTTTGGTTTTGTTTTACTTTAAATGAAAAGTATTTTTATATTATTCAAAATATTCTCAATAAGTCTAAAATAAATAAAAATAAAGGGAAAGCCCTTTTAAATTAATGCTGAAGGCAACAAATACATGTGACATTGCAGTCATAATCTCAAAAAACATAATTTTTTTATGGTATCTTAGGACTAGCTTCAGATACAAGGGAACCCTGAGGTCCCAAACCCCAGCAGCAAAGAGGCACAGTGAAAACATAGGGAATCAGCCACCCCCCATGCCAGGCTCTGTGTGATAGCTGTATGTCAAGATCATATCCAGCTCATCTCTTGACCTCCAAGCTGTTGGACCCAGACAAAATGGGAAATCAGCTATTGGTATCAGAGAAGGGGAAGTTCTTCAACAGTTCTGCAAGTGTGTTAGGTAAACATGCGAGTTCTTGGATCAGGAACTGTATGCTGACAGTTCTGGAAGGAATTCTGGAAATTTCTAAAACACCAAGAGCTGAAGGGCAGACACAAGATGAGAAGTAATAATGCTATGAGGCTCTAGAAACTGTCAAAGCAAGCAAACCAGTGAGAGAGAGAGGGGACAGCAACACAAGAGGAGACAGAAATAATGATCAAAATCATAACAACTGATTGTCACAGGAGCTGCTATGTGTTAGGCTCTGAGCTGAGTATTTTACTTTACTTCACTGAATTGTGAAAGCACCTAAATTTCATTTCTGCTTCTTAAAATCATCTAGTACCTGAAAAGTATTAAAATATATAAAATAAAATTACAGCAGAAGTCTGAAAAATGCCTAAATATAGACATAACACTGACAGCTTCAAAGAATTAGCATACATCATGAAAGGCTGAGACTATCATAGAATCCCATGATTTTGTAAGGTATAATACAAATTCAACTTGGTATGTGCTTTTTATCATTCACAATTTCAGTTTACTAGAATTTCTGAAGATAGCTTCTTTTCTATTTTAGAAATTGTTCACACTTTGTTAATATTATGATAATGAGATCATTGCAAATATACACCGTTGAAGGGAGTGTTACTCTTTCCATGCTTTGTGATTCAACTAGACATTCTGATTAATCTACGTCTTTTGTCAACTTTAACAGGCATTTCATTTTCATACATTTAGGCACAATGACATCCAACTGCCGGGAAATTTTTCTAGCCAAATTTAGCCTTTTGACCTACTTAGAGAGTAAAAATATGATGCCTTTCAATGGAGATAGCCATTAACCTTTTAAAAATAAATCACTATAGATATAAACGCTAATAAGGGTTTAAAATTCCTTTTCTTTAGAAAAAAAGTGATATTTCAAGTTTCAAGTTTTCTTCTGAGATAAATGTAATTCACCACTTGAAAAAAAATTTTAAGAGTTTAAACAACTTTTCAATATGAAAGCTAAACCTATCACAGCCAGGAAAGATCACATAAGGCTAGATTTTCCAGTATCTGCTTCTTCAACTTCTTGCCACTAAGATCTGCTCCAGGATTCTGGACTTACCCAGAGGGAGTAGCAGTGAGTTAGAGCAGCTAATGGCGCCAGGGAAAGCTGAACCAGTTCAAGATGAGGACCCATCTCTGTGTCCCCTACCATGAAACAAAACGGCTTTGCTCCCTACAAGGCCTTGAGAAATTTGTCAAGAAAACTTAAAAAACAATTCTGAAAGGCAAGGAGTGAAACAGCCTACGGCTGTTGAGTTGGCGAGCACTGGTCTGCCCTGGGTTTCTCCCAGAGATTCTCACTCTTTCTCACTCTTTCTGTCATCCCCTCCCCAAGGGCGTCAGCAACTCCCGATTCAAGAGGAGCCATCAAAATCTTAATGCTGAACACACAATGACATTGCCAACAACCAACAGATTGCGACACCCCTGTTCTGATGGAAACTTTAAGATACCTTGTTCCTGGTCTGGCCACTTCATGACTTTTCCCCCCCATTGTCCATCTTCTGCCCAGACATCATTACTAATGGCCACAATGTCAAGTTATCTATGAGGGATACCTAGCCCAATGCTCAGACCATGGTAGCCACTCAAGACAAGTTAACAAGATAAAAATCTATTAAAATAATTTAACTATATTAAACACACCCTTCTTTAATGTCCTGAAGCTACTGCTTTCTTAGCAAAGTCCTTTTTTTTAATTGAAGTATAGTTGATTTACAACTTTGTGTTGGTTTCAGGTGTACAGCAGAGTGATTCAGTTATATATATATATATATATATATATATATATATATATATATATATATTCAGTTATATATATGTATGTGTATATATATATTCTTTTTCAGATTCTTTTCCCTTAGATGTTATTACAAAACACTGTGCAAAATCCACTTTTAAGATAGTGCAGGAGCGTACTTCAGCACATCCCAGAACAATGTAAATATGAAATAACAGACTCCAAATTAAGGATATTTTAATGGAGCTTTAGCAATAAGATATCTGTGGTAATAGCAGAGTTGCTAAGTTAAACTCCATTAAAATGATTGCACAGATTTTGGCTGCCCAAACATGGGACGCATGTTTTAGTGAATGTAGCCTCTAAAGATTTTAACACAATCCAACCAGGAGAACTGTTAAGCTGTCATTCCAGGAGAAAATGATACAGAAAGGCAGACCATTAAGCTGGCATACGCCTGAAAGTGCAACACACATTCAAAAAGCAGAAGTGTAGTTTTTATCTCTTACTCAAAACCTATGGCAAGATTTTCTTCCTACAGAGTAATTCAACCTGACCAACACCAAGTTCAGCGACCTATTCTGATGGCTGATAAGATAAAGCAGGAAAGGCAACACTTTGGATAGGCAATTTACAGTCCTTTTAACATTTTCTATCTGAATATAAAGCTAATGAAAAGCAAAAGAAACATCAAAGCTGGCCTTTACCAGTTCCTTTTGAAATCAAATCTGCTTATAAACGCATATGAGCGGAAGTAATAGTAAAGCCGTACACCTTTGTTTCATCAATCAAGGGCATGTGCATAACAGTTATATAATGTAGAAGCATTAAGGACATGATTTTGATTAGCCTCAAATATTTTTGCAGATAAGTTTCTGAAATGTCTTCTTGTTTAGTAGGCAGATGCGTTTGACACGTTAGCTAGAAAAACTGCACAATTAATCACAAGATAACAATGTGTTAAAATATGCCTAGCAACAATGATTAGTCAGCATGAGCGTCACACACAATCAGACCACTGGCTGATATTCCTCTGGAGAAATACCAACGCTGAAAGAGAAAGGAGAGTCATGAACCCCAGAGATGGTTCGGAAAAGTCCATGTTGGCAAGGCTCTTAGTGACGGGGTTACAAAGAGTTTGGTGTCGTAGGAAATTGGTGTAAATGGAGAAAAAGTAAATCCTCAGAGCTTTCTCACCCATGTGGAAAAAGTAGGTAAGGGAGCAAGCAGGGCGTAAACAGAACTGAAGAAAGTCAACAGAAGAAGAATGAGCAAATCACTCTAACAAAGGCATGAGGCGTTTGGGAAAATTTCAGACATCCCCGCTGGTTCCCTCTTGCCTGAATTATTGGTATAATCAGGGCTGACGAGCCTAGGAAAAATCGCTTTTGCAAAAACTAAAAGCAGACATCTTTCTGAAAGCTACTTCAAAACATGTCAGACAAACGCGCTTCTGTCAATCAACCTTACCTTCCCAGTTTGTCTCCTCATAGACCCTCCAGGCTCCAGTCGTGTCAGGCTACTCCCTACCCCATGACTGTGACCCAAGCTTACCTGCCTCTGACTTCCTTCCCCAAATTCTGGAGGTTAACCCTAACCCTAACCCTAACCCTCTCAGGACCCATCTTACACAACTCCTCCCTCCCTGGTCTCCCCAACTAGGTAGGGTTTCCCTTATTTTAAACCCTATGTTACCCTTTTCCTTCTTTTTCTTATCATATTATATACCTCCTAGCAATCACTTCCTAATAGAATCTGAGGTGGCAGACAAGGCAAGGATATTCTATGAATCCTAAAACCAGGGTTCAAAGGCAAGAATCAGGCACTAGGTCAAGGCAGCACTCACTGCTATACCTCTTAGGAACACTAGCAATTTACCTCGTAGAAGAGCCCTGCGTGCATCTGTCCTATTAGCCCTTCCAACCACACTCAAAACCACATATTCAAAGATGGGGGCTCTGTTATTCATATTTGTGTCTACCACAGAACATAGCATAGGACGAATATGCATTAAATTGAGCAAATTATGCTCATTTTATTATCTGGGGACAAATGCATACATTATTAAAATTAAAAGTTTGAAAAAGTACCTAAGCATCTTTTTGTTTCTTTGTTTGGGGGAGTATTCTTTTTTATGGAGGGTGTGTATCTGTATATCTATACTGTTTCCTCCAGCAAACTCTAAATCATTCAAGAGGACAAAATTCAGAAAGTATCGCGTATTCTATTCCTAACCATAATACCTAATATATGGTTATAAATGTGGATGCTTAATAAATGTTAATATTGATTTTTGTAAAAAGCATATAGACACAGTGATTTAAATGAATCACTAACAAGCTTCCCATTTTCTGATGCCTTGAAGCTGTTAGGAGGGACCAATCATGCTATAAAAAGGGAGTCCTAAAAACTAAGCTCTAATCATCATTTTAGTTCTAATAGGGGACTACCCTGGGCCAGCTCTTTCCATCTGTTTTTCCTACTCTAGATTGATTTTAGAATAAGAAGTTAGCAGTACTAAACATGTTTCTGTTTTTATGTAGATCTTTTGTAAATGCATGACTGTAATAAACACACAGAACATTTCCTTTCCTTGGTACTGAACATAAATTTCCTTTCCTTTTGACAAGAGTTCATGTTACCATGGTAATAAAGTTATTGTACTGGTAGATGTTTATTAGATATGTAGTGAAACATGGGAAAATACGTAAATAAATATGTCTTAAAAGTTTTTTTCACTTTCCGCATTAGCTTAAACATAATGCAAAACATAACCGCCTACAGGCATCAACATTATTTTTTTGCGTGCCAGAGCAAATTCTCAAAGATTGAGGTAGTCATTTCCCAAGTTGTTTTCTGATCTTCATTTTTATCACTGCCCTATCATTTCTCAGCAGGACTTAAAATATTTCCATAAACTTGTCTCCACTTCAACTCTTATCCATTTCTTTTTATGAAAAGGAGAAATTATAACATGTCATTTGGATATTAATATTATTGATATCCACGTTGTAGAATTTTATAAAATTGTTAACAAGGACAATTAAAAAGCCAAGCTGTACTTTTGACAGACAATCAGGGTGTTGTATCTCCTACAGCTTCTATTCTTAGAACCATCCTGAGCTCTTCCAGGCTTCTTTGAAGTTTGCAACAGCAGGAAACATTCAGAAGTACCACGTAATTTAACCTTACTATAAATATGCTTATATTTTTATAATAAATGAAAAAGTGGTAGTACAATTGTTATCCACACTACTTGGCAAATCTAGAACCTGACCTAGTAGTAAAGACCCTTGGCAGGGCCATTTCACTACATTTATTATTTATTAATTTAGGCACCTTACCTTCATTCAAGTAATATTCTTTTGTTACCATGACACTATATATATATATATATATATATATATATATATATATATATATATATATATATATCTCATGTTGTGGGAAGAGGCTGATAATTCACAGATAACTCATGTACCTAGTTTAGCACCTAGGTTATGATTATGGGCTGAATGAAAATACCATATACAGAATTTTAGTTGTTTCACCATTTTAATCATTTTTAACTACATTTCTGTGGCATTAAGCACATTGACATGGTAGTACAACCATCACCACCGTACAATGCCAGCACTTTTTCATCTTCCCCCACTGAAACTCTGTACCCATTAAACAATAACTCCCCATTCTTCCCCTCCCCCAGGGCCTGGCAATCACTATTCTACTTCTGTCTCCATGAATTTGTCTCTATCCTAGGAACCTCATCTAAGTGCAATCACACAATACTGTCCTTTTGTGACTGGCTTATTTCACTTAGCATAATGCCTGCAACAGTCATCCATGTTATAACATGTGTTAAAATTTCCCTCCTTAAAGCTGAATACTATCCCACTGTATTTATAAACCACACTTTGTTTATCTATTCAGGCTCTCGGGCACTTGGATTATTTCTGTCTTTTGGTTATTGTGAATAATGCTCCTATGAACATGGGTGTACAAATATCTGTTTGAGTCACTGCTTTCATTTATTTTAGGTGTGTATATATACACCCAGAAGTGGAATTGCTGATCACACTGTAATACTATGTTTAATTTTTTAAGGAATGGCCATACTAGTTTTCATAGCAGTTGTACCATTTTACATTCCCACAACCAATGCACAGGGGTTCCCATTTCTCTACATCCTCATCAACACTTGTTTTTTTTATTTTTTTGATAGTAGCCATCCTAATGGGTATGGGGTGTTATCTCATTGTGGTTTTGATTTACATTTCCCTAATGATTACTGGTGCTTATCACTAATTTTTAAAATCTTTTTCTTTTTAATTTTTTAATCAGGCTGTTGGATTTTTATTTTTGATACAAATAGTGTTTTCAAAGTGTTTAATGCATCAAATTCCTTAAATTGGTCCCTCTGGGGACTGGAAATAAAATCTTCTCAGAATATGATAAACCTTATGAAAAAAAATATCATCAAACTCAACTGTTCACTATGTCTTCTTTTCTGAAAAAGCATTACATCTGGTTTCCTCACCATCCTCCATTTTGAAACAGACACAAGGACATTTTTTCCTAAGATGACTTATGTCACATAGATCCTTTGCCCAACTGATTATCTAAGACAGCACTCCTCTATCGAAAAATCTTCAGTGGTAAATCAGCTAATTGGAATCACAAAGATAACTTGTAATCAGTAACAGCACCAGTAATCCACCATCCAAAGGAACAACTGAATCTACTTACATACTATAGAACCTTGGAGTCATCTCTTTGCTCCTTACTCTGCCAATAACTAGAAGATAGACTAATGCCAACTAAGACAGTTTGAAACATTGGTACAAACCAGACAATTACCATCATCATCTTATTTGAGTATTACATGCAATTTCCCAATTAGCTTTTAATCTTGTATAAGTTCCAAAGGTCGCTGGTTCATGTCAGAAACGATTTACTGAGCCACTCACATGTGCCAATAGTGGGGAAACACAGATGAGTTAATCCAGGTCCCTAAAGGACTGTAATATTGGTTGCCACAATGTCCTAGGGCAAGACATACTCAAGAAAGAAAGAAATTAATTTAAAGATTGTTAAGGCAGAATACGGGAATTAAAAATCAAGTTATATTTGGTAAAAACAATTTTTTTAATTTTAAATTTCAACACCTAAGGTCTTTTTAAAAATAACATTGAAAAAATGAATTTTTATCTCTTAAAACAAACAATTACCAATAGTCTTTCCCATTCTACTCATAAGTCTCCATTTGGCAAATTTTTCTCAAGTGTTGACGACAGAGGGAAATACTATGTTTGGCCATCATAAGAGTCTTAAGGGTAGAAACTGACATCATCCCCTGTGTTCCCAGCATACCGTGAATAAAAAAGTGACCCCAACCAAAACCAAGATTGTCAGCCAGTTACATTTTAAACTGCTGTTTTAAGCATGTATCTGGGGTACAATTTTCTCTGAAGCCAGCTGGTTGTCTACCAAGGCAACACTTCTCTAAGGAATGATCAAAAGCATAAACACTGCTACACTTCTGCATCACCATGGATAAATGCTTTTATTTTCTAAAACCTGGTCCAAATCTGTTGGAGTTAATGGATTTTTAGTCCATTACAAAACAAAAATCATGTGTAGTTCATAATACATGTAGTTCATAATAACCAAAGCTTAAAATCTTTTGGTTCTTTTTTATGACTCAAAAAAGTGGTAGAGTAAAACTCATAGGATGTCTCAGCAAAAGTTACACATATATTTTTCAGTATATATAACTAAGATGGTGCAGACAGAAATAAAGTACATAAATGTCATACTTCCATTAAAACCAAGATGATGGGGAGAAATTGTTTATATGACAGGTGGATTCAGGAAAAGAATTCCTTTAGCCGAAATAATATTTGTCTACAAAACATTCATTGATTACTTGATAGAATAGGTGAGGGGCAGAGAGGCATAGAAATCTCCGGGTCAAGAATTATAGTATCAAACTTCATTACTAATGGAATATTCATGAGAAGTTAAGATGCAATAATAATAGTTATCCAGAAATATAATTCAATATTTAAAAATTAATTTACACTTAGACTTAAGCCTTATTTTTTTTCAGGGAAAAAACTTTGAAAGTTTCTTTACTTGTAAACTACAAAAATATTAATAATCCACTCCTGTTTGATTTACAATTTTCTATTCTGCAACTTTTTTATTGACAAGAACTAATAAAACAGAGTAAGATGATCACGGCCATTATACCACAGATAGTGAGACATACCTATAATAACTTTGGCTGTAAATGATAAAAGCAGTTTTTTGAAGAGTAATCCGAGAAGATTTTATGCTTGTTGACTTACTTTATCATAAGTTGGTCATTTTGCTATATGCTCCAACATCGCTAATCATCAGGGAAATGTAAATCAAAACCACAATGAGATATCACCCACACCTGTCAGAATGACTATCATCAAAAATAACACAAATAACAAATGTTGACGAGGATGTGGGAATGTAAAGTGGTGCAATCACTGTGGAAAACAGTATGCAGGTTTCTCAAAAAGCTAAAAATAGAACTATCATATGACACAGCAATTTCACTCTTGGATATATATCCAAAAAACACTAATTTGAAAAGATACATGCACCCCAATGTTCATAGCAGCATTATTTACAATTGCCAAGGTATGGAAGCAACCTAAGTGTCCATGAACAGATGAATGGATAAAAAAAGCTGTTTTATACATAGACACACACACACATATACATACTATGGAATACTACTCAGCCATAAAAAAGAACAAAATTTTGTCGTTTGCAGCAACATGGATGAACTTGGAGAGCATTATGCTAAGTGAAATAAGTCAGACAAAGACAAACACTGTATGATATCATTTATACATGGAATCTAAAAATACAACAAACTAGTGAATATAACAAAAAAGAAGAAGACTTGCAGATATAGAGAGCAAACTAGTGGTTAGCAGGAGAGGGGCAATATAGGGATAGGGGAATGGTGGGTACAAACTACTGGTTGTAAGATAGGCTACAAGGATGTATTGCACAACATGGGGAATATAGCTAATATTTTGTAATAACTGTATATGGACTGCAACTTTTAAAAATTATATATAAAAAAGAGCCAATAAAAGATAAAAAGAAAAAAGAAAAATATTGAAACACTATGTTGTACACCTGAAACTAATATTGTAAATCAACTATACTTCAATAAAAAAAAAACTGTAGTATACCCATATAATTAAATACTACTCTACAATAAAAAAGAACTATTGAGTTACACAATAACTTGACTGACTCTCAAAGGCATTAGGCTAAATGAAAGAAACTAGTCTCAAAATATTACATAATGTATGATTCCTTTTATATGACATTCTCAGGAACTCAAAGTTACGGTGACCATAAACAGGTCGGTGGTTTCCACAGATTAGGCGTAGATGTGGCTACAAATTGATAGCCCAAGAACATTTTTTGAAGTGATGGAACTGTTCTGTATCATAAAAATATTGGTGATTACAGGAATCAATACATGTGCTAAAATTCATAAAACTATGCACTAAGACTATATTCACGAAATGGTTACATAATTAAAAATAAAAGTACAATGAACCAAAGAGCAACAAAGATTATTATAAAAGAGAAAATCATTACTAACCAATGAAAATGTTCCAGTGTTCTAATAATTTTTTTAAATAAGTTTAAAAATAAGAATAAAATGGCACCTCATCCACTAAAGTCACAAAATAATTTAAATTTTAATTCTGGCAAGGCTATAGTAAAATCTTTCTTACATTGCCTGGCATAAATCTTTTGAGGGACATTTTGGGAATACATTTATCAAAAGCTAATAATTGTTCAGATTCCTAGAATAAGCAATGTCAGTTCTAGATTTATCTTCAAAAAAGAATACAAAAGATGAAAAATATTGGACATCTGGTTTAAAATGATCATGTGTACAGCCAGCAGACAAGAAAAAGAAATAAAAGAAATCCAATCTGCAAAGAAAGTAGTAAAACTGTTGCAATTTGCAGATGACATGGCACTGTATATAGAAAATCCCAAAGATGCCAACAAAAAACTATTAGAACTAATAAATGAGTTCAGTAAAGTTGTAGGATACAAAATTAAAGTATAGAAATCTGTTGTGTTTTTATACACTAACAATAAACTACCAGAAAGAGAAACTAAGAAAACAATCTGATTTAAAATTGCATCAAAAAGAATAAAATATCTAGGAATAAATCTAACCAAGGAGGTAAAAGAACTGTACTCCGAAAACTATAAAAGACTGATGAAGGAAACTGAAGACAGCACAAACAAAGGGAAAGATATACCATGCTCATGGATTGGAAGAAGTAATATTGTTAAAATGACCATACTACCCAGGGCAATCTACAGAGTCAATGCAATCCCTATCAAAATACCAATAGCATTTTTCACAGACCTGAAACAAATAATTTAAAATTTGTATAAAAACACAAATGACCCTGAATAGACAAAACAATCTTGAGAAAAAATAACAAAGCCAGAAGTATCACAATCCCTGATTTCAAATTATACCACAAAACTCCACTAATCAAAACAGCATGGTACCGGCACAAAAACAGACACACAGATAAATGAAACAGAATAGAGAGCCCAGAAATAAACCCATACTTACATAGTCAATTAATCTATGAAAAAGGAGGCAAGAATATTCAATGGAGAAAAGACAGTCTCTTCAGTAAGTGGTGCTGGGAAAACTGGACAGCTACATGTACAAGAAACTGGACTACTCTTTCACGCCATATATAAAAATAAACTCAAAATGGATTAAAGACTTAAATACATAAAACTCCTAGAAGAAAATATAGGTAGTATGCTCTTTGACATTGGTCCTAGCAATATTTTTTTGGATATGTCTTCTCAGGCAAGAGAAACAAAAGCAAAAATCAACAAAATGGTACTACATCAAACTAAAAAGCTTTTGCACAGCAAACGAAACTATCAACAGAAGAAAAACGCAGCCAACTGAATAGAAGAAGAAATTGGCAAACAATATATCTGATAAGGAGTTGATATTTAAAACAGACAAAGAAAACATATACAACTCAACATCAAAAAAACAAACAACCCAATTTAAGAATGGGACTTAAATAGACATTTTTCCAAACAAGACATACAGATGACCAACAGGCACATGAAAAGAGGCTTAACATCACTAATCATCAGAGAAATGCAAATCAAAATCACAATGAGATATCACTTCACACCTGTCAGAGTGACTGTTATGTCAAAAAGACAAGAAATAAGTGTTGGCAAGGGTGTGGAGGAAAGGTAATTCTCTTGCAGTGTTGGTGGGAATAAAAATCTGTACAGCCACTATGGAAAACAATACGGAGGTTCCTCAAAAAATTAAAAATGGTAATATCATATGACCCAGTAATTCCACTTCTGGGTATTTTTCCAAAGAAAACAAAAACATTAATTCAAAAATATATATGCCTTCCTACGTCTGTTGCAGCATTAGTTACAATAGCCAAGATACAGAAGCAACCCAAGTGTCCATCAATAGATGAATGGATAAAGAAGATATGATTAGATAGATAGATAGATAAAATGAAATATTATGCAGCCATAAAAAAGAATAAAATCTTGCCATCTGTGACAACATGGGTGGACCTAGAGATATTATGCTAAGTGAAAAAGTCAGACAGAGAAAGAGCACATGATTTCACTTATATGTGGAATCTATAAAACAAAACAAATGAACAAACATAACAACACAGAATCAGACTCATAGATACAGAGAAAAAACAAGTGGCTGCCAGAGAGGAGGGGGTGGGGGCAGGTGAGTGAAATAGGTGAGGGAGATTAAGATGTACAAACTTCCAGTTACAAAATAAATGAGTCATGAGGATTTGAAATGTACACCATGGGGAATATAGTCAACAATATTTTAATAACTTTGTATGGTGACAGATGGTAACTAGAGTTATGGTGATTATTTTGAAATGTACAGAAATATCAAATCACCATGTTGTATACCTGGAACTAACATAGTGTTGTAGGTCAATGGTACTTTGATAAAAAATAAACAGATAGATAGATACATACATAAATAAATAAAAATTTAAAATAAACCTAAAAAAAAAACTGGAAACAACCCAAATGTCCATCAACAGGTGAATGAATTAGCAAATCACAGTCTATCCATACAATGGACTACTACTCAGCAACAAAGAGGAATGAAGTGTATGTTGATACATAAAATGAAATGAATATCTAAATAATTATATTGAGTTTAAAAAGCCAGAAAAAAAAAGAGAGTACCTGGTGCATGATTTCATTTATACAGAATTCTAGAAAATGCGAACTCATCTACAGTGACACAAACAGGTTGCCTGGAGATTGGGGGGTGAAAGGGAAGAGTGAGGGACATGCTCACTATCTTGATTGTGGTGATGGTTTCACAGATGTCTACCCGTCAAAACTTATCAGGGGCTTCCCTGGTGGTGCAGTGGTTGAGAATCTGCCTGCCGATGCAGGGGACACGGGTTCGAGCCCTGGTCTGGGAGGATCCCACATGCCACGGAGCAACTAGGCCCGTGAGCCACAACTACTGAGCCTGCGCGTCTGGAGCCTGTGCTCCGCAGCAAGAGAGGCCACGACAGTGAGAGGCCCGTGCACCGCGATGAAGAGTGGCCCCCGCTTGCCGCAACTGGAGAAAGCCCTCGCACAGAAACGAAGACCCAACACAGCCAAAAATAAATGAATAAATAAATAAATTTATAAAAATAAAAAGTAAAATCTTCTTTAAAAAAAAAAAAAACTTATCAGACTGCACACCTTAACCAGTGCCATTTCTCGTATGCCAATTATCCTTCAGTAAAGCTGTGAGTAAAAAAGAAAACCAAAATATGAAATAAAATTAAATTTTAAAATATTAAGTAAATACGAACTAAAATAAAATAAAAGACAATCTTGTGTATTGTTTGTGGGCACTGGGTCAAAAAAGTTAATTCTGTTTAAAAGGGCAAAGCACTTTAGAAATACTCCATTTAAATGCCTTCCACAACTATTATACGTTGCATACTGTCTAAAACCAGGGGCTTCAATAATTTTGTTTCATCTGCCTAACTTCTTCAGGCCCCTGAGTTGATGGCCCCTAGTTCGGAGCGGCAGGGAAGCAGGTGGAGGGCTGACAGCGTAGGAGAAGCTCTTCCCCGTAAGCAGAGCTCTGGTCCTGAAAGACCAGGCTGGGAGCTGCCACAGCCTGCCCTTCAGCTTGGAAATTTGAGAAACGGAATCTCCCAGGGAACAGAGAACAGAATCATCAGAGTGAAGCCCCACATTCTGCTTATTGGCAAAGGAGTCTGGACAAAATGAATATCACCCTATTCAAAGATGAATAAAGGAAGCAAAACATAGAGTAAACCACAGAGCCTATTGGAAAAAACAAAAAACAAAAAACGTTGGAAATTATCCTGATCACTCAAAGGAAAAGCATGCCTCTGAAAATGATCTACTTGAGATCCAGAAGAACATGTTAAACTATTGTGCATTCAAGAGAACACAAGACCTAAAAAAAAAGTGGATATATGTATACGTATAACTTACTCACTCTTCTGTATGCCTGAAACTAACACAGCATTGTAAATAGCCTATGTTCCAGTTAAAAAAAGAGAGAGAATACCAGATCTAACCTCCAAGAGACAGGAATAAAAATTCTGAGGAGATCGTAAGGCTACAGATGAGACCTGAATGTCTCACATGGGAACTAAAACCACACTAGTAAAACTAAAGCCTGCAGGGGTGGTAGATCTGGGTACCTGGGTATCTGCCCTCTGCTAGCCCGATATAGTGCTCCCCTACTCAGTGGAATTCAAAACTACCTGTGGAATGAATGAGTATGGATAAACTGGCCTCCTGAAAGTGTCCCCAAAAAAAAAATACAGGGGCAAGAGGTAAGCAGACAGGATGGCAAGGTGAGTAACAGGGGTTTTCTATGTCTCCTCTCCTGGCCTCAGCACAGCAGTGAGGTGCCTTCCCTGGGTTCCCCGCATCCCCTCGAACACATGAGGACCACAGCTGCAGAAGCCGGGACAGGCCTTCCTCCCCCCCTCCCTGCATTCCCCAGTTCCCCAAAGAGTCTGCTTTTGCCTGAACTGGAGCCAAGGGGAGCAAGGAGCAGGGCGGAAGGGAGGATCCTCTTCCCAGTCTGACAGCAGCTTAAAGGGGAAGGCACAGAAGTCACGGACTGACTACAGAGAGCTCTCCTTTAGCAAGTGACACAAAATCAGCATCTCAGGACCCCGGGAAGTGAGGTGAACATCGGAGTCAATAACGAGTAGGGGGTAGTGTGGACAACCAGAGAATACCGTCTCTGGCTTAGGTGGTCAAGCTCTTTTTTTTTTTTTTTTTTCAACACGCGAAAGCCAAGCAAAATACGTCTCCAAGCCGGATTCTGCCCAAGCGTTTGCAACCTATACTTAAAGGAAACATCTTTCTGGAGAAACGACCCTTCTTTTCAAATGCCAGGATGTACTCTCTGCCATGTTATCTTTACCCACAAAATTATACACTGAATTAGGCAGCCTTCCATTCTGGCCTTCCCAAACGTTTTGCGGATATTGACCCATGTAAACATCCATTTCGTTGAACGTGACATTTAGCAGAGAAGACCCAGTGTTTCAAAAGAAGGACGTTTGATCCCTTTCTTCATCACGTGTTTCTAAAACCCAGAAAAACAATAAGCTGTCCAAGATAATGTGTAAGTTTAAGCTTTCAGGAGTCCTCCTGTATGTTCCAAAATGATATCGTAAGTGGACAATTACAGCATCTGAAATTTTCAATCTGCAGGGAAAAAGTACCCACAGCTCTGAAACTCTTCCCCACAATGCACTTGGTAACCTTGCACCTGAAGCATTTATAGCACCCTTCAAGGCCTTATCAGGGGACCTCCAGTGTGTGTACATGCTAGTGAAAGAATAAAGTCAGTTTGCTCACTAATTTTAGTCCTTCATAGGAGAAATACTGCAACAAGAATGTCTACAACAGATGAGATGCATTTTTGTTTATTAAGTTTTAATAATTCTATCAAAATATAATTTTCTAGAAAATTTTCTTACAGAAAAGGGAATCTATAGAATTCTTTTGTATTACCCCCACCTACACACATACCCACCACCACCACCTGCACCGGTCTTTTTAAAATGTAAATTGCTAAACTTGGCCATCAGTATTGGGAGCTGGGCCAGGTTAACAGCAATGAGATGAAGACCGGAGCTGGTGTGTGTGTCTCAGCCACAAGGAACAGGTATGAAGAGGAAGCACAGACGCCATGGCCAACATTTTAAAGCAGTGGAAGAGAACGAAGGGGCCACCATGAAAATAATCAGATTTATTCAGGACCCACACAGAAAAAGGACTGGAAAATCCAAAGATCGAAATGGTGAGGATAAGATTATGGGTTCTCCTCAGAGGGTCATGATGTGGGCTCAGGATCACAGGTTTTTATCACTTCAGCATCACCGCCGCCCACTATTCTCCCGGAGGTTACCAACCCCCTACCTGGCACATCTTAACTAGACTCAAAAACAATGCTCAGATTGGATCTGGGCCTTTACTAATCATAAATTCATTTCTTAAGTAGCTAAACTGATGTTTCTGAATCTGTGATACACTGCTCCTTCAGTTCTGACAGTAATTCACGTTATGATTACTTCCAATAAATGAAGGGAAACATACGAGTGTTTTGTTATTCTTGTGACTATCCATAGTCCTAAAGAACTTAAATCACTTCTAAATCTCTGTCTTAAAGAAAAATAATCATTTCTCACATCTACTGTAGAAAAAAAAATGTATGACATATAAAATATGTGTGCTTGTATTTACATAGGCACACCTTTTCTCACATTTTTTTATCTACACGATTTGAAGTTCACGTATTTTAAACCTCAGCCCTAGTGGAACCAGGAAAACTCCATGAAGATGGCATATTAGTGCAACCTTCTGCTCCCTGATCCTACAGTTTCATGATACTGGAGTGGATCACCTTACACCAGGACAGACAACCATAATTCTGAAATCAGAACATAGCTGGCTCTGAATGACTGACACTGAAACCATAATATTGAAGCTGGCCTGCAGCAGTGAGTTAGCCCTGCTCATTGAGCAAGGCAGTGGGGCTGGGAAAAGACATTCAAGACATAAATCTGCAAATTCTCAATAAACTGCATTGATTAAGAGCCAGTATCCAATCTGGAAAAAATGTCAAAGGCCATTTCTCTGAATCAAATTAAGTGGTGAGATCGGTAATATTAATAAACATGTCTGTAGTACCTTCAATACTGAACTGTTTCGGCACTACTTTTTCAAACCACAAGATAAGAAGGCAACCAGAAAACAAGAAAAGGGAGCTGGCGTCTAGCCTGAATTGATCATTTTTATTTTTAATTTATTTATTTTATTTTTGGCTGCATTGGGTCTTCGTTGCTGCGTGCAGGCTTTCTCTAGTTGCAGCGAGCTGGGGCCACTCTTCCTTGCAGTGCGCGGGCCTCTCATTGCAGTGGCTTCTCTTGTTGCGGAGCACAGGCTCTAGGTGAGCGGGTTTCAGTAGTTGTGGCACGTGGGCTCAGTAGTTGTGGCTCACAAGCTCTAGAGTGCAGGCTCAGTAGCTGTGGCGCATGGGCTTAGCTGCTCTGTGGCGTCTGGGATCTTCCCAGACCAGGGCTTGAACCCGCATCCCCTGCGTTGGCAGGCGGATTCCTAACCACTGGGCCACCAGGGAAGTCCCTGAAATCATCATTTTTAAACAAAGAACTCTAAAAGAGAGGTGCCATTCTCAAATAGCAGTCCCTAGCATACATCCCCATCTTTCAAAAAACGTACATTTAGTTTTGAAATATAGACAATAAAAACAGTGAAATGTACATCGGCGGGGAGGGATGGGGGCAGAAAGACTGGAATTACAAATAAAATCTAGCTTCTCTATTTACTAACTGTGTGGCTTAAGGTAAGTAAATTCACTTCTCTGAGCCTCAGTTTTCATCTGTAAAATGGGGATGGTACTGCCTACTTCCAAGAGTGCTGTGAAACCAATAATTCCATACATGACATGCCTGGCATGCAGAAGACAGGTAGCTGTTGACATTATTATCATCATTATGATCATCATCACCGCCAAATTATCCTGTTATAAACTTAAAGATTGGGAAATTGGTCTTAAAAGGAAGAATGGCCTTAGCAATACAAATGTTGAGAGTCAAATAAAAATTATTATGCCAAATCAAATTTGAACCTCATTTGAATTAAGTGATTTCTAAGGTGATCTTTGGGCTCTAGTAGGTTCCAAGCCCTCACTGAATGCAGAGGGTATAACTGCAGACCCCAATTCACAATTGTCTCTATCCTAGGAACCTCATCTAAGTGCAATCACACAATAGTGTCCTTTTGTGACTGGCTTATTTCACTTAGCATAATGCCTGCAACGGTCTACCAGAGAGAGGAGAGTTTGCTTCCCCAGGGCCCATCCTCCAAGCCAATACTGTGCAACCTGCACTCACAGAGGCTCTGGTCCAACATTTCTCAACTTGAATAATGTTCTGATAAAACACCCTTCTAGAAGAAAACTTTTCAAAACTAATTGATAAATTTCAATTACTCTTACAAAACATAAATGTGCACAAAATAAAAATATGAACTCCTTATGCCAATAGCTCTTATAAAACCCTAAAGAAAATTTCAAACAACATATTTTAAAAAGCAATAAAATGTATAACAATAATATTAACTTAATGTCACATCCTGAGTCTTAGTCCCTGAGGTACACTCAAAACAAGGAGATAATGGCAGAACGACATTGCTTTGGGACCTCCCTGGTGGTACAGTGGTTAAGAATCTGCCTGCCAATGCAGGGTACATGGGTTCAAGCCCTGGTCCAGGAAGATCCCACATGCCGCGGAACAACTAAGCCCATGTGCCACAACACTGAGGCTGCACTCTAGAGCCCGCGAGCCACAACTACTGAGCCCGAGTGCCACAACGACTGAAGCCCGCGTGCCAAGAGCCCGTGCTCTGCAACAAGAGAAGACACTGCAATGAGAAGCCCACGCCCCGCAATGAAGAGTAGCCCCCACTCGGCGCAACTAGAGAAAGCCCGCACGCAGCAACGAAGACCCAATGCAGCGAAAAATACATACATACATAAATTAATTTATTTTTTAAAAAAAGAACTACATTGCTTTAACTACTGTGTTTTCATATACACAGTATATTAATCATATTCTTTATGCTCAAGAGGCCACGAGAGAAAGGTTGCCAAGAACATGGACAGGATCTGACCTAAAAGAAGTTAAAGATCTTGGTCCACGTAATAACACAAGGCATTCTCCATTCCTAGAGCCCCAGTCATAGGATACCACCCCCTAGGGCTTCTTATAGTAATGGCCCTCTATTGAGAAAAATACACATGCAAATAACGTAAACCATAATTAGAGGCATAAAGACATCCACTCTAATTAGCTCCAGCTTGGGAGAAAGTTCTAGGGAGGAGTTTGGGAGAAAATTACAACCCAAAGACTTACAGCATGAATGTGAAGAATGTGGCTTATGCTTTCGTGTGTTAACTTGAGCTACAGTCATAGAAATGTACTGTGGTTGCTAAACTGTTGCTTTTTCTGCTAACTTTTGTCTTCATGGAATACATGCTCACACTACCCTGCCTAGTCTATTCTCGTCAGGATCACTGTGGAGGAGATAGCCTCCAGACCTTGGGCTGGGAAAAGGCAGATCCTTACTCTCCAGGTGCTTGCGTGAGACTCAGAGCCATACAGGCAGCTGTCCTCTTTTTTTTTTTTTTAACTTTTTATTATTATTATAAAAGTCTCAGGTGTGCAGCATTATCATTCAACATCTGTACACACTACAGAGTGATCATGACCAACAGTTGACCCCCTTCACCCACCACCCTCCATCCCTTCCCCTCTAGTAACTACTAAACTGTTGTCTACATTTCTGAGTTTTTTTTTTGTTTTAGATTCCACACATGAGTGAAATCATAAGGTATTTGTCTTTCTCCATCTGATTTATTTCACTTAGCATAATACATTCAAGGTCCATCCATGTTGTTCCAAATGGCAGGATTTCATTCTTTTTTTTAATTATTTTTATTTATTTATTTTTACTTTTTTTTTTTGTTGAAATTTTGAATTTTATTTTATTTATTTTTCTATACAGCAGGTTCTTATTAGTCATCAATTTTATACACATCAGTGTATACATGTCAATCCCAATCTCCCAATTCATCACACCACCACCCCCACCCTCCACCGCTTCCCCCCTTGGTGTCCATATGTTTGTTCTCTACGTCTGTGTCTCAATTTCTGCGCTGCAAACCAGTTCATCTGTACCATTTTTCTAGGTTCCACATATATGCGTTAATATACGATATTTGTTTTTCTCTTTCTGACTTAACTTCACTCTGTGTGACAGTCTCTAGATCCATCCACACCTCTACAAATGACCCAATTTCATTCCATTTTATGGCTGAGTAATATTCCATTGTATATATGTACCACATCTTCTTTATCCATTTGTCTGCCAATGGGCATTTTGGTTGCTTCCATGGCCTGACTATTGTCAATAGTGCTGCAGTGAACACTGGGGTGCATTTGTCTTTTTGAATTATAGTTTTCTCTGGGTATATGCCCAGTAGTGGGATTGCTGGATCATATGGTAATTCTATTTCTAGTTTTTTAAGGAACCTCCACACTGTTCTCCATAGTGGCTGTATCAATGTACATTCCCACCAATAGTGCATGAGGGTTCTCTTTTCTCCACACCCTCTCCAGCATTGGTTGTTTGTAGATTCTCTGATGATGCCCATTCTAACTGGTGTGAAGTGATACCTCATTATAGTTTTGATTTGCATTTCTCTAATAATTAGTGATGTTGAGCAGCTTTTCATGTGCTTCTTGGCCATCTGTATGTCTTCTTTGGAGAAATGTCTATTTAGGTCTTCTGCCCATTTTTGGATTAGGTTGTTTTTTTAATATTGAGCTGCATCAGCTGTTTATGTACTTTGGAGATTAATCCTTTGTCCACTGATGCATTTGCAAATATTTTCTCCCATTCTAAGGGTTGTCTTTTAATCTTGTTTATGGTTTCCTTTGCTCTGCAAAAGCTTTGAAGTTTCATTAGGTCTCATTTATTTTTGTTTTTATTTCCATTACTCTAGGAGGTGGATCAAAAAAGATCTTGCTGTGATTTATGTCAAAGAGTGTTCTTCCTATGTTTTCCTCTAAGAGTTTTATAGTGTCCGGTCTTACGTTTAGGTCTCTAATCCATTTTGACTTTATTTTTGTGTATGGTGTTAGGAAGTGTTCTAATTTCATTCTTTTACATGTAGCTGTCCAGTTTTCCCAGCACCACTTATTGAATGTCTTTTCTCCATTGTATATCCTTGCCTCCTTTGTCACAGATTAGTTGACCATAGGTCCGTGGGTTTATCTCTGGGCTCTCTATCTTGTTCCATTGAAATATATTTCTGTTTTTGTGCCAGTACCATATTGTCTTGATTACTGTAGCTTTGTAGTATAGTCTGAAGTCAGGGAGTCTGATTCCTCCAGCTCTGTTTTATTCCCTCAAGACTGCTTTGGCTATTCGGTGTCTTTTTGTGTGGTCTTCTGTGTGGCTATTTGTGTCTCCATACAAATTGTAAGATTTTTTTGTTCTAGTTCCGTAAAAGATGCCATTGGTAAATTGATAGGGATTGCATTGAATCTGTAGATTGCTTTGGGTAGTATAGTCATTTTCCCAATATTGATTCTTCCTATCCAAGAACATGGTGTATCTCTCCATCTGTTGGTATCATCTTTAATTTCTTTCATCAGTGTCTTACAGTTTTCTGCATACAGGTCTTTTGTCTACCTAGGTAGGTTTATTCCTAGGTATTTTATTCTTTCTGTTGCAATGGTAAGTGGGAGTGTTTCCTTGATTTCTCTTTCAGATTTTTCATCATTAGTGTATAGGAATGCAAGAGATTTCTGTGCATTAATTTTGTATCCTCCAACTTTACCAAAATCATTGATTAGCTCTAGTAGTTTTCTGGTGGCATCTTTAGGATTCTCTATGTTTAGCATCATGTCATCTGCAAACAGTGACAGTTTTACTTCTTTTCCAATTTGTGCTCCTTTTATTTCTTTTTCTTCTCTGATTGCCGTGGCTAGGACTTCGAATACTATGTTGAATAATAGTGGTGAGAGTGGACATCCTTGTCTTGTTCCTGATCTTAGAGGAAATTCTTTCAGTTTTTCACCATTGAGAATGATGTTTGCTGTGGGTTTGTCGTATATGGCCTTTATTATGTTAGGTAGGTTCCCTCTATGCCCGCTTTCGGGAGAGTTTTTATCATAAATTGGTGTTGAATTTTGTCAAAAGCTTTTTCTGCATCTATTGAGATGATCATATGGTTTTTCTTCTTCAGTTTGTTAATATGGTGTATCACATTGATTGATTTATGTATATTGAAGAATCCTTGCATCCCTGGGATAAATCCCACTTGATCATGGTGTATGATCCTTTTAATGTGTTGTTGGATTCTGTTTGCTAGTATTTTGTTGAGGATTTTTGCATCTATATTCATCAGTAATATTGGTCTGTAATTTTCTTTTTTTGTAGTATCTTTGTCTGGTTTTGGTATCAGGGTGATGGTGGCCTCATAGAATGAGTTTTTGAGTGTTCCTTCCTCTGCAATTTTTTGGAAGAGTTTCAGAAGGATGGGTGTTAGCTCTTTGCTAAATGTTTGATAGAATTCATCTGTGAAGCCATCTGGTCCTGGACCTTTGTTTGTTGGAAGATTTTTAATCACAGTTTCAATTTCATTACTTGTGATTGGTCTGTTCATATTTTCTATTTCTTCCTGGTTCAGTCTTGGAAGGTTATACCTTTCTAAGAATTTGTCCGTTTCTTCCAGGTTGTCCATTTTATTGGCATAGAGTTGCTTATAGTAGGCTCTTATGATGCTTTGTATTTCTACGGTGTCTGTTGTAACTTCTCCTTTTTCGTTTCTAATTTTATTCATTTGAGTCCTCTCCCTCTTTTTCTTGATGAGCCTGGCTAATGGTTTATCAATTTTGTTTATTTCTCAAAGAGCCAGCTTTTAGTTTTATTGAGCTTTGCTATTGTCTTCTTTGTTTCTATTTCATTTATTTCTGCTGTGATCTTTATGATTTCTTTCCTTCTTCTAACTTTGGGTTTTGTTTGTTCTTCTTTCTCTAGTTCCTTTAGGTGTAAGGTTAGATTGTTTATTTGAGATTTTTCTTGTTTCTTGAGGTAGGCTTGTATACCTATAAACTTCCCTCTTAGAACTGCTTTTGCTGCATCCCATAGGTTTTGGATCGTCGTGTTTTCATTGTCATTTGACTCCAGGTATTTTCTGATTTCCTCTTTGATTTCTTCAGTGATCTCTTGGTTATTTAGTAACATATTGTTTAGTCTCCATGTGTTTGTGGTTTTTTCCCTGTAATTGATTTCTAATCTCATAGCATTGTGGTCAGAAAAGATGCTTGATATGATTTCAATTTTCTTAAATTTACTGAGGCTTGATTTGTGACCCAAGATGTGATCTATCCTGGAGAATGTTCCATGAGCACTTGAGAAGAAAGTGTAATCTGCTGTTTTTGGATGCAATGTCCTATAAATATCAATTAAATCTATCTGGTCTATTGTGTCATTTAAAGCTTGTTTTTCCTTATTAATTTTCTGTTTGGATGATCTGTCCATTGGTGTAAGTGAGGTGTTAAAGTCCCCCACTATTATTGTGTTACTGTCGATTTCCTCTTTTAGAGCTGTTAGCAGTTGCCTTATGTAGTGAGGTGCTCCTATGTTGGGTGCATATATATTTATAATTGTTATATCTTCTTCTTGGATTGATTCCTTGATCATTATGTAGTGTCCTTCCTTGTCTCTTGTAACATTCTTTATTTTAAAGTCTATTTTATCTGATATGAGTATAGCTACTCCAGCTTTCTTTTGATTTCCATTTGCATGGAGTATCTTATTCCATCCCCTCACTTTCGGTCTGTACGTGTCCCTAGGTCTGAAGTGGGTCTCTTGTAGACAGTATGTATATGGGTCTTGTTTTTGTATTCATTCAGCAAGCCTATGTCTTTTGGTTGGAGCATTTAATCCATTCACGTTTAAGGTAATTATCGGTATGTATGTTCCTATGACCATTTTCTTAATTGTTTTGGGTTTGTTTTTGCAGGTCCTTTTCTTCTCTTGTGTTTCCCCCTTAGAGAAGTTCCTTTAGCATCTGTTGTAGAGCTGGTTTGGTGGTGCTGAACTCTCTTAGCTTTTGCTTGTCTGTAAAGCTTTTGATTTCTCCATCGAATCTGAACGAGATCCTCGCCGGGTAGAGTAATCTTGGTTGTAAGTTCTTCCCTTTCATCACTTTAAGTATATCATGCCACTCCCTTATGGCTTGTAGAGTTTCTGCTGAGAAATCAGCTGTTAACCTTATGGGAGTTCCCTTGTATGTTATTTGTCGTTTTTCCCTTGCTGCTTTCAATAAGTTTTGTTTGTCTTTAATTTTTGCCAGTTTGATTACGATGTGTCTCGGCGTGTTTCTCCTTGGGTTTACCCTGTATGGGACTCTCTGCGCTTCCTGGACCTGGGTGGCTATTTCCTTTCCCATGTTAGGGAAGTTTTTGACTATAATCTCTTCAAATATTTTCTCGGGTCCTTTCTCTTTCTCTTCTCTTTCTGGGACCCCTGAAATGCGAATGTTGTTGTGTTTAATGTTGTCCCAGAGGTCTCTTAGGCTGTCTTCATTTCTTTTCATTCTTTTTTCCTTATTCTGTTCCACAGCAGTGAATTCCACCATTCTGTCTTCCAGGTCACTTATCCATTCTTCTGCCTCAGTTATTCTATTGATTCTATGTAGTGTAGTTTTCATTTCAGTTATTGTATTGTTCATCTCTGTTTGTTTCTTCTTGAATTCTTCTAGGTCTTTGTTAAACATTTCTTGCATCTTCTCGATCTTTGCCTCCATTCTTTTTATCCGACGTCCTGGATCATCTTCACTATCGTTATTCTGAATTCTTTTTCTGGAAGGTTGCCTATCTCCACTTCATTTAGTTGTTTTTCTGGGGTTTTATCTTGTTCCTTCATCTGGTACATAGCCCTCTGCCTTTTCATCTTGTCTATCTTTCTGTGAATGTGGTTTTTGTTCCACAGGCTGCAGGATTGTAGTTCTTCTTGCTTCTGCTGTCTGCCCTCTGGTGGATGAGGCTATCTAAGAGGCTTCTGCAACTTTCTTGATGGGAGGGACTGGTGGTGGGTAGAGCTGGCTGTTGCTGGTTGCCAAAGCTCAGTAGAACTTTAATCCGCTTGTCTGCTGATGGGTAGGGCTGGGTTCCCTCCCTGTTGGTTGTTTGGCCAACACTGTGACCCAACACTGGAGCCTACCCGGGCTCTTTGGTGGGGCTAATGGTGGAGTCTGGGAGGGCTCACCCCAAGGAGTACTTCCCAGAACTTCTTCTGCCAGTGTCCTTGTCCTCATGGTGAGACACAGCCACCCCCCACCTCTGCAGGAGACCCTCCAACACTAGTAGGTAGGTCTGGTTCAGTCTCCTATGGGGTAACTGCTCCTTCCCCTGGGTCCCGATGTGCACACTACTTTGTGTGTGCCCTCCAAGAGTGGAGTCTCTGTTTTCCCCAGTCCTGTTGAAGTCCTGCTATCAAATCCCGCTAGCCTTCAAAGTCTGATTCTCTAGGAATCCCTCCTCCCGTTGCCAGACCCCCAGGTTCGGAAGCCTGACGTGGGCTCAGAACCTTCACTCCAGTGGTGGACTTCTGTGGTATAAGTGTTCTCCAGTTTGTAAGTCACCCACCCAGCAGTTATGGGATTTGATTTTATTGTGATTGCGTCCCTCCTACCGTCTCATTGTGGCTTCTCCTTTGTCTTTGGATGTGGGGTATCTTTTTTGGTGTGTTCCAGTGTCTTCCTGTCGATGATTGTTCAGCAGTTAGTTGCGATTCTGGTGTTCTCGCAGGAGGGAGTGAGAGCACATCCTTCTACTCTGCCATCTTGAACCAAGCCTCATTCTTTTTTAAGGTTGAGTAATAATCCATTGTGTGCGTGCGTGTGTGTGTGTGTGTGTGTGTGTGTGTGTATACACCATGTCTTGTTTATCCATTCATCCATCAATGGACACAGGTTGCTTTCCTATCTTGGCTATTGTAGATAAAGCTGCAATGAACATAGGGGTGCATATTTTTTTTTAATCTTTATCAGAGTATAGTTGATTTACAATATTGTGTTAGTTTCAGGTGTACAGCAAAGCAATCTGCTATACATATACATGTATCCACTCTTTTTTAGATTTTTTTTCCCATATAGGCTATCACAGAGTATTGAGTGGATTTCCCTGTGACACATATCTTTTTGAATTAGTGTTTCCATGTTCCTCAGATAAATACCCAGAAGTGGAATACCTGGATCATATGGTAGTTCTATTTTTAATTTTTCAAGGAACCTCCATACTGTTCTCCATTGTGGCTGCACCAATTTACATTCCCACCAACAGTGTACGAGGGTTTCCTTTTCTCCACATCCTCAGCAACAACTTATTATTTCTTGGCTTTTCAGTAATAGCCATTCTAACAGGTGTGAAGTGATATCTGATTGTGGTTTTGCTTTGCATTTCCCTATTAATTAGTGATGTTGAACATCTTTTCACGTGCCTGTTGGCTATGTGTGTGTCTTCTTTGGAAAAATGTCTATTCAGATCCTCTGCCCATTTTTTAATCAGTTGTCTGGTTTTTTGTTGTTGAGTTGTAGGAGTTCTTTATATCTTGGATATTAACCCCTTATCAGATATATCATTTGCAAATAACTTCTCCCATTTAATAGGTTGCCTTTTTATTTTTATGATGGCTTCCTTCATTGTGCAGAAGCTTTTTAGTTTGATGTAGTCCTATTTGTTCATTTTTGCTTTTGTTTCCCTTGCCTTTGGAGTCAGATCCACAAAAACATCACTAAGACCGATGTCAATGAGGTTACTGCCTGTGCTTAGCCTGCCCCTTCTTTTTAAGCCCAATGCATCAATCCTACCACAAGAGCAAAGTAGAACAAGTTACAACATGCACAAAAGGCAGGAAAGGGAGGGTCAGCAGTCATTGTTTGTGGCTTCAGAATTCCATAGAACTATAGGCTAGTGATGAAAAGATAAAAGATGTTTACAAGGTTGAATTTTTTAAGTAAAGATAAAATTTGTTGAAGATTTTCTCTGGTATCCTTCTAAACAAAGAAAGGGGTATCTTAACCCACTGCCATGTCCTCTATTTATAATCAGAGTTCTACCTGATTTTTCTGAGTGAGATTAAACAAGTGTCAAAGTCCCTTCAAGCTCCAAAAGCCCCTGAAAACATGAATCCTTAGCTCAGTTTGGTGACTTTTTCTCCTTATGCATGTACACTATGAAAAACTGACCAGAAGCTGGGGAAAACAGAACCTGTCCCTGATCTTTGAACATTCTGGACTTTTAGGCAGAAACAGTACAACCTCACCAGTCACTATATTTTGCTTTGTTTCAGTCAAATAAGGAAAAGGACAAAGTCTGTAAACAAATTCATGTGGAAGACAGACATATTACAGAGCCAGAACATTAAGTGGAAAATTTGGGATACATAAAAGGGAATATTTAAAGGCAGAATTCAAATTCTTAAAGTATGCATTATAGTTGTACATAATTAATTACCTGATTTACAGGTTTTAACACAAAAACAGAAAAATATATGTATGGGTTGCCCCACACAGGATATTTATACTGTTACATTATATACTGTCATATATAATGTAGCAGTATATATATGTATATAGATAGTATCATATATATAATGCATGCACACGTATGTATATATTGGGGGGATGGGTATGCAGGTGTGGGTGGACAGAGAGAGAGAGCGACATTAAGACAAGAGAAACTAGGATTTTACATCAAAAGGAGTCAACCAGCCCAATGTAAGCATATAAGCCCCATGACAGAAGGGACTTTGTTTTTTTACTGCCAGGCCTTGATGCCTCAGTACACAGTAGCTGCTCAATAAACTCGTTTGTTAAAGGACTAAACATTATAATGTTTTTCCTTTTTAAAAGGTATCTCATAAATAACATTAAAGAAATTATAACTATAACCCTCCTACACTGTTGGTGGGAGTGTAAATTGGTGCAGCCACTATGAAAAACAGTATGGAAGTGCCTTAAAGAACTAAAGTTTGAGCTCCCGTATGATCCAGCAATCCCACTCCTGGGCATATATCCGAAAAAGATGAAAACTCTAATTCAGAAAGACACATGTACCCCAATGTTCACAGCAGCACTATGTACAACAGCCAAGATATGGAAGCAACCCAAGTGTCCATCAACAGATGATTGGTTTAAGAAATGTGAGTGTGTGTGTGTGTGTGTGTGTCTGTGTGTGTGTGTGTGTGTAATGGAATATTACTCAGCCATAAAATAATTAATTAATTAAATAAATATTGCCATTTGCAGCAACATGGATGGACCTAGAGAATACCATACTAAGTGAAGCAAGTCAGACAAAGACAAATATTATATGATGTCACTTATATGTGGAATCTAAAAAATACAAATGAATCTACTGCAAAACAGAACAGACTGACAGACATAGAAAACAAACTTATGGTTACCGAAGTGGAAAGGGAGAAGGAAGGGATAAATTAGGAGCTTAGAATTAACAGATACACAGTACTATACATAAAATAGATAATCAACAAGGATGTATACACAGGAAACTATATTCAGTACCTTGTAATAACCTATAGTGGAAAATAATCTGAAAAAAATATATATATATATGTAATACTGAATCACTATTCTGTACACCAGAAACTCACACAATATTGTAAATCAACTATTCTTCAATTTTAAAAAAAAGAAAAAAAAAAAAAAAGAAACTATAACGCTAATGCATAGAGATTATTTTTCCCCCAGCTTTCTTGAGATATAGTTGATATATAACACTGTTTAAGATGTGCAAAATCATGACTTGAGATATATATCTCAAAATGTTGAAAAGCAATTACCACAATTAGTTTTAGTTAACACATCCATCACCTCACATAGTTACAATTGTGTGTGTGTGTGTGTGTGTGTGTGTGTGTGTGTAGTGAGAACCTTGAAGATCTACTCTTTTAGCAACTTTCAAGTATACAATACGGTATTATTAACTATAGTCACCATGCTGCACATTACATCCCCGGAATTTATTCATCTTTTAACTGGAGGTTTGTACCCTTTGACCACCTTCACCTATTTCCCCAAACCCCTACTTCCTTCCACCCCAGCAACCATCAGTCTGTTCTCTTTCTATGAGTCTGGGCTTTTTTTTTTAGATTCCCATACAAGTAAGATCATATGGTATTTGTCTTCCTCTGTATGAAATTTATTCTTAATAATGTAGGTATTCACATTTGTAAGCAACTTTAGAAACTATAAAATTACATCAGGAAACTACTAGATTTTAGAGTAAAACCATCCACCACCAGGACACAAATTTGAAAACATCCTCTCCTGTTACCCAGTAATTGTCTAATTACAAGTCTCTGTTTTGAATCATATTGTTGTCCCCAAAAAAATGTACTATGAGAAAACTACATTTATCATGACTAAATATTATTAACAATTTTATCTCGTCTGAAAAGCTAAGCCATCAGAAGGTGTCAACCACAGTGAATTTAATTTATAAAGTATGGCTGAAGCCTAAAATAAGGGGCTAGCTGATTTCACCAGCACAGAGGAAAGTGCTATTCAGCTGAACCTAGGAAGAACTACCATGAAACTGTTTTCTTTCCAAATAAAAACTAAACTGTAAAAAGCTTTATAAAATTTGGTGCCTTGCAGCACTATTTACAATAGCCAAGTCATGGAAGCAACCTAAATGCCCATCGACAGATGAATGGATACAGAAGACGTGGTACATATATACAATGGAATGTTACTCAGCCATAAAAAGGAACGAAATTGGGTCAGTTGTAGAGATGTGGATGGACCTAGAGACTGTCATACAGAGTGAAGTAAGTCAGAAAGAGAAAAACAAATATCATATATTAACGCATATGTGTGGAATCTAGAAAAATGGTACAGATGAACCGGTTTGCAAGGCAGAAATAGAGACACAGATGTAGAGGACAAACGTATGGACACCACGGGGGGAAAGTGGGGGGGTGGGGGGGGTGGGATGAGCTGGGAGATTGGGACTGACATGTATACACTAATTTGTATAAAATAACTGATAAGAACCTGCTGTATAAAAAATAAGTTAATTAAAAAAAAATGGTGCCTTTGTGAATTTAAATCAAAGTTTCCTTAATCAAACAACTTTACATATATACAACTCACATGCATACATATAAGTACATATACACACTTATATATACATACACACATGTATATACATAGATTATATTAAAACATAAAAATGTGACATTAAAGGAAGAGGAAGTTAAATAATGGGCCATTTTTGCCAACTTTGAGTTTTCTTGACTTAAACTTATTATTCGTTGCCAACCTAGAGACCCAAAGAGAAATGAATGGCTTCTCAATTCAAAGACAAGCATATTATAGAACTTCCAACCTTTGGGGGTGTGAGTTTTTAGCATTTCTACAGACAACAGAAAATATATATTGGTCTCTGCCCCCAGTTCCTGGCACAGAGCTCCTGAAACCCTGTAATTTTCTGGGGGAATAGGAGTGTCCTTTTTTCTAATGAGGCAACTCTGGGTGGCCTCTATTTGGTTACTGGATAGGGGCTGGTCACCTCAAAAACCAGGACATGATTAGAAGCTTGGAATTTTCAACCCCGGCTGCCCACTCTCTCGAGAAGGGAGAAGGGCTGAAAATGGAGTTAATGATCGATCATGCCTATGTGGTGAAGCCTCCATAAGAATCCCAAGAGTACGGGGTTCTGAGAGCTTCCAGGTGGGAGAACACATCCGTGTGCCAGGAGGGTGACACTCCAGCTCCACAGAGACAGAAGCTCCTGAGCTCAGGACACCCCCAGACCTCTCCCTATGTATGTCTTCATCTGGCTCTTTGTTCATCTGTATCCTTCATCACATCCTTTAATAAACTGGTAAACCTAAGTGAGTGTTTCTCTGAGTTCTGTGAGCTGCTCTAGCAAATTAATCAAACCCAAGGAAGGGGTTGTGGGAACCTCCTGTTTACAGCCAAGTCAGACAAAAGCTGTAGGTAACCTGGAGACCTGCTACTTGCAGTTGGCATCTGAAGTGGGGTGAAAGCAGTCATGTGGGACTGGGCCCTGAATCTATGGGATCTTACACTATTTCCAGGTAGACAGTATCAGAACTGAGTTAAATTTTAGGACATCCATCTGGTGTCAAGGAATTGCCTGTTGTCAGGAAATAACCCCACACATTCGGTGACCGGAAGTGTCAGAAGTGTTGTGAATGTGGTAATAGTGAGAAAGCAAAGGAGACACCCAGGGGAAGGAAAGACTGAGGCTTTTCTAGTACGGGGGAAATGAACAAAGGCACATAGCATCAGGGCACAGATACACTTTCCTGATGGCAGAGTCATGCTACCAAAACCCCAAAGTCAAATTTCTGCATCTGGCTTATTGTCTTATTAGTTGTCCATAAATAAATTTAGTGACTAGGATAATATTTTTAAGATTTTTATATCCTTTACATTTTCTCTAATAAGAATAAGAAACGTCACACACAGTACATGAGGCATATCCTTTATGCTCTGGAGGCTAAGACACATTCCATGGAAAATTACACAACACAATTCGATTTGGAAAACTAAATTTCCCTTGTTCTCTAATCACATGGAGCCAAACTCATTCCTTGCATCACTATACACTGAAAGACGATGGTAAAATCCTTCTAGTTTTATGATCCTATAACATGGAAAACTGTTTTCTCCATATTTAGTTTCTCCCTGCTACATGCTATACAATAATTTCAGGTACCTTAGTGATAAACTGTCTGTGGTGATCTGAATTTTTATCCTTCTATTTTTTATAAATCAAAGTATTTGAGAAATGAATACCATAGCAGTTTTTAAATACAGAAAAACAGAGGCCACTATTAGTGGAGAGAAAGGAACGGTATATGAAAACTCTCATGTGGAAGATTCACGTTGGGAAAACTGTAGAAGGATGGCTATTTTTAATTGAACTTGAAAAACATTATAATGATTACTGTGTTATAATTCTCACAAAGGATTATATATGGCACTTATCTCTTTTCCATACTGCAGTTTATAGAGTGCAATGTACAATCAACAAAAATCAATAAAGTACAAAATCAAAATAAATAACCCTTGGGCTTGGCCTTCAAGGAGCTGACAATCTAGAAGTTTGTTGAATACATTTTTTAAAGTATATAGAAAAAGCAAATATAACCTGTAATGATAATATAATCAGACTCATTTTTAAACAAACAATGAATATTGTTCTTCAAAATACTTACCCAAAGATACTGTTATTCTAACCATAAAGCTTTTGCAGAATATTTTGGAACTTTTCTTTCAGAATTATCTTTAAAATTTGTTTATGAGCAATTGAAAAGATCACTAACATTACTTTACAATCATACTTCATAATGTAGAAGTTGGAGAGGAAAACCACATCTCAAAAAGAATCCGATTAAAAAAACATGACGTGAGGAAAAAACAACAGGTACACTAAAAGAGATGGGGACAGAGTTATGATAAAACAGTAGTAGTAGACATAAAGTACTAATACTATATTAGGATACTAGGATACTAAGAAATCAGAGGAGAAATTATTGCCTTTTTAGATTTGATTATGAAAAGGGAAAAGGTGGTTCTATGGCCCATCCTGCTGACCCTAACATGCACAGCGCATAAGCCTGAATCAAACATAGATACTATCATTGATACAACATCCTAGGCAGTTACTTTGTAATAATAAAGTAATGACCACGATTATTTCAGCAAAGAAATAATTACTTATGAAATGTTGCCTAAAGACAATTTAAGTCAAATTCTGAAGATTTTTTTAAAACATAGTTCCATTTTCATAATAATTAAATTTTAGAACCTTGACAGGAATTAGTGATCTATAAAAGCTAAAATGACCTCTACCTTCTCTTTTAGAATTAAAAACAAGTTATGGTTGAAAATCTTCTTTCTCCAAGATTTACTGTAAAAAACATATAATGTTCAGAAAACACTATATAGGTCGCCATGAATTTTGGGCCAAATATCATCTGTGATTAACATATTAAGAGAAATATTATTTTTACGCACGATAAAGTGATATGGCACAACATGACATGTTACTATTTTCCCTGACTACCATTCATGTCCTCTCTCCTTTAGGTGATGTTCCTTTTGGAAGTTTATCCCCCTCCATAAGATGACATACGGGAAGGGCTATCAACCAAAGCACCCAACATTCTCTGGACCAAGGAATGGACACATGGCCCCAAAGTAAGGTTCTTTCCTGGAAGCCGATTGTATGAGTAAACAGCATGTTTGCACAGGGATCAAAATCTCATTGACCCCAAAGGTCAAAACCAGAAAAGACCATCCACTGCTTCCTGCAATCTTCCTTCATTTCTAGATCTGCTCTGTCTTCTGTTCTAAGATACTTTCCAGCCATTTTTAAGTCTTAGCATACGTAAAAATTTAACATCTACATGGCACACTGGGGTGAGAGGGCTAGACTGCTCACAGGCTAGAAGTAACGGCCCCAGGACCCAGCCAGCTGACCTTAGACTGAGGAATCAATATCTACTCTCACCTGTAGCCCATTCCAAGCACATCCGTGTACCCTGGCACAGCTCCAAGGGACTTGATTCTTCAGATTGTACTCAAACTACAAATTACAAGATATCCTTCCAAATAGACTGCTCCTTTGATTAATTAAGCCTGAGTGGGATTCTGTTGTTTGCAATTTAAGTACTGATATAGATATTAGGAGGCAACTGATGGAGAGGATGGTGATGGAGATGATGGCAATGATCAAGGTCATGATACTGATAAGAGGAAAGGGTGGAGAAAGAGGAGGAAGAGGAAGAGGAAGAAAGTTTACAACGTAAGGGACTTTACAAACAAGTGTATTTAAATGGCTTTGGTTTAAATTGTGTGACAATAGGCTTTAGTTGTCTAATTACATTTTTAATGCCTAATATATATCTGTTACTTTTAGTATCTGTTATTCTTTTAGTATCTCTTAGATTTATATATAATCATTCTTTGCAGAAATTTCAATGTTAAGAAATTAGATTTAGATTGCTTTAAATATTAGACATTATATTTTCATGGATAAGTAACCATCTAAGATGGTGGCCACAAAGCGCCCTAGTTTTATACAAAGTACATCACTTTATTGGCTTCAGTTCATCTGATGCTTTTGAAAAACAATTTTAGGAAATTCCCTGGCGGTCCAGTGGTTAAGACTCGGCGCTTTCACTACCGTGGGCCCAGTTCAGTCCCTGGTGGGGGAATGAAGATCCCACAAGCTGCGCATTGCGGCCAGAAAATAAAACTATTTTAAAAGTTTCTCAGTTTCTATTAACTTCAGAAAATCTAAGTTTGGAAAGTCTGTTAAAATAACTTGTGACCAATAATCTTGTCAAATTGTGGTTTTACAACTGAGATGCCAGTGAGTGGAGGACTAAGGTACTTTCCTAATTCGTCTATAACCATGTCTAGTTCATGACACAGTCTTATTTATCAAATGCTAGCAACAAAAATAATCTGAATGACCTCAGCAATAACATTGTTTGGACTTGAATTTCTCCAGAAATCACTCAATTTGCCACTTCATTTGATATAAACAAAAATAAGTCTCAGGGTTGGATGAAGGAAATTTGGGAAATTGGATCTTAAAAACAACTTCATCACGGGCTTTGGACTTGGACAGCTTGGGTCAACCCTCAGCCCTATTGCTCACTAGTTGTGTGAACATGGGCAAGTTTCTTAACCCAAGCCTCAGTTTCTTGGTCTATAAAATGGATGGGATATTAACACCTACCTAGAAGCATTGTTGGGATGTTTAAAGCTCTTAACGCAATACCTGCAACCACAGTAATCATTCTATAATGTGAGCTATTATGAGGGCGTAAAATTGAGTTTTTGTTCTGTGTCAATTCATATTCTCTTTGTCTATGTTAGGTTTTAAATACTTACATGATAAAGTCCCCACTTTTATTTAGTAGCAGCAAAGTCCAATAAGCTAATACCTCAATCAAAAATCTGCATACAGCTAACGCTGAAAGTATTTTTGTGGGTTAGATTTGAGGCTTAATAACTTAACTCCCTATCATTATCTTTAAAAATATTATATATGAGGGAATCCACCATCTGTTGATGTTGCTTGCTGCACACACTATAACAAACAGAAATACATAAAAGAAAAAGTTGGTCTTTAAGACCCTAAGAGTAGTTTTCCGTGAGAAGAGAGAGTATGAGAGATACTTGAAAATTGAGGACTGGAGTGAGAGTTGTTGTCTCCTAATGATACGTACTCTCCTTGGTTTATACAATAAACATATGTCAGAGAGAAAAAAAAATCTAAACGCAGAAAAAGGACACATAACCCCCTACCCCACCCCCGCTGCAGCAACAGATTGCCTGGAAATTAAAAGCATTTGGTTACAAATATCACTTAATAGAATTTTGCCTTTGTCACATATTCCTGTGATAGGCTGAGTGTTCTGGAGACATTTTAAATAAGCTTATATCATCCTCTAACTTTAAAAAGGATCCTTTAATACATAATTAAGTGGTAAAATACCAGTTAAGCAATTTGTTCTGTTTGTGCATACTTATCTAGAAAAATGATAAGTTTATTTGTAAAAGGCTTAACAATTGCCATGGCTACTAAACCTAGCAGATGAGTCAAACTCCAATTAGTTAATAGATGTATTTTTTAACAAAAAGAGGTCTAGGTTTTTAAATAGCATAACAAAATAAAATTTCAGAGCTTAGAAAATGAAAGGTCATCAATTTATTTATTTTATTTATTTTTTTTGGCCTTGCCGCACAGCTTGCGGGATCTTAGTTCCCCCCGAAGATGGATGGGTCCCAGGTCCCCTCCCGCAGGGAGAGCGCCGAGGCCTAACCACTGGATTGGAAAGGTCATCAATTTTAACAGTTTTGAATACTACAAGAAATGCAGGGCCCACAAAATTAAATGATTTAGCCAAGGATACTACCGAGTTAGTGGTGAAGCCAAAATAGGAATCTGAATCTTGAACAATGAGAGAACAATTCTTAAACAGTTATCACATAATTCCTGAGCAAACAACCTAAATATTCACCATTTAAACTATAAAACCTGCTGCTACAACTACTAAGTGCTTTACACAATGACTACATCAAATCCTCACAACCCTGAGTGGGCTTTATAGATGAGGAGTCAGGACCAGAGACATTAAGTAACTTGACCAAGTACACACAGGGAGTTAGGATAAGTATGCTCTCTCCACTGCACCACGTAGCCTCTCCTGCGATAAGACTCTTCGTTACCATACTATCTTCACTCCATCTTCCTTGTACTGTACAAGACTAGATGAGCCCAAATCCAATTCCACCTTAAACGATAAAATATAGTTGCTGGTTCCAAAGTGGGCTTAGTCATTCCAATCCAATGACAGCAGAAGTAGCACAGAGAAAAGGCCCTCACCTTCCCCAGCTGTCCAGATCCTACTCTTCCCATCTTCAAGATGAAAAGCAGTCGAAAGACCTCCAAATTCTGGTATTCCCTCCCTTTGCCCCCTTCCCTCCTATTTCTACCAATCAAGGGATGTGATCAAATGTTGAGAGGGTAGGTATGGGGTCTCTGAGTGCGGGCTCAGTACATGTTGCAAAGGCTAGAATCCATTTTATTCTTTCTTCCTCCATTTGGTAGAAGATTAAGATGGGAGCTAGAAGTCTACAGCCACAATCCTATGAGGCATATAAGATGTTCAGCAGCTACCATTTTATGTGAGCTTAGGAAGAAATGCTGGAAGATCTGTGAGAAGAGGTGATGTACCACGATCTAAACCCCTTCCCTCAGCTCCTTCCCCAAACGGAGTGTCAGGAACACCAGGCTGTGAGGCAGGGGTCAGTGGTCAGGGAAGAAACAGAGCCAAACAACATGCTAACCGTTCTCAGAGGCTGCCAAGCGGTACCGTTTCCGAGCAACACATACACAGGCACGTGCTTGCAATCAACGTACCCTATCAATGTTTCTGTAAACTTGAGTAACTTTAAGAGGAGGGTTTCAAGCTATAAGTTAATTCAGCTACCAAGACAGGTAATTTATTAAGTGACTTTCTTATATTCTTTTTCTTGATGAACTACAAAAGAATGTAAGTTTAAAAATATTAAGTTCTAGTCCTTGTGTTTAAATTTTTTTACATTCAAATTATGAGAACACTTGAACCCCAAACCCTCTTACCTCCATCCCCAAGAGAACTCTCAGGTAACCCTTTTAGACGGTCTGCCTTAAAATGTTTGATAATAAGGAACTGACTGCAAGTCCTGTGAAATGGTTGCGTCATCACCACAAGCTGTTTCACCGTTTGGAATACAGCATCTCCTTCATTTATATATTGATACACACATACAGAAAAACAGGATTTGATTTGAAACGAACACTATCAGTGCTTTTCTGTGCAGTAGACGATTTAAAAACAAAAACAAAAAAAACCCTATAAAATGACTTAATTGATCCTCCAGGATGAGTAAGTAAGCCGTTAACTAATGGGGTCAGAATCATTGCAGAAGTGAACGCATTTTTTCAGCTTTTTTTGGAACAGAAGAGCTAATGGAGCTTCTCCCAAAATTCTTGACGTAAGCTCAGAGAAGAACCTGCTTAGGTGGCATCATCTAGCCCGTGGGACGGTTAGCAATGTCTGCAGACAGTTCTGGTTGTCACAGCTGGGGGTGGGAGGGGCAGGAAGTGGAATGCCACCACCACCCAGGGGGTCGAGACCAGGGATGTTACTAAGCACCCTAGAGTCTACACCACAGCCCCGCACAACAAGGAATTATCTGGAACGCCACGCCGACTGTGCCAAGGCTGAGAAGCTCTGCCCTGAGGTTGTCATGGATTTGCAAAACTGTAGTTTCCACAAAGCCTATCAATGACACTCAGCACATAAATACCTCAACATCGCTCTAGCTATTTTGAGGGCTTCTCCCCCACCAGGATATCTGCTTACGGAAGAATAACCATGGCAAGTCTGGTAGTTATTCAACAGGGAATTCATCTTCATTTTCTTTCATTCATTCCCTTGGCTTCAATCACAGTCTTTATGCTAATAACTCCCAGCTCTGCCACTTGGCGTCAAAGCCTTTCCCACGTTTCACACACTGGACACCTCCAGCTTCCCCCATATCCAAAGCTAACAGCACTGGCTCTTTACTCCCGCCCCCGACTGTGCCCCAAGCACCCCCTCTTCTCCGCTTCACCTCTCGTGTTCCCAGGCTTAGGGAGCAGCGCCGCCACTGGCCAAGGGGAAAGCCTGGGCCCCCGGGCTCATCCCCCTCCCCAGAACAATCACAACACTCTGCACATAATTGGCATTTGACCCACATGTTGAATGCGAATTAACCTTTCAAACCAGTTGGTAAGTGATAAGCCCAAAGAAGACTGGAGAAAAAATAAATAAAACAAAACCAGGCAGCAGAGAATGGAGGTCAGCATAAAAAAGCAGCACATTTGGAAGTGTATTCCATGCTCAAAATAAACAGCATCACAGACCCGAAAAGAACCAAAGAAGTCCCAGGGCATGGCCCAAAAGGTGGAAAAGATACAGATGACACTGACCAGCTAGGGTGCTGACTCTGAAAAAAGGCCACTTTCTTTACAATTCAAGCTTAATAGGCATGACTATCCCAAAGCACTGAAAAGAAAGAGAAATAGATGAAGGGAAAAGAAGAGTACAGTAGTAGAGTTAGTAAAAATAATGACAATCACCTAACACTTGCACAAAGTTGAAGTTTGCAATGTTCACATATATTATGTTATTCTTTGAAAAACTCTGAGGCAAGCAGGTCTTGTAATTACTGGGCAATGATACTTAAACTCCCACTGATAAGACCCTGAGGTTTTGAATAGCAATTTAGAAAGAACCATGGATCATTCTGAATATTAAGTAGCAGAAAGCATCAAACCACCCTGACGCAGCCAGTGTTCAAGTGGTCCTCATCACCGCAGAGACTTCTGGTAAAAGCCATCAGCAGCAATTCACAATGGTGATTGTCCAAGGAGCTGCTATTTCAGGAACTACACAGGGGTCATTTCAAGAACCATTTCTATTCATTTTACGTCTCTGATAATAGAATTTGGTTGGCTGGTGACATCCTTCCATCATCTCCAGAATTACCAACAGTATGCTTTATCATCGTAAGTGAGTCATTACGTCTCTTTTAGAGATAAGATTCCAGAAGGTTTCAATAAATTGTAAAGACATCCAAGTGAATCAGAGAGGAGAATTTAAACTTTGACCAACAGTTTCCCCTCTGTATCTAACATTAGCTCATCTGTAACACATCATGACAAACTAACACTTGGGTTTATAAATATGCATGGATTTCAGCCTGACTCATCATCACAAAGTTAGGGCTATAAATGATTGAGTATTCCCCTCGTGTGGTATAACATTTCAGACGGAGGCAAGAAGATTTAACAGGTGGGGTGGGTTTGGTTTTTTGGGTTTTTTTTTTAATATCATCTGATTTGTTTTTCATTCTCACTGATTTTGTTGTTCTACCCAGTAAAGCTGAGACAGCTTCAGCTTAGAGGGACAGACGCACACAGCCAAGAACAAAGACAGAGTTGTTCAATTCTAACTTTCAAGATAGAATTATTTAAGTGAGATCAGCAAAAGCAACTGTCTTGAACCCACACTTTCTACTGTGAGAGCTTGAAAGAAAAGTGGTACGTTTGATGTTCCAAAAGCATTTGGCTTGGAACATGTAGAATTGAGAGTTTATATGAAAGATACCGAAAGAGCATGGCAATAGCAATTAGAGCAGTTTTCCTGGCTCTAGGAGAAGAGACAAAAGTTTGATGGGTTGGCAGAAAGGGGTAAGGACCAAAGTCTCTAACTAAAGTGTAAACACCATCAAGGTCCTCAAAGGTGTGTGTATGCAAGTGTGTGTCTTGCAGGGGGATGAAGAGGACATGGGGTGGTAAGATGGTAAAAAAAATTCAGATTGACTGAGGGTATCCACAAACATCAGAGGCTTTGCCCAGCTTCCTATCTGAATCCCTTTGGGGGAACAATTTTGAGGCGCCCTCCCAGTCAGTTTGGTAGATAACCTCACAGCAGCAATGGTGGCGAAGTACGGCAGGGCAGAATGGGATTGAGAGCTCTGAGTTTCCTTGTCTTCCTGGCTCCAGCGGACTGTCAGAGATCCAGAATCATTCCCAAGGCCCCTTCAAGGGAGGCCTGGCAGAGCTTTTGCTGCAGCACTCGGCGTAGGGAGTGAGGATTCTGAGCATGGACAACCATGCGGCCAGCCAATGAATCAGCAAGCAGTCATCATGGTTTTATCTTAACCTAAAAACCAACCGGAAGATGCCCCAGCTTCTGACATAGCAACAGGGAATAACATGAAGACAAAGGCCGAAGTCCAAGCAGGAGAAGACACACAACAAAGGCCAGGGGACCATGGATTGGATGGACACCTTCTTGCCCCCCGTGCTTCCCTGCCACTGAGACTCCATCTGGAGTTTGCTGCAGTTGGGGTGAAGGCGGGGGTGGGAGAAGAACTACAGAATGGGAGCAGCAGCCCTAAGAATGACTGAGAATTTTGCAGACTGCATCACATCTTAAATTTGACTGAAGAGTTACCCCCAAGTGCATTATAAAGAGATACTAACTTGAAGCAGCAATATTACATGTTTCCCCACTAATGGCAGAAAAAAAGTTTCCAGAACTAAATTGGGTTCAGTTACAGAGAAATAAAGTCACATTTCTGCACATCCACAAATGGATAAAAACTTTACATTGCCTAACGGTTTACAGTTTTCACAGGTTAGAGAATCACAAATTATTACAACATCCAGATTATCCTAAAGCATCACTCCCACACATTGGTCTTAAAAACGTCTTCCTCTCTCTCTTTTCTTTTTAACAATACTCACCTCCCTTCTTCTTCATTCATTAGAGCTGACAGAGAGTAGAAGAGAAGATCTATGACATAAAAATACTGATCATTCTTCACGGCGTTATTCTAACCCAACCCAGAAGTCAATAATTACCCAACAGTCCAGAGAACTAGGCTGAGGATGGTCATTTGTTATTCCAGTTATCACAATGCCTTTAGACTCAAGTAGACTCTAAGAGCACAAATGAACTTAGAACTTAAAACCATCTCCGTCATGGTTTTACCAAGTGTCTAAACAGTGGCCAGAGGCAGCGATGGGCCCAGCAAGGAAGGAAGTTCAAAAAGCTGCAAATGAATGATTCCCAGCCTACGGCTTCGTCTACTTTTTGTTTCTGGGACTTTTCGGAGGAATTTTTTTTCCCTTTCCCACAGAAAATCTGTCTCGAGTTTTACTCCAGAAAACTACTCCCCTAAGATTGCTGTTTGTTCCACCTCAGGGCCCACAGCAACTTTTGACAAATGTTTTCTTGTCTCCATCAGAAAATACTGAAATTGTGGGGTCGCTTACCTGGCTTACCTGTTCCTCTCACAAAGACAGTGTGAGTACTTTTAAATTCCCAGTCTCTAATTCAGTTGACTTTGTGTGTCAAAGCGGCAAGCGGCAAGGTCTGAATATTTTATACATAATCAAAATTCAGTTCCTCGTCAAAATAATTATAGAGGGTAAGTACTACTGTTATCCTCTCGATTTCACAGGTGAGGAAATAGCTGCACAGAGAGGTAGAATCATCAAGTCGAGAATCAAACTCAGGCTCTCTGGCTCCAGAGTGGAGACTCAATAAAAGTTTGTTGAATTCTATTAAAACCCAAACTGGAAAAACTGATTTAGAAATCCAAAGTTCCTTTCTTCCAGATAGTGTCTTTGGTCAGCATATTTTAAACCAATAGGCCATGAGAATCCAATTAAAGAAACACTGTATCTTTTGTTTAAATAATTTGTCTGTTGCATTACAGATGTCTTTCTTTCATTGCCACACTCCTTCACTTTTTCCAAGATATCATTATTTTCGTGAGCCAAAAATCATAATAATGACTTTTGTCAGCTTCCACAAGTCTAGCGTTTTGGTAGAGAAGAAAGTAAGTCTTCCTATGAGTTGTAAAAAGACATTATCTGCTACTCTATGGTAGACGCACACATACAAAAGTACAAACCACACAAACAAAACACCTGTTACCCATTTTTCCCTCGAAACAAAGACATTTCTCTTCTCTATCTAGATAATAACAACAAAACAAAAAGATGTATGCCTAATTCTTTTAAGGGTAATTTTAACAGAGCTAATTTTTTTTTATAATTATGTTGGAACCCTTCAAGATTTGACTTAGGAGCAATGCCCTTCAGCATTTCTACGGGATATTACCTCAAAAGGACACTTAATTTTCCAACAGGTTTCTTTAAACCACCCTTTGCCTAGCTATTAGTTCTACCACAACACATACCTCTAGTTATGCTATTTCATGGTTCCAGACACACACAGAGAATAATCTCAAAACTTCCCTCTCCACACCTCGCCAGCCCTCACCTCCGTCTGTCATCAGACACTTCAGCCTTCTCCAAATATCACTACTTCACATGTGTTTCCCAATTACAGGTTCCCAGCATAAAAGCCCAGTAGCTTCTGTCATTTGATAAACTCATGTTTACAGGACGAGGCATCAGGAAATAGTGTTGTTGTTTCTTTTCGTAGACACTTTGCTTATATTTAGAGCTTGTGACACTGTCAGAGTTGACTGAAAGAAAAAGTGAGCTCATTTTTATATAAATTTATTAAAATAGGCAAATATAAACATAGCCTCCATAATTCTAAGGCCCTATACTTACACTGAAACCGATCTAAAGTGGGATTTTTTTTAAATATAGATAACTTGAGGACTTTTCTCAGTAATTCTTAGCTGCTGTCAAACAATGTTTAATTTAATTTGGTTTTATCCAGATATGAGTTTAGAATGTTCTTTCTATCCACCCAGAATCTTCCTATACCAGATATATACTTATTTCAGCTCATCAAGGAGCAAAGTTTATCAAAAGGCATGGGGCTCCCCACTCCCTACTCTTTTCTCCAGATTGGGATACTCCTACCTTCAGATGTATACTCACTGACATTCCAGCCTTCACGCTGGTGCTGAAGAATAAATCATAATAAGTAAGCTATTATGTATGGAATGGATAAACAACAAGGTCCTACTGTATAGCACAGAGAACTATATTTAGTATCCTATGATAAACCATAATGGAAAAGAATATTAAAAAAAAATTGTGCCTGTGTGTGTATGAAACTGAATCACTTTGCTGTACCGGAGAAATTAACATGACATTTTAAATCAACTATACTTCAAATAAATAAATAAAATAATCCAGCATAATAAGCTTTTGCCTGGGAATAAGTCAGCTCAGTATAATTTTCCTAATATACCTGTACTTGAGTCTCACTGCTAGGTCATGCTCCCTTCTGCTTTGTCACTTCATAGCTAAATTTGACCCTGTTGTCCGGTCTTTTAGTGACTAGATCCTGCCCAATCAGTCTGTGACTGGAATATGGTACCACAGCCGTGATGTTCCATGCCTGAGTCCTGTCCCCTTAACCCTTGATCCAGAGAAAAAACCCTCTGCCTGATAAAGACGTGCCAGTTTCAACCACCTGCCAAACCATTCTCTCCTCTGACCCCTATCTGAATACTCAGACTATGGATCTACCTGCTTGATTTAGGTCTCTGGACACCTATCTACATGCCATACTCTATCTGTTCCCTTCCATTAGCATGAGACCCTATCCCCAGTGGAGTATCTCTGGACATCTCACAGATTCTTCAACGCTACCATTACTATACCCTACACGGAGCGGAGATGTTACTCAGTTCCACCCTCCCCAGCCTAGTTACCAATCAGCACCACACTCTTGTCCCACAATTCCTGCTTTCGGAATAAGCAGTCATGTTGTACAGCTCCAGAGACTAATGAGTAGTATAACCAAATAATGTACTGTCCAAACCAAGATAGTTTTGAAGGTATTATGAATAACTGTTCTGTATATAAAATAGATGACCAACAAGGACCTACTCTACAGCACAAGGAACTATATATTTTGTAATAACCTATAAGGGAAAAGAATCTGAAAAAAATAGATATATATGTATGTAGAACTGAATCACAGAAGCTACCACAACATTGTAAATCAACTATACTTCGATTTTAAAACACTGAGAAAAAAATAATAATTGCTCTGGAACAATAATTATGCTGGGCAAACTGGGATGTGCAGTCATCCTACAAAGGACAAAACCAACGGTGAGCACCAGACCAAAAAAAACCCAAACAAACAAAAAGGAAAAACAGCCAATCTGTGGGCTAGCCAGCAACCTGGGAGGCAGGTTACAAAGATGATTGGGCCAACCTCACAGTTTGGAATTTAAAATAAGATGTGTAGGAAAATTGCCAGTTGGTAGTGGGCGCTGGCATTGAAAGGTTGAATCGGAGCTGAAGAAGCCAGGATGATGAAGAAGCTGGTACATGGAAAGTGGAGAATCAAATGAACATCAGTAGGAATCAAAACCCACCTGACAAAGAGACCTAAGACCCAGCTGGATTGCCAGTTCCTGCGGCTGGACTCATTCCAGGCGCCCCTTTCATTCACACAGTGCTGTCCGTACTGTTCCTAAACTAACACTCATGAATTCTAGTCTTTACAATCAAAGGGCCGTGACTGAAATGCAGTCCTCAAATGAACTTTCAACTATCCCTCTTCAACACTTCCTCTTATGCACCCAATCTCATTCAGCATTCGCTTATTATCATGTCCCCCAGTCTCTATTCCTTCACTTTCCCCAGTCACCCAGCTTGCCTGCCTCGGACAGCTATGGAACCCTCTTCTCCATTCTCACGGATGTTATGTGGTTCATACCTCAGTATGGTCTCTCCATTCTAGGAGCCACTGCCTCCTCCAAATCGCCCTTTCCATAACTAATCCAGTCAACTCCCATATAACTCAGGATTCAATGATACATAATGTTCCTCTGGACCAGTAGTAGGAAAAGAGAATGTAATAGGAAAAATAGATCATATTCATCACAACAATTAAATCTCTAAGGTATCTAGAAATAAATCTAACCAAACATGAGCAAGAAGTGTGTGGGGAAATATACAAAAGATTAAAAGGCTTGAATAAATGGAGAAATAAAACATATTTATAGAAAGGAAGAATCAATATTATCAACATGTCATATTCCCCGAATTATCTATAAATTAAATGCAATTCCCATCAAAATTCCAACAGGTTGTATGTGGGGGGGTGGGGGGGAGCTTGACAAATTAATCTTCAAATTTCTATAAAAAACACAAGGACCAAAACTAGCCAAGAAAAAGTAAGAAGAGCAGGTTGGAGAAACTTGCTCTACCAGATATCTAGATTTATTATAAAGCTATATTGTTAAGACAGTGACGTGTTGGTGGAAGGCTCTAAAAAGAAGCAAAGAAACACACCAGAGAGCCCACAAACAAACCCATGCATACATGACAATTAGTTACTGGCAGAAGATGCATCACATATCATGGAAAAGGACAGACTAGTCAATAAATAGGGGGCGTCCAAAACAAAACAGGATTCCTACCTTAAACCACACTAAAAACATCAAGTGTGATTAAAAGTGATTGAAGACCTAAGTTTGAAAGGTAAAACTTTACAACTATTCAAAGAAATATAAAAGAATATTTTTATAATCTTGGGATGAGGAAGGATTTAAGTGAGATAGAAGAAGCTCAAACTATAAATGGAAAGATAATAAATGTGACTACAACAAAGCATAAAACTTCTGTACATCAGAAGATACCATTAAAAGAGTAAAAATGCAAGCCACAGACTGAAAAAAAATACATAGGGATAGATAGATAGATAGGTAGATAGATAGATACATAGATAGAGATATGGATACAGATATAGATATATATCATCACATGTAGAAAATATAAAGAACTCCACAAATCATTAAGAAAAATTTTTCCCCAGTAGAAAAAGAGGAGAGAATTTATATTGAGGAACCAGAATGGCCAATACACTTTAAAAAAGACATTCAACCTCATAGTAGTTACAGAAATGCAGAACTGAGCCCAGCAGGTTACCATTTACACACAACTGGATTTATCACAACAAAACATCTCATATACTGCTGGTGAGCATGTAAATGGTACAACCACACTGTAGAACACTTTGACAACATCTACTAAAGCTGAAAATACAGATGAAGTATGACCTAGAAGTTTCATTTTCAGGTATTTACAAGAGAGAAATATTGCATACACACACAAGAAAACATAAAAATATTCCCTAAAGCATTATATATAATAGAGAAAACCAGAAAACAACTTAAATCTCCATTAAGGAGAGAACAGATAAATCAATGTTAAGATATTCATACAATAGAACACTAGCAGTTAGAATAAATTAGAAAAAAATGTAGGCATATATATAAGCAAATAACTCAAAATTGTGCTCTTACTGGACCATTCCCATCATGTTCTTATTTATCCCACCTCTTTAAAATAAAGAAAATAACAACATTCTCCTGAGCCTACTTCCACCAACCTACACCATCCTCCTTTGCTTCCCCTTCTGCCAAAAAACTCCTTGACAATTTTCTGCATTAGCAGTTTTCAATTCCTCTCCTCTTATTTCTCTTAAACACACAGCAGTTAGATTTTTTTCCCTGACAGTTCACCAAAATTTTTCTCAACCACTGGACTGAATGAGCATGAGTTCCACTAGCAATCACTTACATAGAACTTTCCTAGGTGGTGAGGTGTGCAATAAGAGTAAAGTAATAAAGCAGAATCCCTTCTGTCTAGGTTGTTAGAATCACCGAATTTCAGGTTTAGAAGGAACTTCATATCTGGTCACCAAGTTCAATTATTCAATCAGCCAAATGCTTGATTATTCTCAGTGGAGTCCCTGTTTCCATCCTATTTTTGATCATTCTGGTAAGACAAAGCTCATTATTTTCTAAGTCAGCCCATCCATGCAGAAGTTTCCACCTTATACTGAGCAAAAAGCTGTTTCTCTAAAGCATCTACCAAGTGGTCCTAAATTTATCTGCCCAAACTATAAAGAACTGAGAGCTAAACTCTCCGCCAACTGCTACCTTTACATATTTGAAAGACACTTTCAACTCCTTTATAAAACAGTCTTAAAATGAAATCTCGACAACGTTTCCTATGATAACGTGACTTGAATTTCCTTACTCTTCTGTTGGTTCCCTTCCAAACTCATTCCAAGTCATCTAAATTCCTCTTAAAGAAAATCTATATGAAAAAAAATTATTTTACTCCCTGTTAAAAGTTGACCTTAGGAAAACAGAGTTTTTTCTGCAAAATATTATATATTTTCCAAAAAGTGATAATGCAGTCCCTTACAAAACATCACACAAAGAACATCTCTTTCAATCTCTTTCTCTTTCTGGATATAGACTCACATACACACATGCACCATATACAAGTCAATGAGGCAGGATAAAGCATTGGTTAAGAGCACAGACTCTGGAGCTGTACTGCCCAGGTTCAAATCCTAGCTCAAGCCTTGTTGGTATGTGGCTTGGGGTAAGTCATTTGACTTCTCCATACCTCAGTATTTTCACTGCAGCTACCTCATGCTGAGGTGGTAAGAAATAAATGAATTACTTATGTAAAATGCTGGAAACAGCCAGAAAGTGAGGGCTTTAACCTTTTTTCCATATAAATAATAGAGAGCCTGGGGTTATATATGGAAATATATGACCATAAGACATAAAATTACATTTATATTCATTGATAAAATTTTCATTTTTCCAGCTAAACTGACACCTGTAGTTTGGGTTAAATTTAAGCAAATGCGTATGTACATTCTGAACAACAAAGACAAAACACTGACATTGACTTTACCATTCAGGTCAGTTCAACACTAAGTGATCACCTAAAAGTCTGTCACCTGTTAGAGCACAAAACTGTATAAGACAGCCCTTTTTCAAACAGTCCTTGGCAAGGCTGGGAATATGCATGTAAACAAATTACCATAATATGGATAATGCATTAGTTGTACGGATAAAGTACTTGGGGAACACAACAAGACAACAATAAAAGTATGAGACAACAATTAATTCATGGCCTTATATTTTATTTAAAAATACCAGAACATCTAAATGGCTGGAGAAGAACAAGTGTTTTTGAACCATATTTTGAATAAACTAGTATTAATAAATTAGTTTTATATCTCACATCTAAACCTGAAGGGGTACAAAACCAACCCGTCCACATGATCAGTTGCCCGGCTGACGGCAGCTGCCTCATCTTACTGGCAATTGGCCACTGACGCTCAGGTTCCATAGCTAAACAGTCATTCCCGTCAGCATGGCATGACTAAGCAGTGGTTCCCAATGCCAGGGCTCGCAGAAGCATCAATTTCCAGCACTGTTTCTCTGTGCCTTAGAGGAATCAGACTGACTGTTGTTCTGTTGCCATCTGATGCTATATTAAGCTCAAAGGTAACATGATAAGACTTTTCAAGAAGCAGGATGTGACCCTAAGTTATCCTATCCCCTACTCTACAAGGAACTAAAAGGAGAATTGACAGGACCCAACTTTTTTATGCCATATAATTATTTCCACAGAATCTACTAACTGCTGTTGGCCTTTGGGCAGAATTAATGTGGCAATCAAATGAGAAGAAAATAGACCTTGAAGATCAACAACATACACAGGCTTTGGTATCAAATCTCAGCTCAGACACTAATTCAAAAATAATCTCTTCTACTTGGTAGAAGACATAGCTTTTGTATTTTCAACAATTAACCAAAGGTCAGTTACTCAACTCATCTAAGCATCTGTTCCTCAAAAGTAAAAAGGAAATGAAAAAAAATATATATATACATATATAAAACATATACATATATATAAATGAATCATTGTGCTGTACACCTGAAACTAATACAATATTGTAAATCAACTATACTTCAATAAAGAAATGAATAAATACATTGTCTTAAAAAAGGAAATGATAACAGCATCTATCCCTTTAAGGTTGGAAGGATTAAAAGAGGAGCGAGTGTAATGTGCTCAGCCAATGCCCAACACTGGAAGTATTAGCTATTGTTACTGCTGTTGCCAAAATCTGTTCTGAAAACTAAAGAACAATACAATTTTAAGATATCATTTATTATCAAGCTACTAACCTACTCAAAACCTTCCCCGGAGCGCTGAATTTACGTACAGATATAAACTCCTGCCCCTCCAGCTGAAGCACACGATTCCATCGCTGATCACAGCCAACAAAAAGTTAGGTTCCCAACTACCAATATCCAACTAAATAGCCACAATGCTCTTTTAAAACTATTTTCTTGGTTTCTTCATGGAATAATAAAAAAGGCGCAAGGTGATGGTGACTGACCCCATGTGCTCTATACAACTGTTGACTCACTGTAGTTTAGAATTTCAGTAAATACAAGGTATAACCTCTTTTAGAGGCCTCTGAATAAAACCTGACGCACATTCAGAATATCAAGAAAGAGGAGGAGGTCTAATGAGAGACCAGATATTGAAAAGTGTACTGGAAGAAGGCAGTGTACTGTACAGGCTGTTTTTAGGATATTCTGCATCAAAATAGTGATTCTTAAATGTGGAATGTTTCCGCATCATATAAAAACACGTCAAAGGATTTTTGCCCTACAATTTTACAAAACTGAAGTCATACTTTCTCTATTTCTCTAAAGCCTGCATTTCTCCTAAACAATACATCATAAAACACTTTCTAAACCTATATGGATTATCACTTAAAATAGTTATTTTAAATAACTTCATAAAATTCCATAGTAATGATACATAATTTATGGTAAAAGTCTATAATGGAACAGAATCTGAAATCTGAATCACTTTGCGGTACACCTGAAGCTAACACAATATTGTAAATTAACTATACTTCAGTTAATTTCCATTAGTTTGTTTCCAGCTATTCCCAACTACAAACAAAACAGCGTTAACTATCCTTTATCAGCAATCCTTGCCTACTTGTGCTTTTATTTCTACAGGGTAACACACTAACATTTGTGGAGCACATCCTATGTGCCAAGCACTTTAATACCTTATTTGTATTATTTGATTGAATCCTTCCAACAATACTATAAGGCAGGTACTATAATTATCCCATTTTACAGCTTCTAATGACTCTGAGCATCTTTTCCTATAGCCACTGGCCACTAGTTTTCTTCTCAAGAACTGCCCCCTCTGCACTTTTTTTTTTTTTTTTTTTTTTACTGAGTTAATTGTAGAGGCACTTTGCACGTTATGGACATTAGCCCTTTTCTTCACATATGTTACAAATATTTTTCATAGGCTGCCATTTTATTTCTTTTTTTATAGATTATATGTTATCATGTTTTGTTTATAAGTCATCAAATTTTGTAACTTTGCCACAAACAAAATTTCATTTATACGTAGTCAAATGCTTCTCTCCTTTCTTTACAGCTTCTCTATTTGCTGACTTGTTTAAAAATACAACCTCCAGTCCCAGATTATACCATATTCTCTTACATTTTCTTATATTCTTTTATTGTTTAGTTTTTATATTTAAATCTTTATATACCAAGAATTTATTTTTACATTTTAGGAATTTAATTTTAGTTCTTTCAGATTAATATAAACTTTGTCAGCACCACTTACTAAACAAACTCTCTTTTCCAAATGACTTGTAATATCACCTTTGTCACATATTTTGCTATCTGCTTGTAAGCACTATTTTGTTGTAAGATCTGTATTACGAATTGGCAAACCGCAGTTTGAAAACTAAATCCAGTCACACCCATATAACTGCTTTCATGCTATAAAGGCAGAGCTGAGTTAGACAAGAGACCACATGACCCACAAAGTTAAAAATATTTGCTATCTGGCCCTTTACAGAAAAAGTTTGCTAACCCCTGACCTATCTGTTAATTACTAGCCATAGATTGTTCACATGGCTTTGCAGTTAGTTTCAATTTCAGCTAATAGAAAATCCCCTTCACTCTTCTTTCTTAGCTATTTTGGGGCATTTATTCTTCTATATAAAGTTTCATATATTTTTAGGCCGTTTTTAAAAAAAACTAAAAAATTCCATTAGGATTGGAATTGGGCTTGTATTAAATGGTGTTTATTAATTTGCCATCCAAGAACACAGTATGTTCAAGTCTTGTTTTAAGACCTTTCCTAAGATTTTATTATTATTTTCTACATACATTCACCAGCTGTTTTGTAAAATGTATTCATACTATAGTTTGTTTTTGTTATGAATAGGGTCTTTTGGCCATTTTTCTGTTTCTAGCTATTTATCCCAAATTTTCCTGTAGAAAGTCACTTTAAATTCATTCCTCTCCTATTGAAGATTACATCTGGCTGGGGAAAACGTCTTACATACTTCCTTTATTATAAGTTATTTGGAAGGCTTTTGCTGTTTGTTCAGAGAGTACCCCCATGTCATTCCGAACAGCCTAATCACCACATATGGTGGTTGGAAAAAGCAACCACTCTGTCATGCCACAACCCTAAGAAAGAATATTTCCAACCCCCTACAGTGGGCTCTTTCTATGGTTCATGGGAAAGAAAAAGCCAGGGAACTACAGTGAGTCACAGACTGACTCTCATTAGTTGACAGTTCTACCGCTTGTAGAGTGCTTTTTAACTTTCAAAGCCTTCTCACATCAGACTTTAGTCTCACTGTTACCTCAAGTACAACAGTTTTAGATCCACAAACAGAGGAGTCTCATTAAGGAGCTTTATGATCATAAACCTCAGAGCAGATTGCATTGTTAAACTGCAGATTGCAGCTTAGGTTACTGAAGTCTATAGGTCCACAGGGCACCCAATTATAAGAAATGGAGTGTTAATGAGCTAATAGGACCATAAAGGCAAAATAGACTTCTGGGATACAAAAACTGGAATTAAGTTTATCCTTTTCCAGGCTTAGCATAAGTCATTTTTTTTTAAACAGATCAAAATTAAATTAAAAAGTGAGAGCCCTAAAGAGATGCAATAATCTTGGTGCAATTTTAAAATTTGGTTAACTAGATGATTTTGGAGGGTCCACATGAATCAACTAGACTCCCTGAAAGAACTTTAAGGCTTTAAGTGACCAAACAATCCTTCAGTGTCCCCTGAAGTTCTTTAATGTTCTAATATAATTTACATGGACAACATAAATAACTACATTGCTTTTCCTCGAAAGAGACTGAAATGGTTTCTACAAATTAGACCAGACTCACACTTTTTATTTAACATAGACAATCTGGAATACACATTGAACCCATTTAGGGCATTTTGTTTAATTTATTCTAGTAATCTGAAAAGTCACCCTATCTATATATAGCTAAAGTATCCAGATAGATGTTAACTCACTCAAGAAACTTATCTTTTATTTAGTTATTGTAAACATTTTTTTTAAGAGTAGGAGAAAAAGAAAGTCTTAATTTTATAAATTAGAGAAAATAGAGCAGAGGTTGACTCACTTGCCCAAGGTCATCAGCAACCAGGGCCTGAGTTCCTTCTTCCATGAGAAGAGCCCAAAGCTCTGTGAACTACCCAGACGGTGCAGCCAGCCTTACAGCTTGGGGGACCTACAGAAACCAAGATAGGATACTTGGCGGTAGCAAAAAAAAAAAAAAAAAAAAGAAAAGAAAAGGAGGAGGGTATCAGATTATCCTCACAAAAGGCTAAAGCAGGCGCCTGCTGTAGAAAAATACTGATAGATCAAGCTGGAAGCCCCTTCTCACCCATTCTCCGAAAAAAGTTAAGCGATCCAAGCAAATTCAACTTCTTACTGTACATTTCTGGGGAGTGACTTTGAGGAGACTGTTGGGAAAATCAAGAAATGGGAAATATTCATGACACACACCCTACACTTACTTGCCAAAGGACCCAATATGCCATCCATGTACTCCTACCATCTTCATTTTGATTAATGGGCCCAAAAGGGATGCAAATTAACCCTACTTTCATAGCCCTGGCTTGATAAGATGGCTAGAGGATTCAGTCCAACCAGACCGTGTAAGCTCTCTCTCAAGATTAGTAGTCATGGAAGTTTCAAGGAGCCTCTCTTTCCTGAGGGTGGAACTGTTATAGACCACAGTTTGCCTGAGAGATTTTGGGTTTTCAACATCCTTTCCTTGTAACCCAAGAGCCCTCTCACTGAGTGTCCTTATATGCAACATCATTGGACTAAATATCTCACAACAGCCACACATTTAAAAAATTACATGGAACAAAGATAAGACCCTATACACTACAGGGTAATGTTGTTAACATAGTCACTAAAGAATTACTTATGTCAAAAGAGACACCACAAAAACTCTCATTGCCATAATTTGGCAAAATCTATCAGCTACACAGTCACGAATTTATAGTAAGGTCAACGCATATTTCAATAATTTGACTTTAGAATTAAGAGTAAACAATATTCCATTTACAAAAATGTCACTGATAAAAGGTTCGGATCATCTAACAAACCACAGTTAACATTATCCTCGTAAAAGAAATGGGTGAATAGTTGGTAATAAACAAAACAATGCTAATAATAATGCTAATTAAGGGTTTTTTTAAAGATCGTAACAACCTATTTGTATTGCCCTAGATGCTGACTCTATAAAGAACTAAGTAAAACAATGTGGGCAAACGTGGACAAAACTAAAGCGCTATATGTTGACATGCAGGGAAAATATCAATGAAATTTTTGTGAAGTAAAGGTTTTTGACAAAAGATGCAGTCTTTCACAGATGCAAAATATCCCTCCAAGTTGATTCGGTGATTGCTCAAAGAACAAAACCATCTAAGTGATATAATATTATCACTTCTAAGAGAATAATATTTCCAAGTATTATTCTCAATATTATGCACTCTAATATGCCCTATTTTTTTTTTTTTTTTTGGTGGAAAAAGAAAAGTGCTTTATTCAGGAAGGCTGCAACCTGGGAAGATGGTAGACTAGCAACTCCCAAACCATCTCCTAATATGCCCTATATTTTAGAGTTGGTATTTCATAAAGGTGTTTTTTAAAATAGACATTTTAAATTATTTTTGTAAACACACTACACTCCCAACATGCTTTCTCTTTGTTCTTATCTATAACTTCCCTGACATCACATGTATCTGCTTAACATATCCAATGACATGGAACTCACTTCTTTTCAGGTATTCCAAAACAGAAACGTAAAAATCATAAGTCTCCCTCTAGGTTATGACAGAGGTCAGGTCTCAGGAGAAAATAAGTCCTTCTAGGCATTCAGCTAGACAGACAATATCTCAAGTATCATCTGTAAGCCACCTAAAGTTAAAAGGGTCATAGGACATTGAGAGTATGTCCAGAGAATAGCAGTCAGTACTGTGAGGAATCTGGAAACCAAAAGATGTAAATAACGGTGGAATGGGATGGACAGAATATTTAGTCTAGAGATGAGAAGACTATGAGGAGGCTTGGAAGTTGCCCAAATATTCAAAGACAAGTCGTGTAGAAGTAGGTACACACATGGTCTTATGAGAGAGATGAATAAGAGTCAATAGGTGATACAATGGAATATGACTCAGCCATAAAAAGAAACGAAACTGAGTTATTTGTAGTGAGGAGGATGAACCTAGAGTCTGTCATACAGAGTGAAATCAGAAAGAGAAAAACAATTCCCGTTTGCTAACACATATGTATGGAATCTAAAAAAAAAAAAAAGGTTCTGAAGAACCTAGGGGCAGGACAGGAATAAAGACGCAGACATAGAGAATGGACTTGAGGACATGGGGAGGGGGAAGGGTAAGTTGGGACGAAGTGAGAGAGTGGCATGGACATAGATACACTACCAAATGTAAAATAGATAGCTAGTGGGAAGCAGCCGCATAGCACAGGGAGATCAGCTCGGTGCTTTGTGACCACCTAGAGGGGTGGGATAGGGAGGGTGGGAGGGAGGGAGATGCAAGAGGGAAGAGATATGGGAATATATGTATATGTATAACTGATTCACTTTGTTATAAAGCAGAAACTAACACACCATTGTAAAGCAATTATACTCCAATAAAGATGTTAAAAAAAAAAGTCAATAGGTGGAAGTTAGAGAAAAGCACATTTCAGCTGAAGTCTTTCTAACAACTAGAGCTGCGGGACAAGAAAACTGGTCGCCTCATGTTTACGGGAAGAGTCTAGAAGGAGCTTGAGGACCGTCATCAGGGTGTTAGTTTGCACAGGGAGCCAGGCTTTTCACTTTTGGCTACTTCTCTATTTTCCTCCAGCATCTTAGGCAAAACAACCAATCTCTCTACCTCTCAAGTTGTAAAACTGTGGTAATGCAGAAGATGATTTTATGGTGGTATATATAAGAGAGGAGGAAAATACCTTTCTCGTAGAGATGATGAAGCAATAGACAGCTCTGTGCCTGTGGGAGGTATCAGCTGACCTGATTAAAACGCATAAATATGGGATGGAGCAGTGAAGACCTTTATAATGCACCTGATGAGAGCCCCGTGAGAGTCTTTGGAATCGTTAGGGAGGCAGGAGCATGAAAGTCCCAAGGGATTAACATACACACACCACTATATATAGAATAGATAACCAACAAGGACCTACTGTATAGCACAGGGAACTCTACTCAATACTCTGTAATAACCTATATGGGTAAAGAATCTGAAAAAGAATGAATCTATGTATATGTATAATGAATCACTTTGCTGAACACCTGAAACTACTACAACACTGTAAATCAACTCTACTCCAATAAAATTTTTTAAAAAATGTCCCAAGGGAACCGCTGTAAACCCAGAGCGGAGGGACAGGTTCTGCGTGAGTCTCACTCCCAGTGGAAAGTCTGGCTCTTACTCCTACTTGTGAAAGCTTTTGCAGCTGCCAAAATGTTTCAGTCACATGGAAATTGAGGTTGTCAGGCTTCCTTAAAGTTCCAGTCTTCAAAAATAAGCCTCTCATCCCTACAGAGACTAATTAAAAACAAAAAAAAATCCATATTTCCAACCATCAACCCTTTTGGTCAGAAATACTAATGAGAAACTAGACTCTCAGATAAAAGGCTACTTAACCGATTAGCCAACCTGTCTCCGCCCTTTGGCACCACCAGCCCAGCCTCCCCTGGAGGAGTTTAACCACACCAGGAGACAGAAGAATCATGCCTCAAGTGAGTCACGCCAAGGAGATTAATAGCCCCAAGCCCCAGCACAGGGACTTGTAGTACTGTTACTACACATGGTACCTGTCACACATCAATATCTCAATCTACAAACATGGAGACTTAATCTCCCCCTTTTTTCCTCCCCACCAATCCAGTCAAAGCAAAGTTTGGAAAATGTTGGAGGAAATTAATACAAATAGTATCAAAATTAATAACATACTGAGGTTTCTGCCATCAAAAATTCATAAGCAGTTCCATGATTGAAAGAACTAAAAACAAAAAACAAAAAAAAGCAAAAAGAGCCAAGAGAAAGGGGTCATTTTATTATTTTCCAAGTGTGATATGAGAAATCAGAAATTAATAGAAAAATGCCCTAACAGAAGATCGCTGCATAACATTACTAGCAATGTGATTATAACCAAAGGGAAATTAATAATTAGAAGCAAAGCACCAGTCACCCTGCAGCATTCAGAAGGAAACTCAGCAAGAACTCACTTATCCAGCATTGTAGGGAGATGAGTTATTCAATGTATTTGAGAGTTCACCCCACTCATACCTTTAAGCAATAAGATTGCATTTCAAACACAGTGTGGAGAGCAGAAATTAATCTCTTCATCATGGCAGGTAGAATTTGGAACATCAAATATAATACATTGCAATCAAGGTAAACGTCTACCTTGTTTCTACATTAAGTAACTACAAACTACTATGACTTTTTTTTTTAATATTCTATGTACTTTTAATTGTTTTTTTCTTTTCCCACAGCGTGCCTTGTTTTCAGGCTATGAGTATGTCGGCTTTAGTCTTGTCAACGTCCTTACCTTTGTCAACATAACTTTTCCCCACCTTCGAATGTGTTGCTTCTACATCTTCTAATATGTTGCTTCTAATCTAATGTGAGCTATGACACTAAGTAAACAAGTTTGTTAGAATCCTATGTAAAGTAAAAGTTGAAGGGATATGATTAAGGACCTCACAAAATCAGTGTGTGTGTGCTTTTATGCATAGGTTTTATGGCAACCGACCATAAGCTACTTAGAATTCTTTTTCTACCTACTTAGCCACATCATGGAAAAAAGATTCTAAGAAACCTAACCTCTGGATAAGTGGAGAGTTCATATATCATGGGACAAGAGATGAACTTTGATTTCACACCTGCTATATGATGCCACTCATACTAATAGCTGTGAAAGATAGATAAAAGGCAGAGTCTAATGGGAATGAGATGAGGACATTAAAAACAACACAAAGGGAAACCTGCTCTCAGAGATGGAAGGAAAGACTTAAAGGACCATGAGAAAACAGGTCCAGAAAACCTTCCTGCAGGAGAAAACATGTAAACTGAGTGTTGAAAGGCTCATCAGACCTCAGATCCATCTAGGGAAGGAGATGCAGAGGAAACAACAGGTGCTAACGGGCTGCAGCAACAAAGAGCAGGGTGTTTTCAGGGAACTATAGTCAATTTGGTAGAGCTAGGCTATCACACGTGTGTGCAGAAAACAGCAGAAGATGATATGAGATAGCGCACCAGGGACCGAGAATGGAGGACCCATATGTCATAATACATTGTCTTGAAGGCAACCCAAAACCACTGACAGAACTGAACTATAGGAGCGGGGATTCATGTGGTTTTTCAGTTTAGAAACATTACCCTGGCCAAAAGCGTGGGCTTTAAAGGAGCAAGAGGACACTATGTCCTAGAGAGAAATCATGATGGCTTGAGTAAGGCACTGAGAACGGAAGGAACAAACAGTTCAGGAGATACTGCAGGTGGGCTTCCCTGGTGGCGCAGTGGTTAGGAATCTGCCTGCCAATGCAGGGGACACGGGTTCGAGCCCTGGTCTGGGAAGATCCCACATGCCGCAGGGCAACTAAGCCCGTGTGCCACAACTACTGAGCCTGCGCTCTAGAGCCCGCGAGCCACAACTACTGAGGCCCGTGTGCCACAACTACTGAAACCCGTGCGCCTAGAGCCCGTGCTCCACAACAAGAGAAGCCACCTCTATGAGAAGCCCGCACACTGCAACAAAGAGTAGCCCCTGCTCTCAGCAACAAGAGAAAACCCGTGTGCAGCAGCAAAGACCCAATGCAGCCAAAAATTAAATAAATTAATAGATAAATAAAATTATTTTTAAAAAAAGAGATACTGTAGGTGATCCAGTCTACGTCAAAGTGGGTTACCCTGGGGGGTGAGGGGGAGTGAGGTGGTGGGGGGAGAAAGCAGCTGTGGAAAGTTAAAAAGGCAACTGCCAGAGATTTATAATAAAATCACTATAAAACTTGGTTAGTGGGTCTCAGTTCCACTCAGAACTGGAGAAATAATTGACCACTCGATTATGATAAAAAGATGATAAAGTTAGCAAAAGAAAAGTCTAAGAGGGACTTCCCTGGCGGTCCAGTGGTTAGGACCCCATGCTTCCACTGCAGGGGGCACTGGTTTGATCCCTGGTTGGGGAACTAAGATCCCACATGCCATGCAGTGCGGGCAAAAGAAAATTAATTAATTAATTAAAATAAAATAACATGAAATCATTTTTTTAAAAAAGGAAAGTCTAAGGACACAAGGCATTTTACTAGAAATGAGAGAAATCCTGTGTAAAACATAAAAGGTAAATGGAGAACTTCTTATAATATCCGTATTATTTTATTGCATTACTTAATACTGAGATATTGGGCTGGCCAAAAAGTTCGTTCGTTTTTTCTGTCCACTGTTACAGAAAAACCTGGATGAACTTTTTGGCCAACCCAATATTTTTTATATTCCAAAATGCTAAAGGATGGTTTCCCTTCATTTCACACAACACTCCCCAATTCTTCTCTTAACGTCTCTGCCAGATGATCATCAAGTTTCTCCCATCAATGAGGGTCTCACAACCACAAGAGGCACTCATTTTGACAGTTCCAAATGATTTACAGTCCCTTTATGGATAAAACTGATACAGTCTCTTCGACATAAAACTGCTTCCCCACAGCTTCCTCCTAGCACTTCCAAATACAATACTCTGGATTTTCACATCGTGAATTGGTTTTAATATCTACAAGGCAATTCCTAAAGCACCTTTAAAAAATAAAAATAAATCAAGCGGTTAATTTCTTCTACATGATAACCAAAAACCAGATCTTTTTGTCCTTGCGATGACCCGCTGTTTAGCTGTCAGTCAGGGAGGCCACACTTATGACATGTCGGCATCTCTCCAGTTATGGTTGTTTCACTAGGTCTTTATTGGCTTTAGGGAAGAAGATCCATTATAGCTGCTAGTTAATCTTATTTTGCTTGATTTACTGTCAAGAAATAATATTCATTTTGCTGTCCAATGATGATTTACCACCTTTGTCATCTAAAATTTGCTAAACTCTATTGGAAGGATTCAGTATTTTAGAAAGCTAACTTTCCCTTCTTTCCCATCACCAATTTTGCAATTGGGGTTATTGGCAAAAGAAGTATAAGAGGTACTCAGGCTGTAAATGCCAAATCCGTTAAATGCCAAATCCATTCACTCAAAAATGCTACCTGTGTGGGAGATTTCTGATACCTTGTCAATAAGCCAGAAATCTATATAATGAAGATACTCTTCATGGTCTACTTAACAATTCAGTCCATTCAAGATCAGGCTTTAGAAACATCACATTCAATGTGCGCCATCATGGCTGACATTCCACATTGTTCAGCAGTTCTGGCCAAATGAGAAAAAAATAAGTATATAGATTAAAAAAGAGGAGACAAAATTGGTCTCACTTGCAGGATAAGATTACCAACCAAGAAAATCAGACAAAATCAACTAAGAAACTATTGAAATGAGTAAGATTTTGGTGAAATCATATATAGACTAAGACACACAAATCATCAGGGTTTCTGTTAAAAAAATGAAAAAAAAAAACATAATAGAGAAGCTTTCCAACTCAAGACGACTGACTGAATGTATGCTTTTGTCTTGCTTCTCTCCTGAGGCAGGAAATGAATACAAAGGGGGAAAAAACCGGTAACAGCCAAAACAACAAAGTGGGGGAGGGGTAGTGATAATTAGGCAAAAGAGACTGAAACAAGTCTCTGGTGGATGTGGGATGGAATGTAGACTAAGGGCAGAGGAAGCTAAAGCCCAGACCCATGGGGGTGCAGAGGGGGTGGACAGGGGCAGAGGAAGTTAAGGTCCCCAGAGACCCCAGATGGGCTCATGAGTAGGTCTGGAAGGTGGGTGTAAGAACTGGGAATGAAAACAGGGGAATTATATAAAGCAGCTGTACCAATTGCCCCACATCCCCAATAAAACACATCTCTCCAACCCTGACCCCAGAGACAATCCCGGCAAAGAAGCCAGTCTCTGACAAAACCATTCAAATTGCCTACAAAGACAGGCCTCTAATGGAGGGGTTGATGTCCAAGAGTTAATCCTAGCTCTACTGTACATCTAGAGGCACCCCTCCTGCCCATTCACTCACCCTAAATAGCAAAGTCTCACCCTTGTGCACTCTCTCCATGGAAAAGACACCTGCTGAGGAGAGAGACCTATGGGAAAACTGTACCAGTCTGCTCTCCAGAACAATCGACAGGGAGAAAAAAATACGTATCACCGGAAAAACCAAAACTACTGACGAAACAGAGATAATGTATAGAACAGAACTGTAAAAAACTATTGTTATTTTATAATATATATAAATGGAATTTATATTATATTAGTATACCCAGAACAAGAGAAGAAGATATGGCATAAAACAACACAAACAGCATGCTTCAAAAAGAACTGAGCATAAGAAAAAAAATTCTGATTGCTGAAATTAAAATAGGCAAAGTAAGAATTAAAAGGTAAATAGAGGAAATGTCCCAAATACTGCAAGAACATAATGGGACAAAAACTAGGACAGAAAAGATGAGAGACACAGAGAATCAATCGAGAAGGTCTACTCACCAACGGGTAAGAGTTTTTTGAAAAGCAAATATACAAAAGAGAAAGGATATAATTATTTTTAAATAAGTAATAAATCCCCAGAGGAAAGTCATGAGAGGCAAAACAAGATGAGCGAAACAGACGTGCATTTAGAAACAGACCTATGGCATTTCAGTATAAAAGTACAAAAAAAATAAAATAAAATAAACGTTTCCAGAAAAACAAACACACAGAAAGATCACTTACAAAAGAATGAGAATCAGGCAGGCATGAAACTTTTTTACCCCAATATGATACAAGTATATAATGAAGCATCCTCTTCAAAGTCCTAAGTGAAAGTTATTGTGAACACAGAATTCTACACACACAATTTGCACAGTCAAGTGTCAATCAACTGTGAGTCCAAAATAAATACAAGTCTCCCTTGTCCATACACTTTTTGCTTGAAGAAGTTAATTATGTACTTCCCTCAGCAAAATGAGGGAGAAAACCACAGAAGAGGAAAGACCCATAAAACAATGTCTGTAAGAGTGAAATGGATAAACATCTCCAAAGACTGTCATGCAGCAGATTCAGAGAATGGTAGTCAAGCCTAGAACTGGAGACCAGAGGACTCCCTGGAGAAGCAGAAAGGAGATTCCAAGACACAGTATTGCTCTGCAAGATATAGGCTGGTTATGCTTTCTCAAGGAGAAAAGGAAAGGTAATTCGAAACTCTAAAAAATCCAAAATGATCTAAAAGAATGCAATGGCCCAAATACGAAGCATCTAAAATGTAGCAAGATTTTGTATAATTTATGCACTCTAAGAAAAGGCAAACCATTTGATCTGGATGCCAAGAACATCTCCTTTGAGGGGCCCAAGGGCAGAGAACACTTGGCCTGATGTAAAAAAACAGAATCTTATTCCCTTGGTCAACTCGGTGAAAAATATTTATGTTACCATAATAATATCAAGAGTATTATTTACTGGTTTTTAACTTTTAGAATCAACGTATAGACAAAGATTGGAAGATTTAATTGCAGCTACAGAACAGAATTTAATTTTTTCAGTCTTGGCAACATAAAAATAAATAGCTGATAGAAAGTGGAAACTGGAAGGGAGGAAAGAGGTGGAGAGGTGAGACAGAGGACATTAATGTCACCTTCTTACACAGTAAAAGGTCAACAGATAATGAGAAGAGTTAATAGAACACAAAAATAGAGATTTAAAGAAATAATTGAAAATCGAAAGGCAAACAGTAGAAGAAATAAAATGCTATAACTCAAAACTGCAGAAATGATGAGGTGAAGCTAGAGGTAATGCAAGCACACTGAATCTTCATGTGTCAGAGTGGGGAAGAAATAACGTTTAAAATTGATGAATGAAGATCTAAGTTCATGGATATACCTGTGTGCAAATATACATATGCACATATGTGTGTGTTGGACCTTATACCTGATAACCCAAAACTTTTGCACATACTCTCCACTTTTGACAGTTTCCCTAACTATTACTCCCACTTTCTCAAGGTAGAATGTTAGAAACTAATTTCCAGTCTCCATCACAGCTAAGATAAAGATGTGACCTAGGCTCTGTCAACCAAGCCTAATTCATCAGTGAGCCACGTGAGGGACTGGGCAAGGGGAGTCCAATTTTCGGGCACAAGGTGTGGAACATGTTTTGGGGCCAGAGGCAGCAGCAACTAACCTAGGCATGCTGGCACACATGCAATTTGCCCCAGCACATTAATGTTTCATGCCACTAAGAAACACAGTAAAAGGCAAAGCATGACCACAGAGCTGAGAGCCTCAGAGAAAGACAGTTCCATACACAACGGCTCTTAGCTCAGGCTGGCCCATCTGCTCTGTTTTAGAAGTGTTTACCACATGGTTCTCCCCGACTTTAATGCATTTTGCCCGTAACTCCGGAACTCAGCAGGTTCAATCTTTCCTGCCTCTAGTTACAAACACTTCCTTGCTCCAGTTACAAAGTGACAGGTTTTAAGTGGTCTGCCCAACCTATTTTTTCCATTAATCCTGTTATTTTTTGTGAGTATTTCTGTAGAAATGTACAATGTATTACTTAGAGATATGGAAGTAGCCATCAGAAGAACAAAACAGAGAAATGGTTAAAAGTGGCTGTGTTTACAATCCCACGCCTGGGCATATATCCAGACAAAACTCTAATTCAAAAAGATACATGCACCCCTATGTTCATAGCAGCACTACTCACAACAGCCAAAACATGGAAACAACCTGAATGTCCATCAGATGAATGGATAAAGAAGATGTGGTATATATATAAATGGAATATTACTACACAAAGAAGAATGAAATAATGCCATTTACAGCAACATGGATGCAACTTGAGATTATCATACTAAGTGAAATAAGCCAGACAGAAAAAGACAAATACCATATGATATCACTTATATGTGGAATCTAAAATATGACACAAATGAACCTATCTACAAAACAGAAACAGACTCACAGACATAGAGAACAGACTTGTGCTTGCCAAGGGGGAGGGGATTGGGGGAGAGTTGGAGTGGGAGTTTGGGGTTAGCGGATGTAAGCTATTGTATATGGAATGGATAAACAACAAGGTCCTACTGTAGAGCACAGGGAACTATATTCGGTATCCTATGATAAACCATAATGGAAAAGAATATAGAAAAAGAATGTATATATATGTATAACTGAATCACTTTGCTGTACAGTAGAAATTAAACCATTGTAAATCAACTATACTTCAATAATAAAAAAAATAAAGTGGCTGTGTTTAGGGGGTGGGCCTAGGGACAGGGACGGAAAACGCTGTTTTGCATTACAGGCTCTGTTGTACTGTATGTTTGGTTACCACGTTAATGCATTACTTTATCTTAATCTCTTCTACTGTCACACTCAAAAAAAAAGGGAGGGCAAAAAAGGGAAAACTGTAATAACAATGATACTATTCACAATATCAACAAAAATAAAATACTAAAAAATAAACTTAAGGGACTTCCCTGGCAGTCCAGTGGTTTTAAGACTCCACGTTTCCAAAGCAGGGGGCGTGGGTTCGATCCCTGGTCAGGGAACTAAGATCCTACATGCTGCGTGGCATGGTCAATAAATAAATAAATAAATAATTTTTAAAAATAAAATAAAAAAATAAACAAAATGTGGAACAGCTATGTAAGAAACTATATAGCTTAATAAAGAGATAAAAGAAAGTATAAACAAGTAGAGAGAAAAACCAAGCTCCTGGAAGGAAAATCAAGAGAAGTGTACGACAGGAAGTATAGGTGTTTGGAAGGGTTGACTGCCCATGATTGATAATAGCAGCTTTCATTCTGGAGTAGATAAATTAAACAAGGAAGTGGCATACATCCTAATTTTATTTTTTAAAACCTTTATAGACCATAGTTTCAATAATTTTTAAGTTAAATTTTAACAGCAAAATACTGCAAAACTGGAGTGTTTAGAAAAGGCAAGAAAATCTTACAGATTATAGCATAAATACTACAATTTCATAAAGTGTAAGTACCAGTTTAATGGGAAAGTAAGTTAAACAGCCATCAAAGAGAAAAACAGAAAGTCAACAAATGTAGATTTTATTTTTTACGTTACACCTCAAATGTTAAACTCAGAACACAATGTACCTATGATCTTTGTTCACTAGGAAATGAGGTGATGAATTTCTTTCTTTTCATGCTGTTTCTAAAAGCAAAAGCAGATAGTTTAAATGAAATGAAAATCTTGAGTGGAACTCAAATAATTTAAGTGTACAGGCATATCTCGGAGATATCGTGGGTTGGGTTCCAGACCACTGCAATAAAGCGAGTATCACAATAAAGTGATTCACAAGAAAGTGTTTGGTTTCCCAGTGCATATAAAAGTTATGCTTATACTATACTGTAGTCTAAATGTGCAATAGCATTATGTCTAAAAAAAAAATGTAAAAAAACAACGTACATGGGCTTCCCTGGTGGCGCAGTGGTTAAGAACCCGCCTGCCAATGCAGGGGACACGGGTTCGAGCCCTGGTCCAGGAAGATCCCACATGCCATGGAGCAACTAAGCCCGTGCGCCACAACTGCTGGGCCTGCACTCTAGAGCCCGCAAGCCACAACTACTGAGCCCGCGAGCCACAACTACTGAAGCCTGCACGCCTAGAGCCCATGCTCCGCAACAAGAGAAGCCACCGCAATGAGAAGTCCACGCACTGCAACAAAGAGTAGCCCCCACTCACCACAACTAGAGAAAGCCCGCATGCAGCAATGAAGACCCACCGCAGCCAAAAATAATAAATTAAAATAATAAATTAAAAAAAAAACCCGATGTACAGACCTTAATTTAAAAAGACTTCATTGTTAAAAAAAGGTTAACCATCATCTGAGCCTTCATCAAGTCATAATCTTTTTGCTGGTGGAGGGTCTCGCCTCAGTGCTGATGGCTGCTGACTTGATCAGGGTGGTGTTTGCTGAAGGCTGCGGTGGTTGCGGCAGTTTCTTAAAATAAGACAATGAAGTTGGCCAATTCAGTTGACGCTTCCTTTCACAAATGATTTCTCTGTAGCATGCAGTGCTGTTTGATAGCATTTTACCCAGAGAACTTCTTTCAAAACTGGAGTCAACCTTCTCAAACCCTGCTGCTGCTTTATCAAGTAAGTTTATCCCGTATTCTAAATCTTTTGTTGTCATTTCAACAAGCTTCACCGCATCCTCACCAGGAGCAGATTCCATCTCAAGAAACCACTTTCTTTGCTCAGCCATAAGAGCAATTCTTCATCCATTTAAGTTTCATCATCAAGTTGCAGCAATTCAGTCACATCTTCAGGCTCCATTCTGAATTCTAGTTCTCTTGCTAAGTCCACCACATATGCAATTACTTCCTCCACCGAAGTCTTGAACCCCTCAAAGTCATCCATGAGGGTTGAAATCAACTTCTTCCAAACTCGTGTTAATGTTAATATTCTGACCTCTTCCCATGAATCACAAATGCTCCTAATGGCATCTAGAATGGTGAAACCTTTCTAGAAGGCTTTCAATTGACTTTGCCCAGATCCATAAGAGGAATTACTATCCATGGCAGCTGTAGCCTTATGAACTGTGTTTCTTAAAGACTTAAAAGTCAGAATTACTCCTTGGTCCATGGGCTGCAGAATGGATGTTATATTAGCAGCCATGAATACATCATTAACCTTGTACATCTCCACCAGAGCTCCTGGGTGACCAGGTGCATTGTCAATGAGCAGTAATATTTTGAAGAAAATTTTTTTTTTTTTGGAGCAGTATGTCTGAACCGTGGGCTAAAATTACTCAGTAAACCATGTTGTCAACAGATGTGCTGTCAACCAGGCTTTATTGTTCCATTTACAGAGCACAGGCAGAGTAGATTTAGCGTAAGTCTTAAGGGCCCTGGGATTTTCAGAATGATAAATGAGCATTGTCTTCAACTTCAAGTCACCAGCTGCACTGGCCCCTAACAAGAGAGTCAATCTCTCCTTTGCAGCTTTGAAGCCAGGCGTTGACTTCTCCTCTCTAGCTATAAGAGCCGTAGAAGCATCTTCTTACAACAGAAGGCTGCTTTGTCTACACTGAAAATCTGTCATTTGGTGTAGCCACCTTCATTAATTTTCTCAGCTAGATCTTCTGGATAATTTGCTGTAGCTCCTACACTAGCACTTGCTGCCTTTTTTTTTTTTTTTAATTTATTTATTTATTTATTTTTGGCTGTGTTGGGTCTTCGTTTCTGTGCGAGGGCTTTCTCCAGTTGCGGCGAGCGGGGGCCACTCTTCATCGCAGTGCGCGGGCCTCTCACTGTCGCGGCCTCTCTTGTTGCGGAGCACAGGCTCCAGACGCGCAGGCTCAGTAGTTGTGGCTCACGGGCCCAGTTGCTCCGCGGCATGTGGGATCCTCCCAGACCAGGGCTCGAACCCATGTCCCCTGCATTGGCAGGCAGACTCTCAACCACTGCGCCACCAAGGAAGCCCAGCACTTGCTGCTTTATCTTCCACTTTGATGTTATGGAAATAGCTTTTTTTAAAACCTCACACACCAGCCTCTGCTAGGTTCAAACTTTTCTCTGCAGCTTCTCCACCTCTCTCAGCCTTCACAGAATTGAAGAGAGTTAGGGTCTTGCTCTGGAATAGGCTTTGGCTTAAGGGAATGTTGTGGCTGCTTTGATCTTCTATCCAGACCACAAAAACGTTCTCCATATCAGCAATAAGGCTGCTTTGCTTTCTTATCACTCATGTGTTTACTAGCTCTTTTAATCTCCTTCAAGAACTTCTCTTCTGCGGGAATTCCCTGGCGGTCCAGTGGTTAGGTCTCTGCGCTTTCACTGCCGAGGGCCCGGGTTTGATCCCTGGTTGGGGAACTAAGATCCAGCAAGCCGCGCACAGCCAAGGAAAAAATTTGAAAAAGAACTCCTCTGCATTCGCAACTTGGCTAACTGTTTGGCACAGGAGGGCTAGCTTTCCTGTCTCAGCTTTGGACGTGCCCTCCTCACTAAGCTACATCATTTCTAGCATTTCTAAAGTGAGAGACGTGCGACCCTTCCTCTCACTTGAACACTTAGAGGTCACTGTAAGGTTATTAACTGGCCTAATTTCAATATTGCTGTGTCTCAGGGAATAGAGAGGCCTGAGGAGAGGGAGAGAGACAGGAAGAGCTGCTCAGTGGGGCAGTCAGAACACACACATTTGTGGATTAGGTTCACCAGCTACATGGGCTCAGGCCCTTGTGTCCCAAAACAATCACAATAATAACATCAGAGATCCCTGGTCACAGACCACCGTGTCAAATATAACAACAGTGAAAAAGTTTGAAATACTGCAAGAATTACCAACATGTGACAAAGAGACGCAAAGTGAGCAAATGTTGTTGGAAAAATGGCACCAAGAGACTTGGTTGATGCAGGGTTGCCACAAACCTTCAATTTTTAAAAACACCATATAGTGGGAAGCATAATAACATGAGGTATGCCTGTATAAGGGGACACATCAAAAAGGATTAGAAATAGAAATATATAATTATGTAGTTTAATCTTGCTCTCTCTCCAGTTCCATATAGAAGGTAAAAAACAATGCCAAGCGAAAAAAATACGATAGTATGATTTACAAGGTTTATACGGTATGTAAGAATGTTATATTTTTAAAAGCATTATATAGGTGGGCAATGTAAAAGAAAATTACAGAGATGTTGAAAGCTCAAATTTAGAAGCATTTCATCAGCAAAACTCAAACGATAATTTTTAAAGCATGAAGTTAGTTAACTGTAAAATAACTACCCTAACAGGAGGCACTGTTTTACTACAAAACAGGGTTCAAGAATTTAAGACCTCTGGGAATTCCCTGGCAGTCCAGTGGTTAGGACTCCACGCTTTCACTGCCGAAGGTGTGGATTCAATCCCACGTCGGGGAACTAAGATCCCACAAACCACGCAGCACGGCCAAAAAAAAAAAAAAAAAAAAATCCCTGTTTTGTGGAGTAAAGGGAACCCTCCTACACTGTTAGTGGGAATGTAAGTTGGTGCAGCCACTATGGAGAACAGTATGGAGGTTCCTCAGAAAACTAAAAATAGAATTACCATAGGATCCAGCAATCCTACTCCTGGGAATATACCCAGACAAAACTGTAATTCAAAAAGATACACGCACCCTTATGTTCATAGCAGCACTATTCACAATAGCCAAAACATGGAAACAATCTAAATGTCCATCGACAGATGAATGGATAAAGAAGATGTGGTGTATATATATATATATATATATATATATATATACATACATACATATAATGGAATACTACTCAGCCATAAAAAAGAACGAAATAATGCCATTTGCAGCAACAGGGATGCAGCTAGAGATTATCATACTAAGTGAAGTAAGTCAGAAAGAGACAAATACCATATAATATCACTATCTGTAGAATCTGAAAGGCACAAATGAACCTATCTACAAAACACAAACAGACTCACAGACATAGAGAACAGATTTGTGGTCGCCAAAGGGAAGGAGGGAGGGAGAGGGATGGACTGGGAGTTTGGGGTTGGTAGATGCAAACTGTTATGTATAGAATGGATAAACAACAAGGTCCTAATGTACAGCACAGGGTAGAAAAGAATATAAAAAAGAATGTCTGTATGCCTATAACTGAGTCACTTTGCTGTACAGCAGAGATTGCCACAACATTGTCAATCAACTATACTTCAATTTAAAAAAAAAAAAAAAATTTAAGACCTGAGATGGAACTGTAGTTCTGCCACTTATTAGCAGAAAGGCTTAGGGACGTTTCTAATCTTTCTGAGACTCAGTTTTCTCATCTCTAAAATGGGAGTGATAATTCTTAGCATATAGGACAACTGAAAGGATGAAATCAGATTATACAGAGTCCTGACAGAAAGCCCACGTGAAATAAACATGGACGAAAAAGTACTGCCCCTCTCCGGAAATACATTTCTATTGCCAGTATCTTTTATACTTTCAAGTTACATCACAAATCACAGTTATTTCATCACATCTTGAAAAATATTTATAAAATTCTGCTCAAACTCTGAGAAGCTGCATGCTGTTAAAAAATATTTAAAAACAAGAAAAGAAGAAAAGGGAAAGAGGGCCTTGAGTCCAGCGATGCGGGTGGAGCCCAGCTTTGCCCCTCGTCAGCTGTGTTGGCTGGAGCAGGTTCCTCTACCTTTTGTGAACCTCAGTTTCCTCACCTGTAAAATAATGACCCTAATGCCTAATTAGAAGAACTGTCATGACTACTAAAGGAGACATGGTAAAACACATCATTTTAACTTCCTTTATTTACCAATTACCAGACACTATGTTAAGCCTCGTTATATAAACTGTATAACACAAAATTAGATCAGAGCTCATTTTTTATTTTAATCTTCTTCAAAACGTATCTAAAACATAAGTCATACCAAAAATTTGCCAGGTGGCAGGAGTGATACTCTCCACGTATCTTTTCCTACAGGAATTACAAGTTTCTCCTTTAACTTCTTTCACTGAATAACCGAATTATTATTACATATTACATGTCATTTTTGCAATTCAATATGATCATTCAAGAAAAACTAACTGCAGATCTTTTATATACTAGACACTCTTCGAGACCCTTAGGGATATAGCAATAAGCAAAATACGCAAAACTCCCTGCCCTCATGGAACTCAGAGTAATTGGCCAAAGGCCACCACACTGGGAGGTAAATGTATTAGTCACATCCCAAATATAGCATCCAACAACCTAGAACTTGTTCTGTTCAGTACAACAACTAACTAGTTGTGGTCACAACAAAGAAAATCCAACAGGGACAAGAACTCAGAAGGTGGAACTAAGTTCCAAATTGTCAGCCTTTCTATTTTGGAACAGAACAACCATTCTCATCAGACAGGATGACCTTGCCCTGCCTGCCTGCTTTCTCGGTGAGGTCAAACCTACATCCAAAATAATTCCAAACCAAAAGCTGAGAATTATTTTTATTACTCTTAAAGGAAAGCATTTAATTTTACCACAGATAATATTCAGTCTAAAAAAGATTTTTGAATCACTTCTTTAGTAGGTTTTTGATATTAGAAGCTGCTTATACTTGCAAAAGAAATACATGTAATTTTTAGCATATAACTTAAAATAAACTTATAGTCTACCAACAGAAAAATATAAACACTCTCAGGGATTAAACGCATGTTCATTAAATCAGTAATCATCTTAAACCTAAATATCCTTGCACGGCCGGGGAGACATATAATTTTCATCTGGCCAAAGATTCCTAATTTGTTTTCAATCTAATAGATCATAGTTGTTCTACTATATACTTTATAGAAACCACTTGGGTTGCATTATAATATACGCTCTAGAATAAAAGTACCGTCGTACTATCTATGTAGAACTATAACATAAAATATGCTTAATTTACAATGATGGAGCCAGACCCCACTAGGAAAACCTGGTGATATTAACCATGAAATTTGGTTTAAGAGAGGCCTCTAGTGGTGATGGAAGGTACTAGCTCCCCTTCCCACCCCCCACCCCAACCCCACCCTTGGTAACGTCTTATTCTCATTCATTCTCATATTCTCCCCCCTCCCTCACAAATGTAAAGCCTCAAGCAAAATAGCTAGTATTCGATCACTGAATTACTCAATTAAGTCCAAGAAATCAACTAAAAAGATGTACATAGGGCTTCCCTGGTGGCGCAGTGGTTGAGAATCTGCCTGCCAATGCAGAGGACACGGGTTCGAGCCCTGGTCTGGGAGGATCTCACATGCCGCGGAGCGACTGGGCCCGTGAGCCACAATTGCTGAGCCTGTGCGTCTGGAGCCTGTGCTCCGCGACAAGAGAGGCCGCGATAATGAGAGGCCCGCGCACTGCGATGAAGAGTGGTCCCCACTTGCCACAACTAGAGAAAGCCCTCGCACAGAAATGAAGACCCAACACAGCCATAAATAAATAAATTTAAAAAACTTAAAAAAAAAATGTTGTGGAGAACTCTGTCTCTCTAATCTGCTCTGCTCCTTTAAAAAAAAAAAAAAAAAAAAGATGTACATAACTGGTAGTACTGCACCGTTGTGGATTCTCCGAGGGCAAATTCTCCAACTTTCCCATAAAACCAATTTAGAGCCATTCAGTGCAGAGTATAGACCTTAACATTCCCTTGCTCGTGTTAGCCGTCTTAATAAAAATGAAATCTATGGTAGTCTAAACCAACCCTATGACGAGGGAAACAAACTTAAACACAGAATTAAGTAAGAATTAAAGTCATAAAATATAAGACATACATTTTATGTTTATCTTCAGTGGTACTATGGATCTTCTAAACATGTTTTGCACTATCCACAGTTACGCTAATTCACGCCAGGTGCAAATACAAAGACTAAGCAAACTTGGTTCTTTATATATAAATTACTCACATCCAGGGGACCAACATTTAACTCCCTCCCAGTTTCACTCCTACAATATCCCTTTCCTTTTTTTTTTTTTTTTAATTATTTATTTATTTATGGCTGCGTTGGGTCTTCGTTTCTGTGCGAGGGCTATCCCCCGTTGCGGCAAGTGGGGACCACTCTTCATCGCGGTGCGCGGGCCTCTCACCATCGCGGCCTCTCTTGTTGTGGAGCACAGGCTCCAGACACGCAGGCTCAGTAGTTGTGGCTCACGGGCCCAGCCGCTCCGCGGCATGCGGGATCCTCCCAGACCAGGGCCCGAACCCGCGTCCCCCGCATCGGCAGGCAGACTCCCAACCACTGCGCCACCAGGGAAGCCCCCCTTTCCTTTTTTATGGAAGGACCCTCTGCTCCCAAAACCTCTCCACACCCACCCCTCCCTGCCAGCCTTCCTACTGCCTTACCTTAATGAAGGGTCCCAGTGAAGTCTTTCGAAGTAAGAATGGAAACAATTAGGGTGAAAGGGTAGGAGGAAAGGATGGTAAATCTAGGGACCCTGAGCCCTCCCTCCTAACTATGGTCCCTCCCTTGTGCCCCAGCTGAATTACTTCTAGATTCTGTCTCACATTGTAGTAACACTGAGGCCCTGCCCTGCTCCTATGATAGCCTAATCCCCAAATACTCTGAGACTACAATTGCCTCAATATGTAGCCTAGGAACAACCATTTGTATCTATGGGCACATCATCATCTTTTGCTACGTAATTTAGGTTTAAAAGAGAAAGGAGGGGGGAAAGCAAAAGAGAGAGAGGTGGAGAGAAGAGTGGAAGGGGTAGAGAAGAAGATTCTTTTTATATCAGGTCCTAACTTTGTTAAAAAAAATTTTTTTTTTAATTAAAAAAAAACACCTCCCAAGTAGATTATACTCAAAAAATTAGATTATCCTTGGGGGTGAGGGGAAGGCTTTGAGACACTTTCTTGTACCACAGTGCGTTTGAACAGAGAAAACTCCTGATCAGAAGCAGTGCCTAAGAGCTGTACTGGATGCAGAAGTCACAGGTCACTCCTGGGACCAGCAGAAAGGCCAAAGGGAACAGGCCCAGACTGACCTCTTCCGGCTCTAAATTCCATGACCATGACCCACCTGCAATGCAGACAAGGAAATGAGAAGAGAAAGCTTCTGGAAGAGCCCAAATTGATATCATAAGGTTTGAAGAGTGAAGCATGTGTTCTCAATTCATGAGAAAACTTTACAGGCCTTCCCTGGCCAATGTACATGTCTCGGTTACAAAGTTTGGTCATCTGGATCCCATGCACAGCTGCTGATAATGTGACAGCAAAAAATAGAATAAAAGAAAATTTAAATTTAAAAATGCCTAAAACCATAAAAATTAAGCACAAAAACATATCAATGAAATAAATAGCTAAATACCTCAATAAATGTAAATGTCAATATAGTATGACATCCAAGTTAAATTGGACTAAGTTTTTGTTTTGTTTTCGTTTTCAGTTTTAATATTTTTTTAATTGAAGTATAGTTGATTTACAATGTTGTGTTAATTTCTGCTGTACAGCAAAGTGATTCAGTTATACATATATATATACATTCTTTTTTTATATTCTTTTCCATTATGGTTTATTACAGGGTATTGAATATAGTTCCCTGTGCTATACAGTACGACCTTGTTGTTTATCCATTCTATATATACTAGCTTGCATCTGCTAACCCCAAACTCCCACTCCATCCCTCCCCCACTCCCTCCCCCTTGGCAACCACCAGGCTGTTCTCTATTGGACTAAGTTATTTTTAAAAGATGAAATTATATACATTATATTTTCCTTGAGAAAATATAAGTGAAAAGGCTTTAGAAATTTTGACATCCAAAAGGTTAAGAAGTTTTAAAAATGGCTACACAGAATAGTTTTCATCTATGTAGAAAAATTAATTACCGTAAGGACTCATTTCTCAGGAACTACAGACGGCTGATGTTTACTGTAGTCAATTTCACTTTGATTTTTAGAATAGATATATTGGTCCTATTTTAATAGAATCCAAATGAGTAATTTCTGTACACCATCAGGAAAAAAATTTATTAAAAAAATAAGACACAAGGTCAAACTAAAACTTAAGACTTAAAAAAATGTTTCAACTTAGAATAAATTTGTGGATTTATTCATAGAGCAATACTCTAGGGTCACTTTCGAACTTTCGTATAAAGCATGAAGAGTAAGAAAAGGCACCAAATTCAAAACATTTCAATATTACAACCGTTTTCACAGCATATTGTCAAACTTTCTCTTGCTGATATTCCTAATAATTTTTCAACAAATTTTTATCGAACACCAAGCCTCCAGCTAGGCATTGTTTCAGGGACTAAGAATTCAACAGATAAAATCCCTGCCCTCACAATATTTACCTTCTAATGCGGGAAGATCAACAATACAAAAATTACATAATATGTTAGATCGTGTTCACCTTTTTAGAGAAAAAGAAAGAAGAGGTGACAAGGAGTCTTGGCAGGAAGGATGGGACTCAGTATTTATTATATAAGCTGGTCAGGGGAAGCCTTCAGGAGAAAATGATATTTGAGTGGTGACCTAACAGAATCACTTGGTTGAGAGTCAGCCAGGAGCACTTCCTGAAGGCTGGATGGGCAGAGGCGTGTGCAATGTGGTGAGATCAGGGGAATGCCTGTAGACCTTGGTTAGAAATTTGACATTTCCACTGAGTTGAATGGGAAGCCACTGAGGCCTTTTGAGACTAGAAGGGGTATTATATGACTCATGTTTCAAAGGATCACCTCTGCCTATGGCAAGGATAGGACAGAAGCAGAGACAGTGGTTAGGAGGCTACGGCCAAAACCCAGGTGAGAAAGGCTAGTGGTTTGGACCAGGATCAAGGGTAATAGCAGTAGAAGTGGTGGTCAAATTTTGGACATATTGTGTAGACACAGCCAGGAGGATCTGCTTTGGAAATGAATGTGGGAAAGCAGAGCAGGAGAGAGAGAGAAATCAAAGACGCCAGGATGTAAAGGCAAACCCTTACTTATTTCAATAATTAGCATAATTTAATCTTCAATTAAAGTGTAAGAATGTCAAAATTAGGTGTCAATTTTCTCTTCTCTATCACCCACGCCTTGTAAATGGTCGTTTCTTTCTTTTTTGCAGTGTTGAATGTAGCGCTCTAAGTTGAATGACAATATGATTCTTGAAATCTCGAGTTTCCTTCAAAGCCTGCCATTCTCTTGCCAAAATCAAGTTTTGTTTTGTTTTTTGTGGGCAGCTTCTCTGAATTTCCACTCATTAAAAAAGAATCTTCATCTCAGCCTGGACAGCAGCTCAAGGACTGTGCCTGGCCACTGCTTTGTTAGCCTGCAGTTCACTTCTAAATGCATTTTTTTTTAAATTTATTTTATTTATTTACTTTTTGGCTGTGTTGGGTCTTCGTTGCTGGGCGCGGGCTTTCTCTAGTTGCGGTGAGCAGGGGCTACTCTTCGTTGCGGTGCGCGGGCTTCTCATTGCGGTGGCTTCTCTTGTTGCGGAGCACGGGCTCTAGGCGCGTGGGCTTCAGTAGTTGTGGCTCGCAGGCTCTAGAGCACAGGCTCAGTAGTTGTGGCGCACGGGCTTAGTTGCACCGCGGCATGTGAGATCTTCCCAGACCAGGGTTTGAACCCATGTCCCCTGCATTGACAGGTGGATTCTTAACCACTGCGCCACCAAGGAAGCCCCTAAATGCCTTTTGAATGTGGTCTGTATCTCAGCAGGAAAGACAGTTCAAACCCACAACACTTAACCACTGTTCTGACTCCTGGGAAGTCTTGGGAAGAGCAGCTCTACAGCTCTTGGGATGAGAGGTCCTGCTTCTTATCAGTGTGACAGCTGAGCTTTGTTAGGACAGCCCTGAATAACAATAGAAACTCCCCCCTGGCCAGAGCTCACCAAGGCTCTCCCTGAGTCTACAGAAAGGTCCATTACAGTACAAATTCAAGAAACGAATCAATGGGAACACAATGCTTTTTTTTGTTATTTCATTCTTTTCTTTTTTTTACTTTCTGCTGAAGGATAACATACACAAAAAAGCACACAAAATGAGTGTTCTGCTCAGTTTTCAAAACCTGAACCTGTATAACCAGCACTCAGAGCAAGAAACTGTTACCAGCATCCCATACCTTTCAGGCCCCCTTCCAATTTATTAACCACCACATGACAATCACTCACCTGACTCCTAACACCATAGATGGGTTTTGTCTATCTGTGCACGTTATATAAATAGAATCATACAGTTATGTACTCGTTCTGGCCTAGCTTTTTTAAGTCACATTGTTTGTGAGGTGAATACACAGTGTTCCATTCAATTTGTAAGTCATTTATTTTCATTGCTGAAAATATCCTATTATAATGTTTCATCCTCTGGCTGGTGTACATGTAGGTAGTTCACAGTGTGAGGCTATTAGAAATAGTGCTTCTGTGAACATTCTTGAACTTATCTTTTATACATTTCTGTTGGGTATATACACAGGAGTGGATTGCTGGGTCATAGGATTCAGCCAGATAATGCCAAACAATTTTTTTAAATGGTTGTACCAATTTATATTCCCAATAGTAGTATATGAGAGATGGATTGTTCCATATCCTTGGCAACACTTGGTTCTGAGGGATATTTTTCATTTTAGCCGGAATGCTGTGTCTTTAGTGGTATCTCATTGTGGGTTTTTTTTTTTTTTTTTTTTTGCATGTCCTGATGTCTAAAGAACTTGAATAATTTGCCATATGTTTATCAGCCATTTGGATATATTTTTTCATGAAGTGCCTTTTCAGGACTTTTGCCCATATTTCTATTGGATGTCTGTTTTTTCCTTTTGATTGTAACAGTACTTTATATTTCTGAATACAAATTTCCATGAGTTTCTCCAAATGTGTTGATTTACTCTCTTACTGAGGCCTTTTGTTGAGTAAATTCTTAATTTTAATGAAGTCCAGTTTTATCAGCCTTTTTTTAATGTTAACATTTCTGAGTTTTTGTTTTGTTTTTTCTAATTAAGAAATCTTTGACTGCACAGGATCATAAAGATATTCACCTATTCTCCTAAGAGCTTTTTCATGTTCTCTCTCACAATTAGATCTGCAATCCTCCTGGAACTGACATGTGTTTTACGGGTTAACATTATTTTCTGTGGTACCCAACTAAAACAGCATCATTTACGGAAAAGTCCATCTTGTCGTCTCTGAATTGCAAAGTCACCTTTGTCCTGAATCAAATGACCAACAGATATATTTCTGTACTTTCTATTCTGCTCCATTGGTCTATATGTCCATCTTTATACCAATACAATGTTCTAATTCCTACAGCCCTGTGACACATCTTGCCTATAACACATTTGATAATTAAGTCCTCTAGCTTTATTCATCTTCAAGATTGTAAGGCCAAGAAGAGCCAAGGCAATCAATTAACATGGTATGTGCTTCTATTTGTTTGGATCTTCTTTAATTTCTCTAAATATTTTGTTATTTTTCTGCATAAAGTTTTCCCACACACATCACTCCATTTCTTCCTAGGTGTTTGATTTTTTTGATGCTTTTTAAAATATTATCAATTTCTGAATTAATAATATTTCAAATTAATTTCAAATATTTTTTCCATTATTATCAATTTCAATTATTATCAATTTCTGTGGCTGGTATATAAAAATACATTTGATTATTGTATATTGACCTTGTTTCCAGGGGCCTTGGTAAACTCATTTAATTCTAATAATCTGCCTGTAGATTCTACTGATCTTTCTTATATGCAAGTCATGCTATCTACGGATAAGTTTTATTTCTTCCTTTTCAATCCATATGATTGTCATGTCTCTTGCCTTTAAGTATGAGCATCCTGGGGACTTCCCCAGTGGTCCAGTGGTTAAGACTCCACACTTCCAAGGCAGGGGGCGCGGGTTCCATCCCTGGTTGGGGAACTAAGATCCCACATGCCACTCAGCGCGGCCCAAAAAATTAAAAAAAAAAAAAAAAGTATAAGCATCCTGTTGCAGTCCTGATCTCAAGGGGAAAACTGTCAAAATTTCACTGGGAAATATTTTAGCCACAGGCTTTCTGTAGCTACTCAGCACTACAAGATAACCTATTCTTTATCAGATTAAATCTTGTTTATAAAACAAGATAAAGGTACTCTTTATCAAGTTAATAGAATTCCCTTTCATTTCTAGGTTGCTAAGAAGTTTTAACCATGAATGGATATTGACTTTTAACAAACGTTTTTATTAAAATAATAGGATAATAAGATTGCTTTTGCCATTTTCTGTTCAAGTAGGGAATTGTAGCAACCCCTTTGTGAATGTTTGTGATCATCGAACACCCCTTGCATATTTGGAATAAACCCTCATGTTGGCCTTTTCATATTGCTGGGTTTGACTTTCCAATATTTTGTTTCTGATTCTCCCATCTTTGTTCATAAGAAAAATGTGTCTATAATTTTGCTTTATGTACAATCCTAAACAGGTATGATATGAAGATTATGCTGGCCATATAAAAAGAATTTAGAAGTTTTCCCTCTGGTTCTACTGTCTGTGAAAGTTTGCTTAAAAATTGTGTTTTAGGGCTTCCCTGGTGGCACAGTGGTTAAGAATCCGCCTGCCAACGCAGGGGACACGGGTTCAAGCCCTGGTCCAGGAAGATTCCACATGCCGCGGAACAACTAAGCCCGTGCACCACAACTACTGAGCCTGCGCTCTAGAGCCCACGAGCCACAACTACTAAGCCCATGCGCCACAACTACTGAAGCCCACGCGCTCTAGAGCCTGTGCTCCGCAACAAGAGAAGCCACCGCAATGAGAAGCCTGCACACCGCAACGAAGAGTAGCCCCCACTCGCTGCAACTAGAGAAAAGCCCACACACACCAACAAAGACCCAACACAGCCAAAAATAAATAAATAAATTTATATTAAAAAAAATTGTGTTTTATAACATTGTAAATCAACTATACTTCAATTAAAAAACAAAAATAAAGAAAACCGTGTTTAAAGAATTCATTAGTAAAGCCATATGGGCCTAGGGCTTGCCCCATATACGCTTGATAAAAATGGATTAAATTTCTTTGATACCTGACTATTCTGGTTTCCTAATTCCTCTTTTATTAATTTTGAAAAATTTGTATTTTCCCAGGAATTTGTCCATTTCACCCAAAACTTATTTGTAAAATTATTCATAATACCCTCTTATTACCTTTCTAACGTCTGTAGACTCTGCTGTGATTTCCCTTTCTTTAGGAGGATATTTGTCATTTGTGTTTGACCTATTCTTTTCATTAGTCTTGTTAAAGATTTACCAAATGTATTACTCAAATAGTCTTGTTAAAAAAAAAAATAGTCTTGTTAAAAGTTTATCAAGTATGTTAATCTTTTCAAAGATCTAAAATTTACTTTATTAAATATCTCTATTTTATATTTTCTGTTTCACTGATTTCCACTCTTTATTACTTCATTTCTTTTATTTTTCTCTAGGTTTGATCTTCTTTCTGGAGATGGAAACTCAGATTGTTAATTTTTTTGTTATTATTTTTGTTTCCTAAATAAACGTATTTACAGCTATAAAGTTCCCTCTAAGCATGACTTTAGCTAAATCCTTACACTTTTTTTTTTTAATCCTTACACTTTTGATAGGTAGTATCTTCATAACCATTCAGTTCAGTATCTTCTCTAATTTCTGTTGCAATTTCTTTTACAACCCATGGTTATTTAAACACAAATTATTTGATTTGTAGGAAGTTGGGGCTTTTCTGGTTGTCTTTTTTTTTTTTTTTCCTCAATTTCTAACTGAATTTTACTGTTGTCAGAGAACACTCTCTAAATGATTTCAAACTCTGAAATTTGTTACGGTTATATTTATGTCCCAGCATCTGGTCAATTTTGACAAATGTTCTATATTCAAATGAAAAGAATGATTCCTTGAATAGTTGGGTGTACAATCAGCACAAGTTTACTAACTCTTCAGATGTTGTCTCCTTGCTTGATCAGTCTTTAAGAGGGGTGTCAAAGTCTCCCACTCTGATTGTGGATATGTCTATCTCCTTTAAGTTTTGTGTTTTGCTTGTTTTCCTTTATGCATTTTGAAGATATGCTATTAAGGATTTAAGATTGTGACATCTTCATGATAGACTAATCCCTTTAGCATTATGAAATATTCCTCTTTATTTCTAGTAATGCTCCTTGCCTTAAAGCTGTATTTGAAATTATTGATAGTATAACTATACCAACTTTATTTTTCCACCCCTTTCTAACTTTTCTGTGTCCTTATATTTAAAGTATGTCTCTTTTAATCTGCATGTTTGTCAGTATCATTTTTTTAATGAAGTCTGACAATCTTAGGCTTTTACTAGGATTATTTAATTAATCTGTATTCAATCTAATTACATAAATACCTGGGTTTTTATCTGTCATCTCACTATCTGTTTTCTATTGACACATCTGTTTTTTGTACATATTTTTCTTTCTTTCTTTTGGTCTAACCAAATATTTCTATTAATCTATAGTTCCCTTTTTAACTTGCTAGATACATACTTTCACTATTATTTCAGTTGTCACTCTAGAGATTACAACATGCATCCTTGACTTATTATAATCTAATACAAACTTTACACTAACAATCCTAGAACAACAGAATGTTTTAACTCCATGTAAGCCCATCCTGACTTTCTTCTAGGATCATCTTCCCCTCTGTCTAAAGAATTCCCTTGTAGTATTTCTTTTGGTGAAAATACACTGGTGGTAAATTCTCTCAATTTCTATTTGCCTAAAGTATTTACTTCACTTTAATTTTAAAAGGATGTTTTCTCTGGGTATAGAATTCTAGGTTGGCATCTCCAGCAATTTAAGATGCCATTCCATTGTGTACGTAGGTGTGGTTTTCTTTGAATATATCCTTCTTAGAGGTCCACAAAGCATTTTGAACATATGAGTTCGTTCTGAAAATTTCATGAGAAATATTTTTAGATATTGTTTCTGACCAATTCATTCTTTCTCCTCCTTCTATATTCAAATTGTATACAGGACAGATCCTTTGACCAGATCCCAAATGTTTTTCATGCTCTTTTCTGTTTTAGTCTATTTTTTTCTTCCCTGTGCTTCAGATTGGACATATTAACTTGCCTTCTAGTTCATTAAATTGTATCATCTACTAAGGCTAATATGTTTTTAAAAACATCCACTGAGTTCTTATTGTCAAAAAAATTTTTGCTTCCACAGTGTTTGATACATGCGTGCACACACACACACACACACACACACTCCAATTCTCTAGAATAATTCTCCACCTTCTTACCGCTCTTGTCCCTTTTTTCTCTATGTTCCTAAACATAATAATCTTAAAGTCCTTGTCTGCTAACTCCGGTATCTGGATCACCTGAGTTTCTGCTTTCACTGGTTTGTTTTCTCCTGGTTTTTGGTCATATGGTCCTGTCCCTTTATATACTTAGTAATTTTTTTTACTGAATGCTGATCGATAAGAGGTTCCACATGATGAGAGGATGCCTCCTTGCTCTGCTGGGCAGATAGAGCAGAAGGTAAATTACATTAATTCAATAAGGAACTGAGAGAGGCAGAGGCTGCATGTGGGTTTGGGAAGATGTAATCTATTTCTGATTTGCCTCTAATGAAAGACCTGACTCCACAGCTCTCAACTGAGAGTATGATTGGGCTTTGTCACTTCAGCCTCAAGTGATGGCTTGGCTTTTCAGATCTGTTCTGCTTAGCTCCCATCATACACAGCTTTAGAATTTGGCAAATATTGATGTTTTGAGAGAGAGAGACCAACTGTGTGTTTAAGACCCTTCAAGTTTCCAATTCTGTGCTTCCAGCCCCATGAAACAAGGGTTCTATACACCTGGATTCTCAGTTTCTAGTGGAGACTCACTGGTGTCCCCAAGTGAAGAGCAGCTGCAGGTAAGTGTCAATTTACCACTCATTTCAGGCCTTTCCACTCTCATCACTGGTGTTCTTAAGCCACTCCACCCCTGCCCACACCCCCAGGCCCCAGGGTAGGTCTCTGTCTCCTAAGCACCTCAAAACTCGAGAATTTCTTTTCTACTTTCCAGTGGCTTCCAGCTAGCTTAGGTCTTTAATATTGGGTACAGAACTGAGTAGATAAACTGACTACGGGTTTTAGGCCCACTCAGGTCTCCAATTTTGTAGCTCCCCTGAGCAACGATCAAAAACCCTGCTGCTTGGATGGACATGGATGGTATTATGCTTAGTGAAATAAATCAGATAGAGAAAGATAAATACTGTATGGTATCACTTACATGTGGAATCTAAAAAATACAACAAACTAGTGAATATAACAAAAAAGAAACAGATTCACAGATATAGAGAACAAACTAGTGGTTACCAGTGGGGAGAGGGAAGGAGGGAAGGGCAAGATAGGGGTGAAGGATTAAGAAGTACAAACTACTATGTATAAAATAAATAAGCTACAAGGATATATTGTACAGCACAGGGAATATAGCCAATATTTTATAACTTTAAATGGTATATGAACAATAAAAATTTTGAATCACTGTGTTGTATACCTGCAACTAATATAATATTGTAAATCAACTATACCTCAATAAAAAAATAATTGGAAGAAGAACCACTGCTGCTCTCTCTGTCCCCAAGGAACTGTTCAGGCTTATAACTTTCAAACAATGCTTCAAAGCTTAAGCAAAAGTATGACTATGTTCCACAGTCCTTTTACTATGCACAGTATGCTAATGCATATGTTCAATAAATTATTTTTACCTTTAATAGGCTTTTCATGATTAGGTATTCCAAAAGATGCATTTTGGTGTTGAGTTTAACATGTAATGAATAAAGCTGAAGGATCTAATTTTGTCATCAAGACAAAAATAACCGATAAAACACAGCGCTAACTGAAAGAGATAATAAACATAAATCTTGAATACTATAGAATTCAAGAAGATAAAGAAAAGCTGAATCGTAGTTAAACAAACAAACAAAAAAATCCCATTTTTAATATCAGTGTTTGGCTATAGGGCCCTCTTGCTTAAAATCATCTTCAATTCCTAGAAGATGCCAAGTATCAAAAATGTTCTCTTTTGATACATGAAAAGAAAACCAAAGGTGTACCATGATCAACAATGAAGAGAGGCACAAATATACCCAAAGTAATCAAGAAATGACAAACTGGCTTTCACTGACATAACTGGAGGGTCATCAGCTGGAAAAATAACATGATGAAAGCACCCCAACAGGAAACTAAACTAGTGATGCAAACGAGTCAGAGGTTTGCTGCATCACTTTCTCATTCAGTAGAGGCTTTTGGTCTCCTCTTTCATCTTCTCCAGTCGTACAGAGCCCTAAGGAACAGGGTCTACATTCCAGGATCATACAAAGATGCTACCAGTAGATTTAATAAAGGGTGGGGGCAGGGGGGTGCCCATAGAAACAAACTGATATAAATACAAATAATTTCCCACTTCCTTCTTCCTCTACTTCTCCTCACTTTACTTTCATGGTTACCAACTGCAGTATTATTATATTTGTGTTTTACCATAAGCTGCTACAAATTTTTTTGAATGTATAATGTATATAAGTACGAGTACTTGTCCTGACCATACATCAGTACCCTCCACTGCACCATGACAAAGCATCATATCCTCACGCAAAAGCACAATTCACATTATGAATACAAACCCCAAGTAGGGGAGACACGGTGCAAACAAGAAGCCTGCTCTGGGGCAAACGCTATCAGTCCCAGTTTAACCATAATTTGGAACATCTGGCTATTTGAAAGGAAACGCAATGTCTGACTTGATTTGAAAATGCCTGCAAAAAGCATTATTTCATGCAGTTATACATAGTTCAACCTAAAACACTGCTCCTAATTATGGAAACTATGAACATACGGACTTAGAATATTGTTGAAACCATATGTAACCATCTCAAGTGTTTAGACAGTGTCCAGTAAGTCTACAGAACATTTACTATAACAAATCTTAAATCTTCCTCTAAATTATGAAATGATCTTTACCTAAAACACCCTATGCTATACTTTTACAGCAGCAGTAACTGCAGATTATTTTTATGTAATAACCTAAGAAACAGCCTGTAAAAGCTACAAAAATGCCAAAGCTCTTAAAAATAATAAATGTGTAATACTCTAGGTCTTATGGCTCATTTGCTATAAAAATAGATCAAGAAAAAGTACATGCAATGTTACCTAAACTTTAGTAGATAAGACCATCACATACACAAAAAAGAACTTAACTTTCCTTATGTACCAATTTGGTAATAGATACACTTCAATTTATCTAGACATTAATACGAAAGGTATCAGCTATAGCCAAGTAAATGAGAACTAAACTATATTCTTGAGAGGGGACTATGTGAATCCTATTAATAGTAAGAAAAAGACCAATCTAAACAGGCCAAAGTTCAAGAGACGATTTAGATAGAAAACTGTAAATCAGAGCAGCCAGAATCCCACAACGTAACATGAAACTGTGATTCAGAGTATTTTTTAAAAATAATCCATCTCTATCTCTTTTGGAGAAGGGACAAATGAGAATTCAGCCAAATTATTTAGCTGGCTATATTCAACCTAGCTTATTGAACTCTAACCAATAAGAAGTTTGAAAACACAGGTGATTTCAACATCCCTGATATACTCTCATTTCCACTGGTTCATTATTCACACAAGTCAACAGGAGCTGGCTGCATGAAGGACAGAGAGTTGTAATATTTTAAACAGAGAACTATGGGAGGAAAAAAAAAAACCTGAAGTGATTTGTTTTCTTGAGCATTAAGCTCATACATTTCTTTCAGGGTGTAAATTTTAGTTTTAGTATCAGTGGAAAAGCCTCATGAAGCTCACAATTTTATAACAATTCTTTGCAAAGAGCCAACAAATTTGGCCCCAGATTTTGAGGAAATGACACTATCAACACTATATTCATACCTTGCAAACTGTATCCACATCCCAAGGTATTATAGTCCTCAGATCAATGACCTCACAAGACACTCCAAGCTTCTCTTGAGCCATGGAAGCCACCTCTCGGATCACATGAACCTGAAATAAAAAGGGAAATATGCAGAGGATGACTAAAGAAAAAAAGTTAGTTGAATTCTGACATCTTTAATAGAGATAGTGTTTAAAGTTAGACGAATTGATTTGCAAGGAGAATTTCTTTTAGACATGTTGAACCCCATATTCCAACCAAATAATCAAATATAGATGTCTAGAAAACAGCTGGAAAGAGGTTCTTTGAGAAAAGGAGAGCAGTCATTGCCAGAGATACTGATTCCAAAGATATCAACACACAGAAGGTTAATAGTCACAGGAGTAGGTTGAGTTTCTAGAAAAAGTATACAGAAGGAGAAGTAAAGGGTAAAAATCATGGGACCCTGTACATGACCAACATTTAAGAGGAAAGTAGAGGAAGAGGAGCTGAAGAAGAAGAGGAAGAGGGAGAGAAGGAGGAGGAAGAGAGAGAAGGAGAAGAAGGAGTGGGAGGGAGGGGTAGGGGGAGAAGAAGAAGAGGAAGGGGAAGAAGAAGAAGAAGGAGAAGAAGAAGAAGAAGGAGGAGAAGGAGAAGAAGGAGAAGAAGAAGGAGGAGAAAGAAGGAGGGAGGAGAGGAGGAGGAGGAGGAGGGGGAGGGGGAGGAGGAGGGGAGGGGGAGGGGAGGGGGAGGGGAGGGGGAGGGGGGAGGAGGAGGGGGAGGAGGAGGAGGAGGAGAACAGTTAAAAGAAACAGAAAGAAAATCGGAAGACAATATATCCAGAAGCTAAAGAAAGGTTTCATAGAAGATAGTAGCCAGCCAGTGTCACATACCATAACAATATGAGGTAAGGGTTGGATTTAGCAATTAGAAGATTAGCAATGTTAACAGAAATAGTTTTAACTACTGGGAACAGAACTCATAAGGTAAATGAGTTAAAAAAAAAAAAAAGAACATAAGGAAGTGAAGGAATTAAATACAGGTAGTAGAAAATAGTTGTTTAAGTTTAGTGATAAAAGAAAGGAGGGAGATACACTGTTATTTAAGGGGAAAGTAGGATAGAGCAAAGGTATTTTTTAAATAGAGAAGAGAGACACACTTTTTTATTTTATTTTTTTTAACATCTTTATTGGAGTATAATTGCTTTACAATGTTGTGTTAGTTTCTGCTGTATAACAAAGTGAATCATCTATATGTATACATACCTCCCCATACCTCCTCCCTCTTGCCTCTCCCTCCCACCCTGCCTATCCCACCCCTCTAGGTGGTCACAAAGCACCGAGCTGATCTACCTGCGTGAAGCAGCTGCTTCCCACTAGCTATCTATTTTACCTTTGGTAGGACACACTTTTTTTAATAAGAGGGACATGAAAAGGAGAAACTGAAGACGCAGGAGAGAGGGACCAGCTAATGAATCACAGTCCTGGAGAAGAAATGGAATACATTCTGAAACAGATTTGGAGAAGTAGCTGTGAAAACCAGACACTTCTTGGAAGACAAAAGGGCAAGAGGCAAGGATTGGCAGCAGAAGTGGTAAGTGTGAAGGAAAAGCGAGCTGGGGGAATTAGTGTTGAATACACTCTAACTTCCCTATTAAAAAGAAAGACAAGGACACATGCTGAGCCTTTTTTTTCTTTTTCTTTTTTAAAAAATTTTTATTGGAATGTAGTTGATTTGAGAGTGGGCTTTTTAAAAGGGACTCAAGGAGAGCAGAAAAGTTTTGCAAAAACCACTGTGGGCACCATCATCGGATGTGACTCTCCAGGCAGTATGATTATCTCACTGGAGGTGAGAAACCGCAAAGACTACAGCTCTCCAAGCCAAAAATCAAATGGAGAAGAGTGTAGGAGGTTGTAGGATTGCAAATGATTTTCATTATCTTCTTTATATTATGTGGTATTAAATTTTCTAAAATAAGCAAGTATTTCTTTTACACAGAAAAAAGAAAAACTGACCATTTCTTTAAAAGGAGAGATAGAAGTCTACGGCTAGAGAAAGAGTCCTGAGCTTAAAAGTTTGGAAGCAGAGTGATATGATAATAAGCTCTGGGGAAAACTGAAATAGATCATCAGTTCAATTGAAAAGAGAAAGGTATGGAATAATGAGGCTGGACCACTGGCAGGTCCATGTAGCCAGCAAAGTAATCACGAGAGATGGCAGCAGAGGGGATGAAAAACATCATTAATCATTGGGGAAATGCAAATCAAAACCACAGTGAGCTATTACCTCACACCTGTCAGCATGGCTATCTCCAAAAAGAACACAAATAACAAATGTTGGCAAGGATGTGAAGAAAAGGAACCCTCCTACACTGTTGGTGGGAGTGTAAATAGGTGAAGCCACTGTGGAAAACAGTATGGAGGTTTTGTAAAAGACTAAAAATAGAGCTACCATGTGACCCAGCAATTCCACTACTGGGTATATGTCCAAAAACAGAAACAAAAACACTAACTGGAAAAGGTACACGTGCCCCCAACGTTCATAGCAGCATTATTTACAAGTGCCAAGGTATGGAAGCAAACTTAGTGTCCATCAACCGATGAATGGATAAAGAATACGTGGTATATATATACAATGGACTACCACTCAGCCATAAAAAAGAATGAAATTTTGCCATTTGCAGCAAAATGGATAGACTTGGAGGGCATTATGCAAAGTGAAGTAAGTCAGAAAGAAAAAGACAAATACGGTAGGATATCACTTATATGTGGAATCTAAAAAATACAACAAACCAGTGAATAAAACAACAGAGAAGGAGACTCACAGATACAGAGAACAAACTAGTGGTTACCAGTGGGGAAAGGGAAGGGGAGAGGGGCAATAAAAGGATGGGGGATAAGAAAAGGAGGGGTTATAATGGGATTATATGAAATCATGTGTGTGAAACTTTTGAAAACTGTAAAAGCACTACAGAATGTAAAGAATCTTTCTTTCAGTAAAATAATAATAATGGCAAAAAAAAATAAGATAGTATGTCAAAAGCAGCAACAAGTAGTGCGAATACGTAGTGCATGCTTCAAAAGAACATGTCTTTAATACGTTTTTGTAAACTCTCAACATATTTTTAACGGCTTCACCATATGCATGTAAATTTTAATACGACTGAAAAGGCATCTCACCTTCAGTCAGAAATCAGAACCAGATACAGATGTAGCATCAAACAAGACTTAAATTCGAGATATAAGGAAGACATTTTCAATGCTTCATAGAATCAGAATTTAAAATGAGGGCTTCCAAACACAAGAGGGACGTTACCAGTTGCTATAACGGTTACTGACCTGAGTGCCCCAGGCAACTAGAGTGACATCACTCCCTTCTTGGATGACTTCGGCCTGGGACAGGGGGATGTTGTATGGTTCTATGGGAACCTGTTCCACTGAATACAAAACAAGGAAAAAAATGCAAGGTTAATTATTTTTTCACATGTGACATTTGTGCATAAAAGAATACAAGAACCTCATTGTGGCAAAGCTTTATTGTGTTTATTCTTCCCCCAAATTCCGTAAGTTATTTTTAACAGAAATACCATTTATTATATGACATTACTACACAGATGAAAAACTACCATCAAATCAGCTATCCTGGAACAGAAAAAGGACTTCAGGGAAAAACTAAGAAAATCTTAATAATCTTGGGCATTAGACAATAATAATGTAACAACACTGGTTTATTAATTGTAACAAGTGTACCATACTAACATAGGACGTTAATAAAAGGGGTTCTTATAGTACGATAGTATTTACTATCGAAAAAAATTTGGGTATAATGGACCTGTGCAGTTCAAACATAGACATATGTAAATCTTGTTTTCTTTCCACAAATATAATCATGCTGCACACATTATTTAGAACCCTTCTATAATCTCCTTTTTCCACTTAGCAATATATCTTGGTCATGTTTTCATATCAAAAGTATAGTTTTTTAAATCATATTTGTAAGTAAAAACTATCACGTTTAATGGTGCTGTTATCAGTGATATGGTAGAAAATTTTATTCCTTGTATTTTTGTGTATTTCCAATCCAATGACCTTTCTATAACCAGTGCCAGAGAGAGATGAATAAGCTTTATGTCATGTATATGTTTAAATAAAATAAAATTAATTAAGTAACAAAATGGTAAAACCTATAAAACTACTTTTGTGGGTAAACCTCAACACAGATGACAATTAAGCCAAGAAACCTGACACATAGCTGTTAGAAAACATATAAGGGACTTCCCTAGTGGTCCAGAGGAAACAAGAACAACAACAAAAACAAAAATGTACAGTCTAACCTCAAGAAAACATATAAGCATTAAAAGCATTTTTTTTAAGTTTTTTTGTGTAGCACACAAACTATGTTGAGTCAGATACTTCCAACTATCTAAACCAGGAGTGGGCAAGTCAACTTTTGTAAACGATGTTTTATTGGCACACAACCTCGTCCATTCATTTACATGTTATCTGTGGCTGTTCTTGCCCTTCAACAGCAGAGCTGAGTAGTTGTAAGAGACAGTATAGCCTATAAGCCTAAAATATTTACTATCTGTCCCTTTACAGAAAATGTTTCCCAACCTCAATTCTAAACAGTGCATTCAGAGGTTAATTATAGCCCGTTCACTGATGGCTGAAATCCAGTATTAGATGGATGAATGGATGGACCAATGGATATATGGATGGATGGACAAAGGAACTGACAAATAGGAAGACAGACATGTTCAACTGGAATAACACATTTTACTTAGCAGTTCTCAGCTGCTAAACCAAAGCGGTGGTCAAGAACAATGCTGATAACCTCTGGCAAGCATGCTCCTTGCCATCATCAAGTCTTCTTTCTCCAAGCAGCAAGATCTGCACACTGAAAGACAAGGCTTGAAGCCAGGACACACTCCGCCTTGCTTGTGAGTCAGCGGCCACCATTCAAGAGCCTTGTCTTTCCTGCCTTGTGTTATAAATCAGCTGCCAGCTGGTAATTAGCAAATGCCTGGAACACACCGCTCTAAGGGCTGGCGCACCAACAGAAATGGGTTGGCATCTTGGCCCACCTCCTTTGAAAAACTGCCAGTGAGTGACTAACTGTTTCATTGTATTCAGTAAATTACCCAGAATAATAAGACCTCATCACTTTAATAATTAATTAAGGGACAACATGGCAAACAAAGCTTAGTCCTCCACCAAAAAAAAAAAAAAAAAAAAAGCATGCCAAGAACGAGATTCAAGAAGAGTCTTATATTTAAACGAACCCAAAAAATCACTCCTTAGCTTTGCATAAATTTAATCCTGAGAGGAGGAAAATAAAAGTGCAATTTTATGGATTAAAGACCTAAATGTAAGACTGGAAACCATAAAACTTCCAGAAGAGAACACAGGCCAAACACTTTTTGACATAAATCAGAATATTTTCTTGGATCTGTCTCCTCAGGCAAAAGAAACAAAAGCAAAAATAAACAGATGAGACCTAATTAAATTAAAAGCTTTTGCACAGCAGAGGAAACCACTGACAAAATGAAAAGAAAATTTACTAAATGGAAGAAAATATTTGCAAATAATATGACCAATAAGGGGTTAATATCCAAAATATATAAACAGCTCATACAACTCAATAACAACAAAAAAAACCAACTGATTAAAAAATGGGCAGAAGACCTGAATAGACATTTTTCCAAAGAAGATATACAGATGGGCAACAGGCACATGAAAAGATGCCCAACATTGCTAATCATCAGGGAAATGCAAGTCAGAACCACAATGAGATATCACCACATACCTGTCAGAATGGCTATCGTCAAAAAGAACACAAATAACAAATACTGGCAAAGATGTGGAGAGAAGGGAACCCTTCTACACTGTTGGTGGGAATGTAAACTGGTGCAGCCACTATGGAAAACAGTATGGAGGTTTTGCAAAAGACTAAAAATAGAACTACCATATGACCCAGCAATTCCACTCCTGGGTCTATATCCAAAAAAAACCAAACAAACAAAAACACTAATTTGAAAAGACAGAAAGGATACATGCACCCCAATGTTCATAGCAGCATTATTTATAATTGCCAAGATATGGACGCAACCTAAGAGTCCATCAACAGATGAATGGATAAAAAATACTATGGTATATATATACAACGGAATACTACTCGGCCATAAAAAATAATGAAATTTTGCCATTTGTAGCAACATGGATAGACTTGGAGGGCATTGTGCTAAGTGAAATAAGTCAGACAGAGAAAGGCAAATACTGTAGGATATCACTTATATATGGAATCTAAAAAATACAATAAACTAGTGGATAAAACAAAAAAGAAGCATACTCACCGACAGAGGACAAACTAGTGGTTATCAGTGGGGAGAGGGGCAATACAGGGGAAGGGGAAAAAGGGTTATTATGGGATTATATGAAATCGTGTGTGTGAAACTTTTGAAATGTGTAAAGCACTATAGAATTTAAAATAACTTTCATTCAGTTAAAAAGTATTTTAAATAAAAGTCTATAAATAACAAGTGCTGGTGAGGATGTGGAGAAAAGGGAACCCTTGTACACTGTTGGTGGGAATGTAAATTGGTGCAGCCACTATGGAAAACAGTACAGAGGTTCCTCAAAAAACTAAAAACAGAACTACCATATAATCCAGCAATTCCATTCCTGGGTATATATTCAAAGAAAATGAAAAGACTAATTTGAAAAGATACATGCACCCCAATGTTCAGAGCAGCATTTTAATATATGCATTTATTTAAACTTGGCAAACAGGTCACCTAGGGAGCAAGCTATAATTCCCAGGTACATTTTTGTTTTGTTAACTTAAAAGATATTTATTCCAAGAGCAGGTTATTATCAAATAGTCATTCCTACATCATGTATAATGTTTTATGAAAGAGAGCAGGTAAGAGGAGTTACAGCATGAAACTTCAGGAGCTGAAGGGCCTCTGTGCAGTCATAGTACGGATTCCTGTTTTCACAGCAGTGGGGCTCACTGAGCCACTCCATTTTACCACATGCTGATTACATTCTAATCTTAGCACTAATGAGCATCCCATAGAGAAACCCTTCAGCATCAGAGACGTTGAAAAAAATGTGTGGGTTTAAAGAGAGAGAGCTTTCCAAGGCCAAAATAAAAAAGATGTAACTTTTTGCTCGAAAATCAGACAAGATAGATTTTTAAATATATATTGTAAGTTCCACAGATATGCTTCCTTTGTAATTGCAAATGCACTTATATTCATATTACATATACACCGACAGACTCATGGCATGAATTAGCTCATGCCTGGCCCCTTTTATTTCCCATTCTCTTCCTTTTTTTCCTTCCAATTCTCTTCTAATTTGTTGTATTGCTTACAAGTCATCTTAAACACATTTTGAAAATATGGCAGAGTGTATAAATTAGATATATGTATAATGTGTACTATGTATAATATATACTTATTCATTTAATAGTCATTGTGTACCCAGTATATGCAGACATCATGCAAGAGGCTAGACTATGAAATGAAAAAGGCAGTTCCTGCCCTTAAGAAGCACACACTCAACTGGGAGTTAAAAAGATGGAAAGAGATGATCAGCAAACAAATAAAAACATGATGTAGCAGTGAGGACAACCTGCTCTAGGAAAGACAGAGGGAGGCAACAACCTGACTGTAAGATCGAGGTGTCTTCACCACCAACAAGGGAACAACTGGTAGGGGTCTTAGAGATGAAGAAGTACTTAACACAAGAGAAAATAAAGGAGGTCTTTCATGTAGAAAGAAGAGGTGTGTACAAAGAAATGGGGGTGTGAAATTTGTGTGTGTGTGTGTGTGTGTGTGTGTTTACACATCTATAAACGTGTAAACACAGATTTACATGATGTTTCAGGTCAAGGTGAATACTGAAACCTTTGAATTATATTCCCAAGCCCCTTGAAAGAACTTTCCAATGCCTTCTGATTTAATATACCAGTAACTGGTGTAGAAAGAATCAGCTAGAGAATAACAACTCACTCTTGATGATGTAAGTTTCCCTGTGAGGCACAGTATTACCATTACAGAGATAATAGGGTCATTTCTCTGCCCTGGCACTAATCCAAAGTACTGCTCGTTTCCTCATAGATGTCAAGCTCAGTAGGGCTTTATCATGTTTCATTATACATGATGCTGTGATAAAGCATAAATGTTCTTTTTAAAAAGAAAGTGTATTTCTAAATTACTCTACTTCACGCTGCTTGATTACTAACAGCAGATTCAAAGTCTCCACACCTGAGGAAGCCTCCCTCATTGGCCAGAATTTACAGTCTAATGGGGCAGGGTGGGCAAACTCACCCACCGAAGAGCCCGGTCCCAGCCCCGTCTCTGCATCTCATTTGCTCATCTCTGACAAAGCATCATGTTACTTCTGTGCCCCAGGCTCCCACTTGTAAACTGTGGAAAGCAGCCTGTGTCTACCTGCCAAATCACAGGAATAGAAGGAGGCCACATTAAGTTCACTGCTATAGATGTTCCTTCAGTCCTTAGGAAGAAAACAGGTTTACAGTTTAAAATAATTCAATGGTACAGTCATTAAGACTATAAAGTTTTCACTTCAGGAACATTCTTATTCCTATTACCGTTTGCTGTATTTAACCATAAATTAATCTCTATGTTACAATGGTTATTTTACTGAATACTCCTTTCAACTTTGAAGGTATTAATTATGGTCATACTTTTTGGTAATTTTCACTTCTACGGTAACAATTACTTTTAACACTGATGTCAGAGATAAGAATATATGAACAAGAAAACTTAATGCAGTTTCTTCTAGCAATCACTTTAAAATTACTCGCCAAGGAGAGCTTCAAGATGGCGGAAGAGTAAGACGCGGAGATCAACTTAATCCCCACAGATATATCAGAAATACATCTACATGTGGAACAACTCCTACAGAACACCTACTGAACGCTGGCAGAAGACCACAGACTTCCCAAAAGGCAAGAAACTCCCCACGTACCTGGGTAGGGCAAAAGAAAAAGGAAAAAACACAGACAAAAGAATAGGGATGGGACCTGCACCAGTGGGAGGGAGCTGTGAAGGAGGAAAGGTGTCCACACACTAGGAGCCCCTTCGCGGGCGGAGACTGCGGGTGGCGGAGGGGGGAAGCTTTGGAGCCACGGAGGAGAGCGCAGCCACAGGGGTGCGGAGGGCAAAGCGGAGAGATTCCCGCACGGAGGATCGGTGCTGAGTAGCACTCACCAGCCCAGGAGGCTTGTCTGCTCACCCGCCGGGGCGGGCGGGGCTGGGAGCTGAGGCTCGGGCTTCGGTCGGATCGCAGGGAGAGGACTGGGGTTGGCGGCGTGAACACAGCCTGAAGAGACTAGTGCGCCACAGCTAGCCGGGAGGGAGTCCGGGAAAAAGACTGGACCTGGCAAAGAGGCAAGAGATTTCTTCTTGCCTCGTTGTTTCCTGGTGCGCGAGGAGAGGGGATTCAGAGCACCACCTAAACGAACTCCAGAGACGGGCGCGAGCCGCGGTGATCAGCGCGGACCCCAGAGACGGGCAGGAGACGCTAAGGCTGCTGCTGCCGCCACCAAGAAGCCTGTGTGCAAGCACAGATCACTCTCCACACCGCCCCTCCCGGGAGCCTGTGCAGCCCGCCACTGCCAGGCTCCCGTCATCCGGGGACAACTTCCCCGGGAGAACGCACGGCGCGCCTCAGGCTGGTGCACCGTCACGCCGCCTCTGCCGCCGCAGGCGCACCCCGCCTCCTCCGTACCCCTCCCTCCCCCCGGCCTGAGCAAGCCACAGCCCCCGAAGCAGCTGCTCCTTTAACCCCGTCCTGTCTGAGCCAAGAACAGATGCCCTCAGGCGACCTACACGCAGAGGCAGGTCCAAATCCAAAGCTGAACCCCGGGAGCTGTGCAAACAAAGAACAGATAGGAAAATCTCTCCCAGCAGCCTCAGAAGCAGCGGATTAAATCTCCACAAACAACTTGATGTGCCTGCATCTGTGGAATACCTGAATAGACAACGAATCATCCCAAATTGAGGAGGTGGACTTTGGGAGCAACGATATATATATATATTTTCCCTTTTTCTCTTCTTGTGAGTGTGTATGTGTATGCTTCTGTGTGTGATTTTGTCTGTATAGCTTTGCTTTTACCATTTGTCCTAGGGTTCTGTCTGTCCGTGGTTTTTTTTTTATTACTTCAAAAAAATTTTTTCTTAATAATTATTTTTTATTTTAATAACTTTATTTTATTTTATTTTATTTTATCTTCTTCTTTCTTTTTATCTCCCTTTTATTCTGAGCCGTGTGGAAGACAGGCTCTTGGTGCTCCAGCCAGGCACCAGGGCTGTGCCTCTGAGGTGGGATAGCCAAGTTCAGGACATTCGTCTACAAGAGACCTCCCAGCTCCATGTAATATCAAACAGCAAAAATCTCCCAGAGATCTCCATCTCAACGCCAAGACCCACCTCCACTCAAAAACCAGCAAACACAGTGCAGGACACCCTATGCCAAACAGCTACCAAGACAGGAACAAAACCCCATCCATTAGCACAGAGTCTGCCTAAAATCATAATAAGGCCCCAGACACCCCAAAACACACCACCAGATGTGGACCTGCCCAACAGAAAGACAAGATCCAGCCTCATCCACCAGAACACAGGCACTAGTCCCGTCCACCAGGAAGCCTACACAACCCACTGAACCAACCTTAGCCACTGGAGACAGACACCAAAAACAACGGGAACTACGAACCTGCAGCCTGCAAAAAGGAGACCCAAACACAGTAAGTTAAACAAAATGAGAAGACAGAGAAACACACAGCAGATGAAGGAGCAAGGCAAAGACCCACCAGACCTAACAAATGAAGAGGAAATAGGCAGTCTACCTGAAGAAGAATTCAGAATAATGATAGTAGAGATGATCCAAAATCTTGGAAACAGAAAGGAGAAAACACAAGAACGTTTAACAAGGACCTAGGAGAACTAAATAGCAAACAAACAATCATGAACAACACAATAAATGAAATTAAAAATTCTCTAGAAGGGATCAATAGCAGAATAACTGACGGAGAACGGATAACTGACCTGGAAGATAAAATAGTGGAAATAACTACTGTAGAGCAGAATAAAGAAAAAAGAATGAAAACAATTGAGGACAGTCTCAGAGACCTCTCGGACAATATTAAATGCACCAACATTCGAATTATAGGGGTCCCAGAAGAAGAACAGAAAAAGAAAGGGACTGAGAAAATATTTGAAGAGATTATAATTGAAAACTTCCCTAATATGGGAAAGGAAATAGTTAATCAAGTCCAGGAAGCACAGAGAGTCCCATACAGGATAAATCCAAGGAGAAACATGCCAAGACACATATTAATCAAACTATCAAAAATTAAATACAAAGAACAAATATTAAAAGCAGCAAGGGAAAACCAACAAATAACACATAAGGGAATCCTCAAAAGTTTAACAGCTGATCTTTCAGCAGAAACTCTGCAAGCCAGAAGGGAGTGGGAGGACATATTTAAAGTGATGAAGGAGAAAAACCTACAACCAAGCTTAATCTACCCAGCAAGGATCTCATTCAGATTTGACGGAGAAAATAAAATCTTTACAGACAAGCAAAAGCTAAGAGAATTCAGCACTACCAAACCAGCTTTACAACAAATGCTAAAGGAACTTTTATAAGCAGGAAACACAAGAGAAGGAAAAGAACTACAATAATAAACCCAAAACAATTAAGAAAATGGTAATAGGAACATACATATCGATAATTACCTTAAATGTAAATGGATTAAATGCTCCAACCAAAAGACATAGATCGGCTGAATGGATACAAAAACAAGACCCATATATATGCTGTCTACAAGAGACCCACTTCAGACCTAGAGACACATACAGATTGAAAGTGAGGGGATGGAAAAAGATATTCCATGCAAATGGAAATCAAAAGAAAGCTGGAGTAGCAATTCTCATATCAGACAAAATAGACTTTAAAACAAAGACTATTACAGGAGACAAAGAAGGACACTACATAATGATCAAGGGATGAATCCAAGAAGAAGATATAACAATTGTAAATATTTATGCACCCAACATAGGAGCACCTCAATACATAAGGCAAATACTAACAGCCATAAAAGGGGAAATCGACAGTAACACAATCATAGTAGGGGGCTTTAACACCCCACTTTCACCAATGGACAGATCATCCAAAATGAAAGCAAATAAGGAAACACAAACTTTAAATGATACATTAAAGAAGATGGACTTAATTGATATTTATAGGACATTCCATCCAAAAACAACAGGATACACATTCTTCTCAAGTGCTCATGGAACATTCTGCAGGATAGATCATATCTTGGGTCACAAATCAAGCCTTGGTAAATTTAAGAAAATTGAAATCGTATCAAGTATCTTTTCCGACCACAATGCTATGAGACTAGATATCAATTACAGGAAAAAATCTGTAAGAAATACAAACACATGGAGGCTAAACAACACACTACTTAATAACCAAGAGATCACTGAAGAAATCAGAGAGGAAATCAAAAAGTACCTAGAAACAAATGACAATGAAAACACGACGACCCAAAACCTATGGGATGCAGCAAAAGCAGTTCTAAGAGGGACGTTTAGAGCAATACAATCCTACTTTAAGAAACAAGAAACATCTCAAATAAACAACCTAACCTTACACCTAAAGCAATTAGAGAAACAAGAACAAAAAAACCCCGAAGTTAGCAGAAGGAAAGAAATCATATACATCAGATCAGAAATAAATGAAAAAGAAATGAAGGAAACGACAGCAAAGATCAATAAAACTAAAAGCTGATTCTTTCAGAAAATAAACAAAATTGATAAACCATTAGCCAGACTTACCAAGAAAAAAAGGGAGAAGACTCAAATCAATAGAATTAGAAATGAAAAAGGAGAACTAACAACTGACACTGCAGAAATACAAAGGATCATGAAAGATTACTACAAGCAACTGTATGCCAATAAAATGGACAACCTGGAAGAAATGGACAGATTCTTAGAAATGCACAACCTTCCGAGACTGAACCAGGAAGAAAGAGAAAATATGAACCGAGCAATCACAAGCACTGAAATTGAAACTGTGATTAAAAATCTTCCAACAAACAAAAGCCCAGGAACAAATGGCTTCACAGGTGAATTCTATCAAACATTTAAAGAAGAGCTAACACCTATCCTTCTCAAACTCTTCCAAAATATACCAGAGGGAGGAACACTCACAAACTCATTCTACAAGGCCGCCATCACCCTGATACCAAAACCAGACAAAGATGTCACAAAGAAAGAAAACTACAGGCCAATATCACTGATGAACATAGATGCAAAAATCCTCAACAAAATACTAGCAAACAGAATCCAATAGCACATTAAAAGGATCATACACTATGATCAAGTGGGGTTTATTCCAGGAATGCAAGGATTCTTCAATATACGCAAATCAATCAACGTGATACACGATATTAACAAATTGAAGGAGAAAAACCATATGATCATCTCAATAGATGCAGAAAAAGCTTTCGACAAAATTCAACACCCATTTATGATAAAAACTCTCCAGAAAGTAGGCATAGAGGGAACTTTCCTCAACATAATAAAGGCTATATATGACAAACCCACAGCCAACATCGTCCTCAATGGTGAAAAACTGAAACCATTTCCACTAAGATCAGGAACAAGACAAGGTTGCCCACTCTCACCACTATTATTCAACCTAGTTTTGGAAGTTTTAGCCACAGCGATCAGAGAAGAAAAAGAAATAAAAGGAATCCAACTTGGAAAAGAAGAAGTAAAGCTGTTACTGTTTGCAGATGACATGATACTATACATAGAGAATCCTAAAGATGCTACCAGAAAACTACTAGAGGTAATCAATGAATCTGGTAAAGTAGCAGGATACAAAATTAATGCACAGAAATCTCTTGCATTCCTATACACTAATGATGAAAAATCTGAAAGAGAAATTAAGGAAACACTCCCATTTACCATTGCAACAAAAAGAATAAAATATCTAGGAATAAACCTACCTAGGGAGACAAAAGACCTGTATGCAGAAAATTATAAGACACTGATGAAAGAAATTAAAGATGATACAAATAGATGGAGAGATATACCATGTTCTTGGATTGGAAGAATCAACATTGTGAAAATGACTCTACTACCCAAAGCAATCTATAGATTCAGTGCAATCCCTATCAAACTACCACTGGCATTTTTCACAGAACTACAACAAAAAATTTCACAATTTGTATGGAAACACAAAAGACCCCAAATAGCCAAAGCAATCTTGAGAAAGAAAAACAAAGCTGGAGGAATCAGACTCCCTGACTTCAGACTATACTACAAAGCTACAGTAATCAAGACAGTATGGTACTGGCACAGAAACAGAAATATAGATCAATGGACCAGGATAGAAACCCCAGAGATAAACCCATGCACATAAGGTCACCTTATCTTTGATAAAGGAGGCAAGTATATACACTGGAGAAAAGACAGCCTCTTCAATAAGTGGTGCTGGGAACACTGGACAGCTACATGTAAAAGAATGAAATTAGAACACTCCCTAACACCATACACAAAAATAATCTCAAAATGGATTAAAGGCCTAAATGTAAGGCCAGACACCATCAAATTCTTAGAGGAAAACATAGGCAGAACACTGTATGACATAAATCACAGCAAGATCCTTTTTCACCCACCTCCTAGAGAAATGGAAATAAAAACAGAAATAAACAAATGGGACCTAATGAAACTTAAAAGCTTTTGCACAGCAAAGGAAACCATAAACAAGGCAAAAAGACAACCTTCAGAATAGGAGAAAATATTTGCAAATGAAGCAACTGACAAAGGATTAATCTCCAAAACTTACAAGCAGCTCATTCAGCTCAACATTAAAAAAACAAACAACCGAATCCAAAAATGGGCAGAAGACCTAAACAGACATTTCTCCAAAGAAGATATACAGATTGCCAACTGACACATGAAAGAATGCTCAACATCATTAATCATTAGAGAAATGCAAGTCAAAACTACAATGAGATATCATCTCACACCGGTCAGAATGACCATCATCAAAAAATCTACAACCAATAAATGCTGGAGAGGGTGTGGAGAAAAGGAAACCCTCTTGCAGTGTTGGTGGGAATGTAAGTTGATACAGCCACTATGGAGAACAGTATGGACGTTCCTTAAAAAACTAAAAATAGAACTACCGTACGACTCGGCAATCCCACTACTGGGCATATACCCTGAGAAAACCATAATTCAAAACGAGTCATGTACCAAAATGTTCATTGCAGCTCTATTTACAATAGCCAGGACATGGAAGCAACCGAAGTGTCCATCAACAGATGAATGGATAAAGAAGATGTGGCACATATATACAATGGAATATTACTCAGCCATAAAAAGGAACGAAACTGAGTTATTTGTAGTGAGGTGGATGGACCTAGAGACTGTCATACAGAGTGAAGTAAGTCAGAAAGAGAAAAACAAATACCATATGCTGACACATATATATGGAATCTAAAAAAAAAAAAATGGTCATGAAGAACCTAGGGGCAAGAGGGGAATAAAGATGCAGATCTACTAGAGAATGGACTTGAGGATATGGGGAGGGGGAAGGGTAAGCTGGGACAAAGTGAGAGAGTGGCATGGACATATATACACTACCAAATGTAAAATAGATAGCTAGTGGGAAGCAGCCGCATAGCACAGGGAGATCAGCTCGGTGCTTTGTGACCACCTAGAGGGGTGGGATAAGGAGGGTGGGAGGGAGGGAGATGCAAGAGGGAAGAGATATGGGGACATATGTATATGTATAACTGATTCACTTTGTTATAAAGCAGAAACTAACACACCATTGTAAAGCAATTATACTCCAATAAAGATGTTAAAAAAAATTTAAAAATAAAAAAAAATAAAATTACTCGCCAAATACTGTTGTACTCAATCTTCCCCTGACCTCTGCCCCTCAAATTACTGAAGATCTAAAGATTAACAGGCTACATTAGAAAGTCAACATACTATTATAATATTGGTTTATAATATTTGTCTATATTTGTCAATATATTTGTTATAATATTAATATAATATTACTATCTAATTAGAAAATAAAATTAACTTTCCATAAATAAAATTAGGTGCTAAGCTTTGATATTACTGAAGCCATGGTTATTATTGGGAGCATGTGTGGACAGCATAAATGGGTATAATAAGTCTCAATACCACAAGGGAGTAATCAGAGAGGTGTCCTGGGAGCCACAGTGGTTGAAGGTCATAGCCAGATGATAACCTCGGCCTTAAGGCAAAAAGGACTGCAGAAAAGTGAGAAAGCAGATGAGCTGGAGCAAATAGAGAAAACCACAAGAAAAGGTAGGTCCTGAAAAATGAATATAATTAGATGCACAGAGGCAAAAAGTTGGCATTCTAAGCAGTGGGGTACCATGTATGACGAATGGAAAAGTCAAAACGAGTAAGCAGAGAACACCATGTGTCATCCTACCGGATGCTCTGAGAGGGCACAGCATCACTTGTATGGATTCCTGACAAAATACAGGCATAACCTGAATTTAATCATGAAGAAAGACACTCTACAAGAGAGCGGACTAAATATAGAGATCATGACAGACAAAAAGAGAAAGTATCTGTCCCAAAATAAAGGAGACTAGGGAAAGGTAACAATAAGTGGAGATTCTGTATGGGTCCTTGATCCATAAAAGAACATAAGTGGGGACTTCCCTGGCGGTCCAGTGGTTAAGACTCTACGCTTCCACTGCAGGGGGCGTGGGTTCGATCCCTGGTCGGGGAACTAAGATCCCGCATGCCATGTGGGCGGCCAAAAGAAAAGTAAGTGGGACTATTAATGAAAGTTGAATCATGTGTGTAGCAGAGTTAACAGTATTGTATCTGCTAATTTCCTGGTTTCGATCATTACTGCTGTGGTTATGCATGAGGTTAATAACCAGGGAAGCTGAGAGAGGGGTACATAGGAATTCTTTGTACAATTTCTGCAACCTTTCTAATTGGACATATTTCAAAATGAAACATTTAATGAAATTTTTAATATTAAATTTTTTAGAAGGAGCTGGCCCACCTTAGCAAGCCTCACATAGATTTGGGGAAATTAAAGCATGATACGTTGGGCAGGTACACCAAATTAGAAATGTCCCTGAAAACCAACTATGGGAAACTGAGCTTATACAAGCCATAATACAGGCACTGTAGATTGACAGTGCCTTGTAAAACAAGCTGTGTGTGTGGAAATGTTAGTACAAAGAGAGAAAATAAGGATATTAATAAAGCTATCCAGCTATAAAAGAAGTGCAGCCGCATTTGGTGTTGTTTTTGTGACCTCCTGATCTATCTGGATGAATTGAAGCGAGTTCTGACTATCCAATGACATGAAGATGTGAAGACACAAATTTAGTATCTGTGTTTGCATGCCCATCAGCTTTTTGCTAGAGACTCTTAACCACTGAATAAAAACCAATAACCCATCAAACTGTCTATATATAAATACACCATCAAGTTAGAATCAGCAAATATCTTACATGTGTCCAGGAGACTTCTCGCACTAACTTTTACAGATAAGATATGATTTTGAGATTTCAAATGTTTTTACAAGTGTAATTGTTTCAGGAGATCATGTTGTCTTATCACTGAAAAAAAAAAAAATTTAACCAGTATTTTTAACTGAATAGCTATACTAGGGTGATACACAAAAAGTCCTGGACCCATTGCAACTCAAATGCATGCTAATTCTTTTTCTTTGATAATTAGTTATTTTGAAAATCCCACATTTCCAGTACTTGGGCACAATGAGACAAATTAGATTTCTTCTCAAAATCATTTGCAAACATATAGCTCAAAAGCAAAGACGTGATAAAGCAACCATCATGTTCCTTACACCAGAGGTCCCCAACCCCTGGGCCACGGATCAGTACCAGTTCACGGCCTGTTATGCATCAGGCTGCACAGCAGGAGGTGAGCAGCGGGCAAGTGAGCCAAGCATTGCTCGCATTACCTCCTGGACCGTCCCCATCCTCCTCCACCCCCACACCCCCCACCCCCGGTCCGTGGAAAAACTGTCTTCCACGAAACTGGTCCCTGGTACCAAAAAGGTTGGGGACCGCTGCCTTACACAATTTCGAAGTTAGCCTCATTACATTTTCCTGTCTCATCTAATGTAACAGAAAACCTTTTAGGAGATGGATATCATTTCACAATGTGCATCAGTATACTTAGTGTATATGCTAAAATTCAACCGCACCTGTAACACACCTTGTGCAATCTTTGCAATTACTCTTCAGGGTTATTTTTCCTCATGTACTCTCTACTGCGCAGCATTGACTAACTTAGCAAAAGTTCTCCCATGGGTAAGATGGGTAAAATGCCCATCAACCATTTTACTAGCAATTGTCCATTTTCCATGTTTAAGATACTAGAATTCCTTTAGTAAATAGCTTCCAATACATTTTCTATATAGCAAGGAGACACAAATGAACTTCATTTATATAGATTCTAACAAGATAAACTGGCAAAATGGCAAAGAAATAATGGAATGCTGAGTTAAGGGGCATTATTTTAAAGCCATTCTCCATCAGCATGTCGAGAATTTAAAAGAGAAAAAAAAAAATCACCTAACAAAAAGAATTATGTGTACATAGAAAAAGAACATATTAATTTTCACAGTCAATTGTAAAATCACCATTATTTTATGAACCACTGAGAAAGAAAAAACTGCCAATTAAACTGACAGAACATTTAGAATTTTTATTTCATTCTTATTGAAAGAAAAATTTTAGATTTAATCAGACATGGATATTATATATCACCTTTATATATACATTATAACAAAATATAAGCAAAATTAGTTAAGCTATTCCTCAAACTCTTTTACTTTCAGAATCTAATTCTGCCCACTCACTTTTTGACTTAAAATTGTCAGTGTACATGTTCTCTACAGAATATCATTTTCTGTGTCACCAAGCACATCGGTGATGCAGCACTTTTTAAATGAATCCATTAAGAAATTAAAAGATAGGCATGGGCTTTCAAGCTACCTCGATATTGATTTAATAGCTCCTCACAGGTAATACTGTATTTATGGAAACTGAGGGACTTAAGATACAAAACTGTGATGTAGAAAATATCTATAATAATACTTTAATGTTTTAAAGTCATTGACTCAGTATAAGGTACTGTATTTCATTGATTCTAATATGTCCTTTACACCTCACATTTTAACATCTCTGAAACTGGAATGTGGCTTAAAAATCAATAGCATCTTGCAATCATCTTATCCAGTGGCCACTATTACCTACTCATGCACAAATCTCAAAATAGTCAACTAGTACGAGTACCTACAGAATGGGTATTCACAGCTTAGAATAAAATTTCAGAGATGCCAGAGAACTACTCTTTTAACAATTAGGTTCTAAGTGGTTGTGATTGGGTAGAATGGTGGAGAAAGTGGAGAATCATAATTCAGCGATCTTTTAGAAGCAAGAATCAAAAACAGGCTGTTTTAAATACTGAGCTAGCTCATTCACAGCAGCACTATTTATAATAGCCAAGATATGGAAGCAACCTAAATGTCCATCAACAGATGAATGGATAAAAAAACTATGGTATATATATATATATATATATATATATATATATATATATATATATATATATATATATACACACACAATGGAATACTACTCAGTCACAAAAAAAGAATGAAATAATGTCATTTGCAGCAGCTTGGATAGACCTAGAGATTATCAGACTAAGTGAAGTAAGTGAGACAGAGATAAATATCATATGATATTGCTTATATGAGGAATCTAATCAAAAAAAAAAAAAAAAGATACAAATGAACTTATTTCCAAAACAGAAAGAGACTCACAGACATAGAAAACAGACTTATGGTTACCAAAGGGAAAAGGGGAGTGGGGGGAGGGATAAATTAGGAGTTTGGGATTAACATGTACACATTACTATATATAAAATAGATAACCAACAAGGACCTACTGTATGGCACAGGCAACTATACTCAATATTTTGTAGTAACCTATAAGGGAAGAGAATCTAAAGAATATATATTTATATACACATAATATAATGTAATATAATATAATATATAAAACTGAATCACTGTGCTGTACACCTGAAACTAAAATGATATTGTAAATTAACTATACATCAATAAATAAATAAATATCAATACAATTCCCAAACATTAGCTCTTATCCACTGACTTCCTAAATGCAAAGAATGGACAGAAAAAAGATCACTGGAACACACCAACAAAAAAAACAATACTTCTGAGAATAAGGAAGACACATTGGAACTATGTGATACATCTATCAGACTGCAAGATTCACCCTTGCGTATGTGACGCTGAAGAGTAGCTACTGACGTCGAACCACGATCCAATCAGGAAAACGAACTTCTCTAGAGGAATTTAATTCAGGGACTCTGTTAGGAAGATGTTGGAAAGGCTCCTGTAGCAAATGGTGAAATAATGCAACTCAGAGATCGGGAAACAGATACCACCTCGGGGCTGGCCCCCGTCAGCCACAAGAGCCACTAACGGTGCTGGAACCACCTTGTGCCGCTGCTGAGCAGGACCGTCCCCACTAAAGGCCCGTCCAGGCTGCCGACACCCAGGCTGCAGAACGAGAGCAGAGTCTCGTCAATGCCACGACCGGAGACGCCTCCAAAACTACAATGGCCTCCTTCCTCTCCACCTTCATCCCACCTTCTCAACAAGCGCACGTACTGTCCATCGACAGACTCTCGCTGAAACTCAGATCGCCAGGACGCCAAGAAAATACAGTTTACTAATTTCCAACCCCTTTCCAAGTACTACAGAGGAGAACAGAGAAGGACAAGTATGGAGATGAGAGCCGTCTGATGAATATGCAACAGACTTACCTTATAAATAGCACTAAGAGAAGAAAAAGTCACCTTTGATAAGAAATAAAGGAAACCACAATAGAGTAATAACAACAAAAAAAAGCTACTATTTATCAAACCCTTTCTATAAACCAGACATTGTTTCAAGCATCTTTTTTTTGTTGTTTTTTTTGGCTGCGCCATGCGACATGCAGAATCGAACCGTGCCCCCTGCAGTGGAAGCGCGGAGTCTTAACCACTGGACCGCCAGAGAAGTCCCTGTTTCAAGCATCTTAAATGTATCATCTCCTTTCATCCTCACAATCAACATGATTGATATTAGATTTATCCCAATTCTACAGATAAGAAAACTGAGGCAGAGAGATATTAAGTAACTTGGTAAAGTTGTAAAATAGTAAGTGGTAACTTTGGGATCCAAGCGGATAACCACTATGTTACACTGTGAGGAAATCTGTCCAAAGTCGATTTCCATAGAAATATTAAATTTGAACACATATCAAGCTTGAGCTTCACCATAAGCCTTAAAAATCATAGCAACAACTACGTATTTTAAGAAAGAGGATGTTATGTTTGCCATATTTTTTAAAAATTGACAATGCAATCCTAAGAATAAATAAACGTTGTTTTTCCTCAGACCAATCAACTATTAAATCTAGAATTCTCTCACTCACCTGCAGCAAATCACTCCCATTTTCTCAAATTTATACACTAGTTGGGTTTTTTATTCCATAAATCAAGTATTCTTTAAAATCTCCACATACATATCAACCCAGTACGTGCCTCTGTGAATGACTGTATGTCACCCCTCTGTTAGAAATCTATATTTTTCTTTTACATAAATTCCTTTATATCAAATCATGGATTAAAACTACCAAATTACTAAGGATTCTGGGCATACTTATACAGGCAGAAACTATAATTTGTAGTCCAGCGATTTAAGAAAGACAAATATCATTTAGTTAATAATCATTTCAGACCCCAAGACATACTCAGTGCTTGACATAAAGATAAATTAGGTAGAATCCATAAATTCAAGGACAACACTGAAAGATGCTGAAAGAATAAAGAAAATATTAATGAATGTTTCAAATTGAGAAAAATTCCCCAACTGTAACTTTTACAAACCTGACAACTCTATTTCTATCTGTGAAAAGTAAATATATACAAAAATTCCTAAATAACCTAATGGCCTTAAGAGTTTAACGTTTCCTACTTATCTAACCTATTAGCATGGGCAGACCTCGGTTTACACAGCTTCAACTTTTGCTCAACACACACTTATATATATTGAAAATGAAAAACCTGGGAATTCCCTGGTGGTCCAGTGGTTAGGACTCTGTACTTTCACTGTCGAGGGCCCGGGTTCAATCCCCTGGTCGGGGAACTAAGATCTCATAAGCCACGTGGTGTGGCCAAAAAAAAAGAAAAACCCAAAAGGGCTTTTTGTGTGCCTTTTACTCCAAATTTGAAATTCTATAGATCAACTATGAAAACGTCAGCTCAAAACATCCCTATATGTTAGTCAATAGTTCAGTTTTGACAATGTTAATAATATCATTAATAATATCGTGACAATGGATAGCAATGTTTCTATACTACTATTATATTTGCCCTCAATATTTTGTAAGTAAAAAACAGGAAAACAAACACACTGATGCCACCAGAGAAAATACTGTAAAACTGAGATCAACAAAGAAATCATTTGGTACACTGCACACAAATTTTTCACCTCACTTGGATGCTTGATGCATTTAAGTCACTTGAATTGTTCAATTCAGAAAGAAAAAGAAAAAAAAGAAAGAGACATATATATAATGTTGGTAACTATGTCACTGACAACTATATCTAAAAGGTGAGGTTCAAACTGGAATTTTTATATTTCCTCTCTTGATAAAGAACTCTATTAAATGCAAGTCAATCTTTGACTTTCAGACATCTGATTTGGTTCACATTTTGAGAAACACATTAGGAACTGCCTGTAATTAAGAAGTAATTAAGAGGACTCTGGCTTGGTTTAACATGATATGATGTGCATCCAAGTATGCTGGGATATGTTATAAATCCTAAATAATCTTTGTAAGAATCCCTGACAGGCTAAAAACATTCCACAGTGGCCCTCATGTTACCGTGTACCTAGCAACTATTCCTTCTCACCTTCTTATAAAATCTGAATTGTCCAACCAACAGATACAAAAATCACAAGAATGATTCCTCTCCCTTCTGGAAACCATTTTGGACCAATTATTCCTGAAACTGGCTGCTCGTTGGCTGCCCTCTCTTGCTAAAGCTCTAAGAAATCCTATACCCCGCTCTCTCTCCTGAATTAGAACACTCTTTCTGAGTGTGCTCATGGCCCCACATTCTAAATAAAGGCTTACGCTTACGGTGTTCATATTAAAATAAATTATTGAAGCTTGGTAAATAATAACTATAGGGGCTTCCCTGGTGGCGCAGTGGTTGGGAATCTGCCTGCTAATGCGGGGGACACGGGTTCGAGCCCTGGTCTGGGAGGATCCCACATGCCGCGGAGCAACTAGGCCGGTGAGCCACAATTACTGAGCCTGCGCATCTGGAGCCTGTGCTCCGCAACAAGAGAGGCCGCGATGGTGAGGGGCCCGTGCACCGCGATGAAGAGTGGCCCCCGCTTGCCGCAACTAGAGAAAGCCCTCACACAGAAACGAAGACCCAACACAGCCATAAATAAATAAGTAAAATTTTAAAAATAATAATAATAATAATAACTGTAGAAACATTTTTTAATATGCTACTATCATTTATTAAGCATTTGTTATGTGTCAGGCATTATTCTAAATATTTTATAGGTATTAAAATATTTAATCAAATGATACTGTGAAGAAAAGTTTATGCTACTAAATTTGAAAATCCAGAGAGAATATATGATATTACAAAAAGATATAGATGACCAATATTTACTCAAGAATAGAATAGACAGTAGACCAACAACCAGAAAAGATACTGAAAAGGAAGTAAAAGATGTCCCGCACCAGAAACAGACAGTTTTATAAGCAAATTATCTTAAACCTTATAGAACAGATAATACCTAGTTATTCAATCCGGTCTGAAGCACAGAAAAAGAAAGCAGCCCAGTTCATTCCACAAGGAAGGATAAGCTACAGACCAATATTACATATAAATATACATTCATGCTCACACATACAAGAAAGAAAACTATCGTCTAATTTTATTTATGAACATAAAGGTCTTTTTTAAAATCTTCTAATTGGATCCAGCAGTAAGTTGAAAGAGTAATGCATCATGATCAAGTAGAATTTATCCCAGGAATACAAGAATTACTCAACATTAGGAAATATGTTAATGAAATTCACACCATCAAGACATGAAAGAAGAAAAACCACATAATCCTCTCATCAGACAGCTAAAAAGAATTTGATAAAATTCAACACCTTGGGAGAAATGGGAGGAAGGAGCCCGTGACTTAGAGATAAAAAGTACCGAATGGGTTCCAAGTTAAGAAAGGATGAGACATTTAAGAAGTACAAACTATTATGTATAAAATAAGCTGCAAGGATATACTGCACAACACAGGGAATATAGCCAATATTTTATAACTTTAAATGGAGTATAACATTTAGACTGTGAATCACTATACTGTACATCTGTAACTTGCATAATATTGTATATCAACTATACTTCAATCAAATTTTTTTAAAAAGGATGAGACAGTTCTAATAAAGAAAAAAGAAATGTCTCATCAATTATTGGAAAAAAGAAAAGAACTATATCTATCATTAGCTATAGAGGATAAGATTTTCTGCCTAGAACATCTAAGATAACTAACTGAAATATCATTAGAGAATTGAGTAAGGTCTCCAAATGCCAATACTAACATACAAAATCAATAGCTTTCTATATACCAGTAATAACCAATCAGAAATATGTAATGGAAAAATATCCTACCCATAATAGCAAAAAAATATATATATATATATATATGAAAAACCTAGTAATAACCCTAACAACAATATGTGCCAAACCTAATGGAAATATCTACACAATTTATTCGTGAACATAAAAAGTTTGAATAAATGGAGACAACCATGTTCTTGGAAAAGAAGAATCATTAGAGTTAAGATGTAAAGAATAGGGGAAAAAATGTTCTAATGTTTTCTGCCCACTTTAAAAAAAAAAAAAACTTTAGGGACTTCCCTGGCGGCACAGTGGTTAGGGATCCGCCTGCCAATGCAGAGGACCTGGGTTCAAGCCCTGGTTTGGGAAGATCCCAGATGCCGCAGAGCAGCTAAGCCCATGCGCCACAACTACTGAAGCCCGCGTGCCTAGAGCCCGTTCTCTGCAACAAGAGAAGCCACCACAATGAGAAGCCTGCACACCACAACAAAGAGTAGCCCCCACTCGCCACAACTACAAAAAGCCCACGCAGCAACGAACACCCAACACAGCCAAAAATAAATAAATTTATTTTTTAAAAAAAATTTTTTTAACTATGTATATTTTTCCAAATAATTTATCTTTGGAAATAAACATAAATATTTCCAAATAATAGGATAAATGCTGCTCTCAATGACAACCAGCCTATGGGTATAGATGTAATGGTGACATTTACCAGAAGGTAACATTAAACTGTTAAGATCCAGTTCTTTCAAGGGGGACTTCTAATAAACAGACTAAAAAGACACTTTTTATAACAGAATACAGAAAAAAAAGCTTGAAAAATACAAGAATAGGCAAAATTCTGATACACAAGAGAACAAAAATGCAAGGCTTTTATTCTTAGTAAATGTCTTACAAATATTTCCAGCTTTCAATTTTAGCTTTCAGGCTATAAATAGTTACAAATTGAGCCTTGTCTCCCCACAATATCTGTGTCAGTAATACCGGATCCTTCCAATTTTTCATTAGCTGCCATTTGGACACTTGCAGTGTCTGCCTTAATCAATTATTTATTACTCAGAGCTTAATCAAAGTATATAAGAGGCTTACAGAAAATAAGAATAAAATTAAGAAATATAGGTTTTAAAGTTTACACTACAAAAAACACAGGCTTATCATTTTCTCCTTCCACATGCCCAAATATATATAAATAGGGATGTTTACCTCAACACTGTTTAGAATGGGCAGAAATTTAGAGACAACTCGACGATGCATAATAGGAGAAAACATAAATTATGGTACACCCCAAGACACTTTATAAGGTAAAGCTCAGCTAAAGTTTTGTGAGCTGACACCGAAAATGTATCCAAAATAAATTGGTAAGAAAAGCAAGTTACAGAATGGTTATAACATGCTTATTTTTATTCTTTGTGTATATATGTTCTATATAGTCACATATTTGTATAAATGTAAATGCATGGAAAAAGACTTGCCAAGTTGCAGGACAATGTTTATAGTATGATCTTACACAACTCTGTTTATATGTAAGTGTGCTCTATACATTCACATATATATAAAGATAAATGCATAGAAAAAGGTCTGAGGAAAGGAGTTGGGTAGAAGTTGGGTAGTTGGGTAGGGAAAAATGAACTTTCACTCTTTATTCTATACACATTCTATAGCTTTGTGATACTTGAACTTTTTACAAAGAGTGCATGATTCATGATATTAAATTGTATTAAACAAAACCAAAAAAATACATCACTCTTTATCATGTAGTATAAACTCAGGCATTAAGAATATATCCAGTTGGATTAAGCCAATGATGAAAAACAGACATCTGTTTAATGTCCAAAATTATCCTGAAAAGTGAATGAACAGGGCTTCCCTGGTGGCGCAGTGGTTAAGAATCTGCCTGTCAATGCAGGGGACACGGGTTCGAGCCCTGGTCCGGGAAGACCCCCACATGCCGCGAAGCAACTAAGCCCGTGCACCGCAACTACTGAGCCTGTGCTCTAGAGCCCGCGAGCCACAACTACTGAACCCGTGTGCCACAACTACTGAAGCCCACATGCCTAGAGCCCGTGCTCCACAACAAGAGAAGCCACCGCAATGATAAGCCTGTGCACCTCAACGAAGAGTAGCCCCTGCTCGCTGCAATTAGAGAAAGCCCGTGCGTAACAACGAAACCCCAACACAGCCAAAAATAAATAAATTAAATAAATAAATTTTAAAAAAAGAAGTGAATGAACAATATAAAGAATGTGCCAGAGTATAAGAAAATTCCACAGGGTTCTATTCCATGAATATTTCAACTTATCAGGTCAATCACAGAAGATATATAAACAAATTCAAAGGTAATTTTGCACTTCAAGTTGCAAACGTTCTGATTCTTCCTGCTACTCAATACTAGATCAAGGCCTTCTCACCACAAAATAGAATAATAATCTATTTGCTGCATTTTGTGCTCATTTTAAATTTACAATAAGTGCTACTCCACAAGGTTAAGACTTAAGTCTATGTGAACAATTCATACAGTATAAACAAATATGAAATTAAAAAACATGAAAGGTAAAAGGTCACTTGTAATCAAATAAATGAAAACTGAAATAAATTGACAGTAATAAAATGTTTAAACTTGTAGATAAAAGTCTAGCAGTATGTACAACAAAAAGTCAACAGTAGTCAGAGGATGGATTTATGAGCCCCTTTTATCATCGCTTTTGTACTTTACAGGAGTTTCAACAAACACATATGAAAGCTTGAAAAATAGCCATAATCCTTTAACCTGTATCCACACCCTTTGCACTGTGACTTTGCAGTTGTTCCCATGAAGAGATGGAATCTCTTTGCCCTCCTTCTGAACTTGGGCTGGCGTTGTGACTTGTTTTAGCCAACACACTCTAGCAGAAGAGACTGTGTGCCAGTTCCTAGCCTATGACTCGAGAGCCTTGCATGCTTGTGCTTGGTCCCTTGTGACATCTGCTTCTACCATGTGAACAAGTCCAAGCTAACCTGCTGGAGGATGAGAGACAAGAAGACCAAAGATCACCAACCACAGCTCCAGATACCTGAGATAGCCCAATTAAGATCAGCAAATCCAACCCACACCTGACTTGCAACTCATGGCAGACCTGTGACGGAGCCCAGGTGAAACCTGAACTATCCAGGTGAGTTCAGCCTGTATCACTGGCCTGTACATGAGCTGTACAGAAAGTTGATTTAAGCCAATAAGTGGCTTGTTAAGCATCAAAGCTTGCCAGTAGAGCATGCAATACCTTTATAATGAGAAAAATTAATCTTTTTAAGAAAGTAATGTGAGGCATTGCTAACCACTTAACTATAATGTTGTTTACACTGAAATATTAAAATATCTTATTTTCAATAGGTGTATATCTTTTTAATTGAAAAAAAAAGAAGAAGAAAACTAAAGTACCTCAACAGAGTAATTAAATTCCTTTGGAGCTCCAAGTTGCATTTAGCAAACCTTAACGCTGCCCTCATATATACAGGTCCCTGGTACCTTGATGACTAAGGCACCACTGCACTGCCAACCAGGATGTTTATGTGAGAGAAAGATAAATTTCCATTGTACTTAAGGTCTTATAATGGGTTTTATTGTTAGCCTAGTTTTTTGAAATTGGATAACTCATGACAAATCTATGTATTTAAGATACTATTCCATAAAATGAGGACTTAAATGCATAGATTTTATAAACATTGCCTTAGTTAAATAGCTGATATAAAAACAGATATTTTCATCACATATGAAAGAAATGATAGAACTAAGTTATCCTTGGAAGTCACATCAACCACCAGCAGCACTGACTGAGAACTTTCACTGTGCCAGTATCGTTACATCTATTCGTTTCATCTTTAAATCAACTTGGTAAGATAGGTATTATCATCGTCCTCATTGTACAGCTGAGAAAACTAAAACAGAAAGGTTAAGCAGCTTGCCAAAAGTCACCTAACTAGTAAGTAGCAGAGTCAGTACTTCAAACTCAGTCAGTCTGGTTCCAAAATCTGCAATCTTAACCATTTTAATTGACGGCCCCAAGAATTGACAGTCTGGGAAAAAGAGAAATGTGTCTGAACATAAAGAAAAAACGAGATTACGTTGAGGAGATTAAGAACTATATTAGTAATAGAAACATGAGAAATCAAGCAAATGAAAAGAGAAGGTAGAGAAAGAAAACATTTCAGAGAAAACAGAGTTGTATACCAAAGTGGAAATAAAAGAATGCATTTTTTTTTGGCTCAGTTGTGAATCACACCAATATAGTCATAGCAATGGAACCGCTAAGTAATGATCTGACCCAAAATTACACTATAACTCTATAGAGATATTTTTTAAAGTTTGGATATTTTGAGGAGGAGGAATGGCACATGCTGGGGGAAAGAAGTTTAATTAAAAATAGCTAAATTCTAGTAAGAAGTTAAAATAATAATGCCTAAAATTGTAAAAAGCAGTGTAAGCAAATTAGTTATAAACATGATGATATATTACAAGAAACTACTAGAAATGACTGCCTGTGGGGAGAGAAGCATGGATTTGGTAAAGGCTGAGGTATGGAACTACTATTTTTGGTTACATTATTTGCTTTAAGTTCTGTGTGTCATTTTAATTTAAAAGCTAGCAAATCTAACATATGAATTTTCTCTCCTTACTGGATGGAACTTAATTCTTGTCAGTGAGCATGCCGTTCTAGCTCACACAAAAACAATGTGCTTGGGCTTCCCTGGTGGCGCAGTGGTTGAGAGTCTGCCTGCTGATGCAGGGGACACGGGTTCGCACCCTGGTCTGGGAAGATCCCACATGCCGCGGACCAACTAGGCCCGTGAGCCACAACTACTGAGCCTGCGCGTCTGGAGCCTGTGCTCCGCAACAAGAGAGGCCGCAATCGTGAGGGGCCCGCGCACCGCGATGAAGAGTGGCCCCCGCTTGCCGCAACTACAGAAAGCCCTAGCACAGAAACGAAGACCCAACATAACAATCAATCAATCAATCAATCAATCAATCTTTAAAAAAAAATAATAATAATGTGCTTAATGATGCCAACCAAAACAAATTTAAAGTAGAAAATGCGAGTTCCTTTTCTGTGTACACTGATATTTGGCAAAAATATTTTTAAAGTCTTCTACCATTCAAAAACTACTTAAAGCAATTTTCTTCTCTTCAGAATGTATGAATTCATATATAATTCATGTATTTGCTAAAAAAAATAAAACAAAATGAAAAAACCCTCAATATCCTTATGACCTATTTTTGCCTGAAAGAGTAGATTCAGGAAATAAGGCAGCACAGGCTTTTAATCTTACTTCTCACTAGAAGAACCACAGATGAAAGCCATATTTACTTCAGTATCACTGATGTCCTGAATCATTCAATTATAAAACCAAAAAGTTCAAAAGACATACAAGAACAGCTTCTCCACAAGATGCCTACATCTGATAATGTCACTGACTCATTCCTTTTGAATCATAACTATTTTGTACATTTTTGACACTGTCTAAATTGCTCTTCCTTATCTATCTTTTCTAAATATCCCTCTGCCATTTTTAAAAAGTTTAATTGCATTTAAATGTCATCATTAGAATAAGTGATCCAGAAGTACTATTTAGTTACTTTTTCCTTCTAAATTTAGAAGGTACAAGTTTTATATCTATTGTATATTTGAGATAAGCAGAAACGAAATTTGAGAAAATTGCTGTGTAAAGAATGGATGATTGACCTCTTTTTACTTTCATCTTTGTAGTTTGTAAAGTGAGTGGCTGAACTGAAGAAATCCTTTCTGAATGGTGTAGACTAGACATAGAGGAGAGTGACCATAGCACAGATATTTGAACATAGAACAGTATATGGGGACCAGGTCCAAAAATGAGGGGTCAGATAGGTCAAGAAGAGCTGTGACAGGGACAAATGGTTTCACCCCCCCTCTTTGAAATGCAGACAGACTACATTTCTCAGCTGCCGTTGCCTCTAGCTGGGGACATAAAACTAAGTCCCTTAATGATAGCACAGAGCAAAGGCTCCCAAACCCCACCTGTGACCACAGTGTACTGTGTCGTGTAGTTTTTATACCTTTCAAAGAAGCAAATTAATCCTATGCCAATGGAGAAGTTAACGCAGTCAGTACATAGTCAAACTTTGGACCATATACTACAGGAGGGATTCACTGCCTTAATGAATGGCTATTGACAGCATATATTTCCATTCAATTACAAAATGGATCATTTTAATTCTGCACGAATTTTTTTTTTTAAGTAGCATATTTCTTGGCATGAAACTAGGACACTGGAGCAAATTGTTTCATTGATGCCCTCCACTCAATAGTGTTTAAATAGGATGCAAAATAGGGCAACCTTAGAAAGAAGGCTGCCTCTGGGGTCAGAACATCTTGGTTTAAAATCTAACTCTATCACTCATTCCTCTGTGAGCAAGTTTCTTAAACTCTCTCAACTTCAGTTTCAGGATAATACCACCTGGCAGAGGTTTTGTGACAATTAAATGGAACCATCTGTGCCATATATACCCAATACCTGACTCTAGACTGTCTGGGTTTGAATCCTGTTTGTGTGGATTTGGGCAAGTTGTTTAACTTCTCTAATCCTCAGGTTCCTCATGGATAAAATAGTGATAGTAACAGAATTTCTGGCAAGGCTGTTGTATTAAATGAAACAGTCCATTGGCCTATACAATATAGCACTGTGTCTAGTACAGAAGTGTTAAAAAAAGTGCATAAACACTAGGCAAATACACACATGGATTATCTCATTTAATCCTCTCAACTTTATGAAGTAATAAGTACTATTATAAAAAGATGGGCATCCTGCTTTAGCGTTAGGACAAAAGTAGCATTTATATCAAGCTATGAAAGGCCGCCATTTATTTTGCTAATCCAACGGGGGATATTTTCATCTTGAAAGAGAACATATTTTCTCTAACCAAGATGACAGATTAGATTAGTCGAGGTTACCTGTTTTATCGGCGAACTCTACAGAAGACTGAAACACAAAGGAGGTTCAACTTATAATGAGATTAAATAGAAGGGGGAAACTCCTTAGTCAAATTAAGATTCAAGAAATAAGGAACCGGGCTTCCCTGGTGGCGCAGTGGTTAAGAATCCGCCTGCTAATGCAGGGGACACGGGTTTGAGCCCTGGTCCGGGAAGATCCCACATGCCACGGAGCAACTAAGCCCGTGTGCCACAACTCCTGAGCCTGCGTGACACAACTACTGAAGCCCACGTGCCTAGAGCCTGTGCTCCGCAACAAGAGAAGCCACCGCAATGAGAAGCCCGCCCACCGCAAGGAAGAGTAGCCCCCGCTCACCGCAACTAGAGAAAGCCCGCATGCAGCAATGAAGACCCAACGCAACCAAAAATAAATTAATTAATTTAATTAATTAAAAAAAAAAAAAAAGAAATAAGGAACCCAGAGAACCTTAGGAACTAACCTAAAGAATGGGAATGGCGAGGATTTTCACTTTGGGTGTCTATTTCTCTCCCTTCCTCCCACCCACAGTGAACATGTATGCTTGACCTCACAGTCTTCTACTAGAGACCATCGTTTACCAAGTGGCAGGGGATGTGGCTGCAGTCCCATGTCACCCCAGACAAACCGCCCACAGAAAGTGCAGCTTTGTCTCCACACAGAAAGTCCCAGAAAAGAAGTCAGAACAGCTGGGCTGGAGCCACATCGCCATTCCCCGAGATGATGGAGGTCAGATAAGACAGCTGGCAGCCCCTTCAGAACCAAATGGAGTGGACTAAGAACAGTGCCCATGGGAAGACTGTGTCCCACAAAGAAAATAAAGGACCTATAATAGATGCTGAGACGTTAACTACTGGGAGAGAGCTGTGCACACAACCTCAAGTTAAAGCCTTGGGTAACTGTGACACTCTATAACTGAACCATTCTTGAACAGGATTTAGTGATATAAACGATATAGATTAAAATTATACGTTAGGAGAAAATTCATCTTTGAGTTAGCAAGTTACCTTTTTTTTTGGATGTCTAATACTTTAGCTTCCTAAGGAACTCTTTACCTAGTATCCTTTAAATACTTCACTGCAGGAATCATGGAGAGAATACAATTCCAGACTTGGGAAAATAACATCGTAATGAGGTTGCTGGAGGGGAAAACAGGTAATAGCTGAGGCTTCCCTGAAATATTTCCAACTGCATCAATTTAGTTCTGATTGTAAAGAGTGGCAAATGCTAGGGAATTACTTTTCTGTCAGTAAAATTCTATTAATGAGCATTATTAGGAATCACGCTCAACTCTGTTCCTTAGATATATTTACACCTTCTCATTGTCCCTTCATACGCAACATCTTTCCTATTTTCCTACTCTTCGTTTCTCTAGACTACATTCTGTTAATTTTTTTGACCTTGTCTTCTAGTTTACCAATTCTTTCTTTATCTGTTTATAATTTCTGGTTAAACCAGTGATTTTTTTCCTTTCATTTATTATTTCTCTTTACTAGACACTCCATTCTGTTCTTCAAATTGGCTTGTCTACTGCTTATATTCTCAAATGCCTCCTTTTTTTAATGTGACGCCCACTTTTTTGCAGTGTCTCTATGCTAGTTCTAATATCCGAAGTCTTGAGGGGCCTGTATCTTCCTTTTCTTGCTCCTGCTCAAAGGGACTCTATCTTCTTTTTGGAACTTTACCTGTAGGACTATTCTGAGGCCTGACTTGAAGTGACTCCAGAAAGAATTTTGTTGCCTCCTGACAGCTCTCTTGGGCACCAACAACCCGGAACCACTTAAATTAAATTACCTGCTTAAGAGTTTTCACACACTTAGGGGCACATATTGAAATTGTAATCCTGTGTAAGGGTCATATTGTGATCAAAATTCTTAGAGATTTCTTCTTTTCTCTCCACCAGCATAAAGTCAAGACAGGTAATATTTCTTCCTGACACTTCTGTACTTCACACCGTGGATGTGGCACGTGGAGTCCCACCTTTAAGCAAGGGCTCCTAGTAGATTCTCTACCTAAAGCAGGTCCTGGACTTTGTCTCCTGTCCCCACTGTTCCATGGAGTCAATCAGAGCAAAAGCTCAATGTTTCCAGGACCAGGCAAATACCTTCTGGAAGATTTTGGCATTCGCTTCTATCCCAGGGTTCTGAGGTTCACTTATTTCAAGACTCCCGAGTCCTAACTTCCAAGCCAGCTCTGTACACATTTAAAATAAACAAGCAAACAGGGGTGGAATGAATTGGGAGATGGGGATTGACATATATACACTACTATGTATAAAATAGATAACTAATGAGAACCTACTGTATAGCACAGAGAACTCTACTCAATGCTCTGTGGTGACCTAAATGGGAAGGAAATACAAAAAAGAGGGGATATATGTATACGTAGAGCTGATTCACTTTGCTGTAGAGCAGAAAGTAACATAACATTGTAAAGCAACTACACTCCAATAAAAATAAAAACAAACACACACACACACGCACACACCGTTTATTGCAGGGTATCTACCATTCCTCCATTACTACCAGACAAAGATATCTTACTCTACACTTACTCTTGACCCCTCCCTCTTCTTTCCCCTTCTTAAATTTATTTAGACACAAATATTTCATACGACCTAAGAAATTTCTAACCCATCCTTGTCTGCTAATCAAGCCCCTACCATTTCTTGGGAAGGCTGTTCAAACAGTCTCCTAGCTGTTTGAAGCGTCTCCTATCAAGCAATCTTTTTCTCACACTAACCCTTGGAGGTGGTGAGAGATGGACGGAAGTTCCAGACTGCCCCTTGGGCTCTAATCCATCCGAGCAGGTTCTAGTTTGTCCTGGCTCTACCTTGCTTCATGTCCATCTTCCCTTCCCAACAGTCTGTCCTGCAAACTTCAAGATACAGCACCAAACACAGAAGCAACAACCTTTCATGGACTATTTAGCTTCTACAACTGCACATATTATATATAAATATAATATCTTCTAGTGTTTTGCTTCTGATCAAACCCTGACTGATAGAGCAGTATACAGAGATCTGTCTCACTTCTTTAAAGAGCTGCAGCGTAATCCATCAAAAGAATGTAGTTTAATTTACTCAACCAAGCCCAAATCCCCTAGTGATGGACGAATGGGTTATTTCCAGTCCTTGTTCTTACAAATGGTGCTGTAATGAACAGTAACATTTTCTCAGACTTTTATCAGTGTATCTCTGAAATAGATTCCTAGAAGTAGACTATGAGCCAAACCATATTATTCCTAAGAGTTCTATCCCCTCCTTAAAGTGTGTAACTTCTTTTGGAAACCACACAAGCAACTGTGACAGAGATTGGTAGTTGTCAATATGTCTCTCCCATCACTGTGTAACAATAAAATTTTTAGTCTTTCGCCTAGTACCCAACTACTTTTTCAGCCTCCCTTGCGGCGAGGTGTAGCCCTGTGATTAAGTTCTGGCCAATGGGATGTAAGTAGATTTAATATGTGCAACTTCCAAGTCATTCTTTAAAGAGAAGATGACTCCCTTTCCCCTTCCACCTCCCTTTCCCCTTCCACCTCCCTTTCCCCTTCCGTCTCCCTTTCCCCTTCCTGGTGGCTGGAATGTATATGTGATGTTGGGAGTGGAGCACCCATCTGGGACCATGTTGAAGACAATAGAGAAACCAGACAGAAGGTCCCTGGTACCCTGATGACTAAGGCACCACTGCACTGCCAACCAGGATGTTTATGTGAGAGAAAGATAAATTTCCATTGTACTTAAGGTCTTAGAATGGGTTTTATTGTTAGCCTAGTTTTTTGAAATTGGATAACTCATGACTATATCTATGTATTTAAGATACTATTCCATAAATAAAATGAGGACTTAAATGCATAGATTTTATAAACATTGCCTTAGACTACTTAAAAGTTAGCTTTTGTGGCCTTCCTTATACTTGACCATGTCGCATTTAGTTAAGATTACTGGATAATTAACCTAAATGAGCTATTATGTAATAAACACAACTCCCATTTTACAAGGAATTATCAGCATCGTGTTTGTAATATAAGAATACACATCTGTATTTATTACTCTGTGAATTTTCCCAACATGAACTTTAAAAAAAAAAATTTAAATGTAAAGGTTCACATCTTTAGTCCCCTCTGTTTTGACTATTCTCAAATGTATGCTAGAAATTCAAGACGAATGAATGTCGGAAAAAAAGTCAGTCTATTTGAACGGATGAAGAAAATGTGGTACATACACACAATGGAATATTACTCAGCCATAAAAAGGAACGAAATTGGGTCATTTGTAGAGACGTGGATGGCCCTAGAGACTGTTACACAGAGTGAAGTAAGGTCACAAAGAGAAAAAGCAAATAACGTACATTAACGCATATATGTGGAATCTAGAAAAATGATACAGATGAACCGGTTTGCAAGGCAGAAATAGAGACACAGATGTAGAGAACAAACATATGGACACCAAGGGGGGAGGGGGGGCGTGGGATGAATTGGGAGATTGGGATTGACATATATACACTAATATGTATAAAATAGCTAACTAATGAGAACCTGCTGTATAGCACAGGGAACTCCACTTCACTGTACAGTAGAAACTAACACAACATTGTAAAACAACTATACCCCAATTAAAAAAAATAATAAAGTCAGTCTGTTAAGTTAGTGTTTATGGATACTACAAGTCTTCCTATTATTACCACTTAGAAATTATCAGGCTACTCTGATCTTTTAAAAGAATCTAAAGCATCTTCTTTTATTTATTAGACTCTGTCAATACAGAAATGTCTTCCACAAAGCACAATAATCCAGATTATTGAATCAAAATACACCATTCCTTGTTACATCATTCCAAACAACTTTAATTTTGGAGTTTCCTCCACCAGTGCAAAGCAGATCTGAGAGATGAACAGACAGAGCTAGAGAAAAGGGGGCTGCACGTAGGCAGCAACTGAAGAATCAGCGTGAGAACATTCAGAGCCCCTGTTCACATCCCCGTCCTCACAAAAGAGCAGAAACCAAAATATGGTCAGCTGCAAGATACGGATTTCAACCAGAGGCCAAGGCTAAGAAAACTATGGGTTAAAAGCATCCTGAACTGTACATAAGAACCAAGAATTATAAAAAATAAATGGAGATAGTTATTGCTTTAGAACTGACATTATGCACTGGTTCTCAAAAGTTAGTATGAGTCAGAAGCACCTGGAAGGCTGTGAAGACAGAACGAGCTGGGCCGTCCCCAGGGGTTCTGATTCAGTAGGTCTTGAACTGACTGAGGCCTGACAGCCTGCATTTCTCATAAGCTCCCACAGTGCTTCTGCTGCTGGCCCAGGGATCAAGCTTGAGAACCACCTGGAGAACACTCATATAAAGATTTCAGTGGCTAACTCTTTTCCAAGCCTACTTTCTTTGGCAGAGAAATTCTCCAGCTATGAAATAACTCTTTTTTAGTCTTTACTGGGACAAGAAAAGATTCAGTTAAGAATCCCTGAAATGACAAATAAACAATCACAGGGAAACTGCTGAAAAACTTTTGAGCCTCGATCCTCATCAGGGTCTTTCATAATCTCTCCCAGGGCCAAACCTACAACAAATTTCTCAAGCTCATTCTCTTAGCCGGAATCCTATAACATTAAACATTTCCCTCACCAATCCTGATATCAAAATCCATAGCAAAGTGAATATTACTTTTCTAAATGTTTCTTAGTCTCCATTTATTAAAAACTGGGGGAAAAAAAACTGTATTAATTGATTAGCTTGAATTGGTTGGCCTTACAAATATAATACTCATAGGGTATTCATAGTAATTAGAAATCAAATGGCTACTCAGTATATAACATTGGTGTTTTCCTTTTCACCTCAAGATTATAAATTCTTTTGTTATTTTTTATTCCATAATGGGATACAGATAACTATAGAGTTCCACAAAAATGTAGAGATTCAATTTAAAGTATGCTTAAATTAAGAACAACTGGAACTCTGATAAATTTCCAGCAGAAATGCAAAATGGCATAACCACTTAGTCTTCAGTACATTCTTACAACATTCAATCTACTCTGACACATCAATTCTATTCCTGGATGTTTATCGCCAAAAAAAAAAAAAAAAGAAGGAAAGAAAGAAAGAAACAGTATGTTCACAAAAACACTTGTGTAAGAATGTCTCTAGAAGCCTTGTACAAAATAGGCAAAAACTGAAAACAATGATGATCATTTGTCCATCAACAGGGGAAGGGATAAACTGTGATATATTCATACAATGGAAATGTTACTCAGCAATGAAAAAGGAATAAACCACTGATACAAGCAACAACATGAATGAATCTCAAAACCATTAGGCTGAGCAAAAGAAGGCAAACACAAAAGTATATATACAGCACTGTATGACTTACTTATATGAGGGCCCAAAGCATATGCAACTAATCTGTGCTGAAAGCAATCAGAAAGTGGCTAAGTTTGGGGTAGGAAGAATGGATTGGCAGAGAAGAGGCAGGAAGGAGCTTCCTGGAGCAATGAAAGTTTTCCAGTCTTGTTTTACATAGTAGTTACATGGATGTAGAGGACTGTCAAATCTATCCAACTGAACACTTAAAATGTCTGCATATGTATTTAAATGTACGTAATTCACATCACAATAAAACAAAATGTTTTTAAGCCTAACTATTCGAGGAAAAGAATGGTTTGCCAAAGCAATGTTCCCTAAATTTGAAATAAAATACACTTTAGGCAGAATAAACAGTTTGATGTTTAAATGTCCATTACGGTTGATAAAGAAGCAATGATAGATGAGTGTTTACAGAATTATGATTCTGAGCTAGAAAGAGGGTGATCAAACATTTCAGTTTGCCTTAGACGCTCATGTTAGAAAACCAGTGTAGACCTGATGTTACAAAACTAATAGTGCCCCCTTCACTATCAAAGGAATCCTAATTTAGATGAAGACCTACAAGGACACTTTAGCTAAAAGGACATTTGATATTATTTAGTACAATGAGCTCATTCACCTTTTCCACTCAACCCACAACTACTTAACATCTACTATGTAGCCAAACACAATCCCTACTTTCTTGCTACCACTTCACATTGCTTCCCTGTTTCCAAAATTAAAATTTAAATAGCTAGATGGATTTTCTCTAAAGTTAACTTAAAATATACAGCTGAGGACAAACTAAATATAGAAGACATCAGAATTATTTTTTCTACAGGGAAATGTAAATCAAGCTTATGAAAGAAAAATTATAATTTTGAGCTATGCAAAACAAAATGTATAAAGATGTTCATAAATATAAAATAAAGGAAAAATTTACCTGCTGCCCTGTAAAGTATTTTAGGTTCAAAAAATATACAAGGATTTTTATCCTCTATGCATGACAAAAGAAGTCCCTTGGCCTGGAAAGGGCTTCTGGGTATAACCACCTGCAAAAACAGATTTTTTTTTAAGACAAGTTCAGTGAAAATGAATCCCAGTAAACTCACATATAAGGGTTGATATTTAAATAACCAATTGTTACTAATTAAATATAGAAATCTTGTATTTTTAGACTAATTACCATTTATCATAAAATTCACATATTGTCCAAAATGATCCCATTTGTTCCACAAATATTTATCAGATGCCCACCATATTCTGGTAATTAAGATACTGCTATTCTCTCAAGGAGTTAAACTTGCATATACATAAAAAATAAAAGGAAACCACAAAGAGCATTCATCAAAACAAAAAAGTAAATTTGTAAATATCTTCCTGTATTTACTTACAAAGAAATCTTTTCTACTAATACCCTACTGCTACTTTTCAAAGGTATGCAACTCTCTTCTCCAATTTTAAGATCCCAAAATCTCCTCCTTTCCCATGAAAACTCTGGCCTTCATTTCCTAAGTGGAAAAATAATCCACTGAACTTTACGATCCAGGTAACATAATGTGCAGTTACTGCAAAGCTAAAAGAAAAGTGTGGACGCTGCACATTTCCAGTTGGGGAAAGGGCTCAGGACCTTCTTGAGAATGAGAGTGATAATGAGGAAGATGATGGTAATAACAGCAGTTAGCATACGTGTTAACTGTTGATTAATCCACTATGTGGATTAATTCATGCTCACAGCAACCCCATGAAGTAGCAATTATTATTTTCCCCAATTCACAAATAGAGACTGAGGCTTAAAGAGAGACAAGTAGCCTGTCCAAGGTTACCTCGATTGCTAAAGCAAGGATTCTTGCCTGTTCTGACTGACCAAGCTCTTAATTTCTACACCATTTTGCCTCAAATCACAAACTCTTGTCCAGTTTAATGATTGTTAAATAACTGCATAAAGATGTTACATAGGAAGAGTTATCATTAAAATAAACCTGAATTTATCACAAAGACTCAAATAAGATTCCTTGAAGCAAACTATATTTGGCTTTCAAAATCATTTTTATACGATTTTATTGAAGAATTTTTATTTAAAAAATAAAATAACACAAATCTCACTATTTTCCAAAAAGAGACTGTTAAATACATTGCTCATCATAGCACACAATGTCTTTATCTTATGTTCCTATTTTAGTTTTAATTCATCTGCTTTCTTCATGTGTTTATTTTTAGCCTTTTGTACTATATGTATATTCTCATTTGGGATAAAATAAAAGAGAAAGCATGGGGGGAGAGAGGTAGGGGTGAGAGAAAAGAACTGCTCTTAAAAATACTGGGTAACATCATAAACATTAAATGTGAATCAATCTTCAGCTCAAGCACAAAAATAACTGTTGCCTCAAATGTGGTTTTTGTCCCAACCTACCATTTCTAGCTTACATTGAAAAATTATGCAACCCCTACTTAACTACAAAATTTTACAACTTTGATCTGGTAGAAAAAACAATAAAACAGACACACTCACAAATGACTCATGTTATCAAAAACCAGACATAAAGCTCTGGGTAGACATATCTATGAGTTTTTATATTGATTCCCTGGAAAGCTCTTCAGAAAATAGAAAAGAAGATAATGTAAAAAATTAAGACATAAAATAAGCAAAATATATATATTTTTTTAATCAAAAGACCCAAGCTGTTGTGGAAGATCTAAGATTATTGAGAAAGGCTATAAAAGACAGATGCTTCAAAATTAATTGCTTGAGCAAGTATTACATTACCCTGGACTGGAAAACATACCTAGGTAACCAAGTCTTCTGTCAGTCTATTTAAAAGTAAGAAAGAGACTAAAAGCAAAATTTTATCCCTGTGACTTTGAGGTAAATATGCACTAAGCAGTAGATTTATTAAAATTACTCCAGAATCAACTGTTAAGTGAGAAAGCCCCATTAGAAAGAAACAGAGCTTTTTGCTCAAATGGAATTTGCAAGTAAGGCCTTTTTGCTGAACAAATCTGTGAAAATTGCCAAAGATTGATAGGAATGTATATCTTACTTTGTCAGTTTCATTTTTCACGTCTTGGTAATATATGTTATTTTGATAAATAAAGATGATTTCTATCGCAAAAAAAAAAAACAAAAAGAAAGAAGGAGAGCTTTGAAAGAGATGGAAGAGAAACTATGTTCTCGGTCTTATTATTTGAAGTCTATGAAATTCACATCGGGGTCAAGCCAGCACTGCTTCAAGGAAAATATTCTATAAACCTGGGTGTTGGGTGCTTAATCTAAACGAAATAAAAGCTCTCTTTCTTAAAAACAATTCAGTTCACATAAATTCCAAAAATCCTGATTGCTTTTCTCTAGATAGCCATATTAGTTAATATTAATCGAATGAACCAAAACGGAAACATCAAATGGAGAGCAAATAAAGTACATAAGTGAGAATACCTTGATTCCTGGGCAATGGGCAAAAAAAGCTTCAGGACTCTGGGAATGATAGAGAGCCCCATGGCCAACACAGCCCCAAGGGGACCGGATGGTGAGGCTTCCACAATTAAAAAGATCCCCAGAGCGATAGCGATACTTGGCGGCTTCATTAACGATCTGAGGGGGAAAGAGAGAAGGGACATGTCATGATGAGTCATTTTTTCCCATCCATTTTTATAAGCCATTTTATTTGATCTTTAAATATATGTCCATAACAAAATAGCTCAAAGGTAACAAAAAGTTCCTAAGATAGGGGGTGGGAGAGTGGAGGTAATTCTTTAACACTTCACGGACTTCCCTTAGAAAGGCTCGATTATGGTAAAATGCAATCTTCTTACCTGATCAAAAGCAGGGAAAATATAATCTGCAAACTGAATTTCTGCAATGGCGGTAGCACCAGTGACTGCAATTCCAATTCCAAATCCAACAATTCCTTGTTCACACAATGGGGTATTAAAAACTCTGTCTTTACCTACAAAAGAAATGAAAGTCATCTTAATGTGACAAATGAGAGTAATGTAATGTACAATACAACTGAAAATTCACTGAGTTAATAATGGTGAGATAAAAGAAAAAAGCATAGAACACGTGGATGAAACAGAAAAGAAATGGTATGATGGTTGGTTTCAATGCAAACGTAGTAATTATATTAACTCTAAGTAATCTAAATATCCTAATTAAAAGAAAGATTGTCACACTGGGATACAAGAAAGCAAAACCTAACTACTTAAAAAAACAAACAAACAAACACTCAAACAATAAAGATAAATGTAAAGAAAGAAAAAGAAGGAAAAAACACACAATGGAAAACCTAACCAAAAGAAGTTGATGTCACTACGTTAATAGCAGACAAAGTAGACTTTAAGGGAAAAGGCATTACCAGAGATAAAGAGGGAAAATTCATACTGTTAAAGGGTTCAATTCATAAGGAGCACATAATTCCAAATTTATAGTCATCTAATAACACAAGCTCCAAATAAATAGAAAAAATTAACAGAATTAAAAGGATAAATAGATAAAATTCCCAATATAGTAGGAGATTTTCATGTACCAGTCTCACTGACAGAAAAAACACACCAAAATAAAAAGGTAAAAACTATTGAACATTTGAACATGATTAGCAAACATAACCTAATTGACATACTACACCCAAGAGCTAAGAATACAAATTCTTTTCAAGTAAACAGAGAACACTGACACTAACTGACCACAGCGTGGGCTATATATCCAATCAACAACTTCCAAAGGATTAAAATCCTACAGAGTGTATTCTCAGACCATGGTGGAATTAAGCTAGAAATCAATAGTAAAGTTTTAAAAAAATATATGCACCCCCATGTTCACTGCAGCATTATTTACAACAGCCAAGATATGGAAGCAACTCGAGTGTCCATCAATGGATGAATGGATAAAGAAGATGTGATAGATAGATAGACAGATAGACATACATACACACACACACACACACACACACACACAAACACACACAATGGAATATTACTCAGCCATAACAAAGAATGAAATCTTGCCATTTGCAGCAACATGGATGGACCTAAAGGGTATTATGCTAAGTGAAGTAAGTCAGACAGAGAAAGACAAATACCGTGTGATCTTACTCATATGTATAATCTGAAAAAAAAAAAAAGAAATAAAACCAAAACACCAGGCTCATAGGTACAGAGAACAGGTTGGTGGTTGCCAGAAGTGGGGTGGAGGGTTGGGGAATGGGTGAAAGTGGTCAAAAGCTACAAACTTCCAGTTACAAAACAAATAAGTCATGTAATGTACAGCACAGTGGCTATGGTTAATAATACCGTATTGCATAGTTGAAAGTTTCTGAGAGAGCAGATCTTAAAAGTTCTCATCACAAGAAAAACTTTTTTAACTATGTGAGGTGACGGAGGTTAACTAGACTAATTGTGGTGATCATTTCACAAAGTATACAAATACCAACTTATGTTGGTTGTACACCTAAAACTAATATGTCAGTTATGCCTCAAAAAAAATTTTTTTAAGCCTTGTGTTAGAAAAAAAAATTTAAATATACGTCTAAATAACCCATGTCTCAGAGAAGAAATTATAAGGGAAATTAGAAAGTATTTTGAACTGAATGATAATGAAGAAACTACGTGTCACAACTTATTGAAGTTCCCATTTCGGTAATGGCAGAGTAGCTTTTGTCATACTAGCCCTCCCACATCTAATGATTACAAATCTGGACAGAATATAACAAACTACTTAAAGGTGTCAGAGAACCAAAAAGCAGGTCTGAACAGAAGGAGACTTGACCCTTGAAAGAAGGAGACTTGACCCTTGACCCACATGCAGGACGGGCCCCACCTTTATCAGGCTTGTTCCCAGGGGGGACTCCCCAGGCTGACATGCGACAGCTAGAACTCAGACACACAGACTCGGTCCTGTTGACCTGAGGTGTCAGGGAATGGAGTCTGGGGCTGCCAGTGGCTGGAACCTGAGACACTAAGTCCCTCAAAACAGGGCACTCCATGGGGGCACCCCAAAATCTGTGCATGCACTCTGCTCAAACCCTCGGCTGACCCCGTGCCTGCAGCAGATGACAAGAGCTGGGACCCACCGGGCTGATCAGAAATGTCAGCGGTACCCACTAAAGACTTTTAGACACTCTTCCAATGAAAGCATCTTGATAAACACCTTAGGTTTTCCATTCATCCGCAGGATACGTTATTAGCATACAACTCTACTCTCACCTGAAATTTTACCACCTCTCAGCCAGTATCAGTATTTCATGAAAAATTCTCATTTCAGGGAGTTGGATGGACAGAAGCAGTGGCCACAGTCTGGCCAGGGGATGAAAAGTCTGGGGACCAATCGGGCTTCGTGTTTCATTTCCATAATCCAAGGATACCAGTTCTTCCTGTTGCACAGAACTCACTTTCAGCTCAATCATTCCTTTGACCATGAACCGCAAATGGGGTGAGTGCTGGGAAATGCCAACTAGACATATCCTGCAGTTTGTCATCATGGTCTGGGACTGTCTTCTGAAATTGTGACCTCCATCCCTCATCAGTTTCCTATCTGACTGCAAGTAGCTTGATAACTGCTGAAGATCTACACTTCCATTAGACCAAGAACAATTCACTGGTAGAAGATGAACACAGATTCCAGCTGCCACCTGTGGAATCCACATCTCTGAATACCGGAAGCACCGTAAACAGATGAGCAGGGTTCCTATCTCTTCTTTGCTACATCAAGTGCCCGGATTCAGATATTTTTCATCTCAATAAACATAGCCCTTTTTGCTGCTAGAAGTCAAAAGTTGAGTTTCTCAGAACTCTTACTCCAAAACAGTTTGAGGAAACTGTTTAACAGCTCTCGCCAACAAGTTTCTATGCTCTAACAGAAACTGCTTCAACATGAACTAAATAATAAAAATCTGTTTCTTAAAAAAAAAAAAAAAATATATATATATATATATATATATGTATATAAAGAAGAAAAGCAAGTATAAAATTTTTAAAAATCTGTTTCTATTTTCTCCCAAACAGGTCAGGATTGAGGGTAAGAGTACAAATAAAATGCACAATACTGATAACTTCCTTTACTTTAGAATGCAATTAACCTAACATAAAGTTCATACACATAGTATCCCAATGGGTGGATTAATACATACAGGGATTGCGCTGTGAGTTAAGACAGATCTGGGTTTAAGTGCTATCACCACAAGTTACTAAACTCCCTATGGCTCAGTTTCATATCTGTAACAGACCAATCATGATACTGAAAAGACAAAAATAATTCATACATGTATTCAAATGTTTACAAAGTACCTAATATTGTCTAGATGCTATTCTAGATGCAGAGGATACAGCAGCAAAGAAAACCAAAAAAAATCCTATCCTCATGGAACTTAGATTCTGGTCGGGGAAAACAGACAATAAAAACAAAATAAATGAGTAAAATACATAGCGTGTTAGATGATGACAAGAGCTGCAGAGAACAGTAAAGCAGGGAGTAAGTGATCAGGGGAGAGGAAGTGGAACTCCTGTGGTTTTAAACAGGGAGATAGGGGAGGCACCACTGACAGGTGACATTTAAAGGAAGAGTTGAAGGAAGTGAGGAAATGTACTGTGAGTACATCCCAGGGCATCAGTGTTCTGGACAGAGGGACCAGCAAGTGCAAAAGTCCTGGGGTATAAATATGTTTAGCACTTCAGAGGAAAGGTACGAAGACCAGAGTGCCTGGTATGGAGTAAGAGAAATAGTGGTAAGAGAAGAAGCTGAAGAGTTAAAAGGATGGGCTGGGGCAGTGGCACAGGTCAGATGGGGCCTCGGGGTGGGGGGAGGGTCACTGTAAACAGTCTGAGTTTGACTGTGAGAATGAGTGAGTCAGTAAGTAGGTGAGTGAGACAGGAAGCCAAGGAGCAAAGTCACGCCATCCTCCAAGTTGCATTTCAGCAGGATCCCTCTGGCTGGTATTTGGTGAACAGCCTGTAAATAGGCGAAAATGTGGACACAGCAAGACTGATGATAGGCTGCTGCAATCATCCCAGCAAGAGATGATAATATGGAACGGCAGGAAAGGTGTGAGTCTCCAGGTATAGTCTAAAGATAGAGCATCAGAAGGATTTACTGAGGAAAGGGACGTGCAGTATGAGTCAGAGAAACGCTAAGGATGATTCAGTGGCTTTTGGCTTGAGTAGCCTGAGGAGAGAGCTACCACTGCCCAAGGAAGGGAAAACGAGGAAGCAGCATGTTGGGATGAGAAACCAGGAGCCCGGTTGTGGAGATGTTACGTTTGAGATGCCTTCAGACATTAAGGTAAAGCCACTCATTAGACTGTTGGATATATGAGTTGAAAGTCTTCAGCATGAAGATTGCATTAAAAAAAACATGTGATTGGATGAGATTCCCAAGCACATTTAAATGGGTACCTAGAGAAAGGAGAGACCCAGTGTTAAAAAGACATGAAAAATAATGAGCAAAGTTGAGAACGAAAAAAAGCCAGAGTTTGGAGGAGAAATAGTAGAACGTGCTGGCCTAGAAGTCAAATGAAGCAAGTGATTCTAAGACCAGCCTGTGCCAGTTGAAAGTGAGATGAGGGCTGAGGAATTTCTAACTGGTGACCCAGACATAACAGTGTCTGCCACGCGGGAGGGAGGGAGAAAACAAATGCCTAATTCAAGAGGGATGGGAGAAGAGAAATTGGAGACAAGAAATAATGACAATTACTTGGAGAAATTTTGCTGTAAAGGAAAGAAGAGAAAAGGAACAACAACGAGCTGGAGAGGAATATGGAATCAATAGAGGGATTATTTTAAGATGGAAGAAATAACAGGATATTTGAAGGCTGACAGAAATGATCAATAGAGAGGGGGACATTGATGGTTGAGAAGATTAATGAAATGGAGAGAAGGAAGAACGATGTGTTTGAAGGTGACAGAGGCAGGGGTCTGGTGTGGAGAGGTGACAAGAACCCTGACGTTCATTCAGAGTGCAGGAGGAAAGCATTTGCGGGCACTGATGCTGGTACACAGACAGATGCAATGGCAAGAGCCTGCCGAAGTTCTATGTTCGCTGCATCTATCTTCTTAGTAAAATGTGAAACTAGATTATTAGCTAAGGGTAAGGACAGGGGAGGCAGTGTTGAGAAAAGAGTGTATGAAATAGTCATCTGGGAAAATGGAAGAGTGAATGAAGCAGGAACATGCAGCACGAGTGGGCTGTGGAGATCACTAGCCTTGAACGGAAAGCGAGGTCAGCTGGCAAGATGACATGTTTTGTTCCAGCAATATTCAGCCCAGGATTTAGGATTTAGACAGAGATGCATTTAACTAGCATTGGATTTTGCCAAGCAAATCATGGCATGGAATTTAAACTGGGTATAAAGAGAAGAAAAGTCATCAGGGGAGTAAGAGTCAGGGACAGGGTGGTGGGATTCGTGGATTTTAAGAATCAATAAGGGGCTTCCCTGGTGGCGCAGTGGTTAAGAATCCAAGGGACACGGGTTCGAGCCCTGGCCCAGGAAGACGCCACATGCCGCGGAGCAAATAAGCCCATGCGCCACAACTACTGAGCCTGCGCTCTAGAGCCCGTGAGCCACAACTACTGAGACCACGTGCCACAACTACTGAAGCGTGCATGCCTAGAGCCCGTGCTCTGCAACAAGAGAAGCCACGACAGTGAGAAGCCTGCGCACCGCAACAAACAGTAGCCCCCGCTCACTGCAACTAGAGAAAGCCCGTGCGCAGCAACGAAGACCCAACACAGCCAAAAACAAATAAATAAATAAATAAAATTTATTAAAAAAAAAAAAAGAATCAATAAGGTCAAAGGACTGTTGGAGTCAAAGCACTGGAGGCAGTGAGCCGGGGAGGTTCAAGGTAGACATCAGAGCTGGGGAGGCTTCCAATTGAGATGATGGTGGGACTGCAGTTACTAAAAGTTCTTCAATGACCAACAGCCTTGACTGGGTCAGAAAAGAATAAATAATAACCTGAATTACTTCTTTCTGAATTTAAGACAACTGAGTAAGATTAACATTTCAGATAAACTTATGGTTATTGATAATACAGATAATAAGAATAGGAGATATTCATTTGCAGCAACATGGATGGACCTAGAGATTATCATACTAAGTGAAGTCAGAAAGAGAAAAACAAATATCATATGATATCACTTATATGTGGAATCTAAACCAAGACACAAATGAACTTAACTACAAAACAGAAACAGACTCACAGACATAGAGAACAGACTTGTGGTTGCCAAGTGGGGGTAGGGGGAGGGTTGGATTCAGAATTTGGGGTTAGCAGATGCAAACTATTATATAGAGACTGGATAAACAACAAGGTCCTACTGTATAGCACAGGGAGCTATATTCAATATCCTGTAATAAACCATAATGGAAAAGAATATGAAAAAGAATATATATATATGTGTGTAACTGAATCACTTTGACGTACACTAGAAACCAACACAACTTTGTAAATCAACTATACTTCAATTTAAAAAATAAAAAAATTAAAAAAATAAAAGATATTCATACAACATGCCACTTTCTTATATTTCGGTACCTTTCCTTAAGTTTTGGGCTAATATCTTTGTGTAACTCCATGATCCCCTGAGTCAATAAAAACATGTGTAGAATGCACAAGTGTAGGTGGTTGATCATTTAAATAACTGACTCCAACTTCTCATTTGTTAAAGATTAAGTATAAAGTCATACCACCACTTTCTAGCAGTTTTTCTTCTGTGAAGGGAACGTGATAAGAAGTTTGACACCACTGGCAGCGTACTGTCTGTTAAAGACATCATCCACTAAATGATGCCAAACGTCACCAGCAGTTGACGTCTCTGGCCAAAGAATCACAGATGGGCAAACTGAGTCCACCAGTGAACCCCGTTCCCTATGACAACATCTAGGCCACACCTGTGGACCAGAAACAGTGAAAAGAGTGCAAAGAAACAACACTTAGGAAAAAGCGGCAGTGTGGTTTAAGGTGACAACAAATAAGAAAATTGAAGATCTCAGTATCTTCAATGCCTACACATTTTTTGGAACGCATAACTAGTTTTAAATTAGAGTTTTCCTTGTGAATAAAGTGGTCCTGTAAGTTATTAAATCCACCTGGGGTAAAATTAAATTTTTCCCAATAAAAATTTCTGAAAAGGCAGCTCTAAAACTGCCCATTTCTATCTAAGGAACTAGGATTTCCTTAGGACACAAATCTGAATAGGTCAGAACATCCTTCCAGAAAAAAGATCAACTCCATCAGAGAAAGCACTCAAGTCCCAGATTCCTTGAGCAGAAAGATAAACAAGGACATAAACATTTGTGACTAAGATACAAAACACAGGAAATAAATGTCATTATAGACACAATTTTAACAGGGCAGGTAATATATCCCAGTAATTTTAGTCACATACTGTCTGGAATATGTTGTGATATAAAGTTTGCTGGTGAAGAATTTAATAAAGATGAAAAGCATTTGTTTGAGGGTCAAATAAAGCAAAAATACAAAGTTAATCCAGATCACTTCTAGTCTTAAAATAAGAGGTAGAAAAGAACAGAACATTACATTCATTAGATAAACAGGCCAGATAGACATTTAGAAGATAAATATGCAAATAAATGTTTCTAAACACACTAGGTAAGACGAGCATACAAGTTATCTTCCAAACTGAAATATGTCTGGGAGTATTGGGATACCAAAAATAATGAACAGATGTTAACTGATCAACAGGCATAACTGAGCAGTCCCAGGAAAACAGGATTGTCCTCAGTAAACCAAGACTTATTATTGGAGGTAAGGAATATTAATACTTAGGTGGAAAGTATATAAAGTGTATAAAGTAATAGGGGAAATATAAACCACCTAGGCCATAACTAATCTGCCATATGTTAGCATACTAAATTTGGCTACTCATGACCCAAAACTAGAAAAACGAAAAAGTGAGTTGAATAGGCACTCCTACCATCAAGGTAGCGGTCATGGTCTCCTGCCTGGGGTGGGCACTCTGACGCATGCAGCCCAGCTCCCCGGTCCATGAAGAACTTGCAGCCCTGGTTGCTGGGAGTGCTGTCAGCCTCAACTACACTGACCTCCAAGCTCAGGGTCATGCTTGGTGGCCAACATCCAACGATTGATCAGCGTTGAGAGTATAAAGGCCTGGGGTCATTGCAGCCCACCTACGGACAACTCAAAAGGGTCATTACGACTCCAGACACCCCACAGGTTGGCCAAGGCCATTCTTGGACCTGCATCACTCTGGACAGTCTGATTAATTAATCCTGTAAATTAACAGTAAAATGGGAACATAGATGATTAATAATCAGCCCCCATCTTCTGATTAATCCTGCTTTCCCTGGAAAGCAGCACTATATTTATGGTTCCAGAAGATGCCAGGTTCCAAGGCCTCCAGATTTAGTAAGTGTACCTCTACTTACAATGATCTTACAGTAACATTCTCCAAACTGTAGCCTCCAGGCAACAAGAGCTAGAAAGTGCTATTTGTGAGTTTTGTTCTATAGATTCTACATTTATTATTCTGAATACTCCTAGCAAAGAGATCTGGGTTATTAAAATAGATAAGACAGAAAAATTAAAGAGGATAAAAATCAACCAGGAGCAAATGTGCTTAGTAAATGTTTATTGAATGAATGGATAGATGAAATGCAGGAGGTCCCACTGTAACCAATGAGTCTACCACTCTAGGTGCAGAACCAACAATGTCCAGATCCAGCAAAGCCCAAATCAGTTCCGAGGATTCAATGACCGGATTAGAATTTGTGAGCTCCTCTACTGAGAATGCAGACGACATCTCACTCGTCTTTGAACACTCAATAGTACCTAGCACAGTGCCTTGAATTTAGTAGTCATTCAATAGTTTTACTTGAATGAACAGGCTTAAAAGGCCCATCAAGCTTGGGCTGAAAAAGCACTTAGTCTATGACAATCAGGATGTAGTAATGTCCCACAATGTTTGAGTCCCAAGTGCTCAAAACATATAGATATGACAGCAAGGCAGATAGTAGTTTACCTGAAAATGTAGTAATACATACATGACATTTTGCATTTAAATAATGGGAAAATGTGACAGAGAAGAGAGAGCATAGACTCACCCAGGCATACAGAGGAGAACTATCTTCAGTCATCTCTAGTACCTTAAATAGTCCTTGACATACAACATTTTAAAAATATCTGTTCAACAGATGAATGGATGAGAAAAACGAATGACCAAAATAACATTAAAATAAGAAATGATGGCCAAAATCAGGGGAAATTATAAAATCATCTAATAGAAACTGAAATAGGAAACATCTGGTTGGGGTTAGCCACTATAATTATGATATAATAATGTTCAATATCATAGACCAGGACTTCTCAAACCAAGTATTAGATGGACAACTTTTAAAGGAAAAATATACTCTGCATTCCTAATGTCAACTTAAATCAATTATAATATATTTTAATTTATACAAAATTAAACTCAGCATTTATTACCCTGATAAAAAGATAAAGGCAAAGCAAACTTTTAAATACAAAGAAAAAAAACACTGCATAACCAATTAAATTCAAGTTAACAGCAAAAATGGAGTATAAGAAATAATGGTTTTCTGCTGTAGCAATGTAGCTTCAGATAGGATTCTATCTATAATCCTTCTGATTTTTTTTAATTAATCATTCTAATGAAAAAAAATGCCTTTTCACTTAAATTCACTGTACAAAATAGTATACGTAACCTCATGGCCTTCTTTGACAATTGAGGATAATCAGACCTCATACTAAAAAAAATACCCAAGGCATTCCTTGAATGCTAATTTTAAGGAAGTTACATCCAGATAAAGTTGGTATCACAGCCATGTTGAAATCCTCATTAAATGCGTATCTATTCAATTATTGCTGGAATCAGGTATAGAAAATTCTTCAGTGTGTACTTACTGATATACTGAATATTAATGAATGGTTGAAAGGTAAATGGAATCTATTAAATTCATCTGTCTGTAACTTGAACATGTTATTGCTATAATGCTGGTTCCCCTGGGTATGGCATACAGGGATGCTATTAAAACAGTTTGTTATTTGAATTTCAGTGAATGCTTCATAGACTTCAGACACTGTGAAGTAGCTGGCCTTCACGTAGCACAAACACCAATTTATCACATGGCAATATTTGATTACATGGCAAGTGATCCAGATGATATGCTTATATTATGTTTTTAAGATTATCACTGATATTAAAACCCTCAAATTTTAAATCTCACTGAAAACGTGAAAACTCCCAGAATAGTTAGCTAACACAAGTTAGAGAAAAAATATCCTAGGAAGCGACTTCCCTAGTGGTCCAGTGGTAAAGAATCTACCTTACGGTGCAGGGGACGCAGGTTCGATCCCTGGTCAGGCAACTAAGATCCCACATGCCGTGGGGCGGCTGGGCCCGTGTGCCACGACTACTGAGTTTGCATGCCTCAACTAGAGCCCGCCTGCCGCAAACTACACGCTCTGGAACCCACGCACCACAACTGCAGAGGCCATGTGCCCTGAAGCCTGTGCACCACAACTAGAGAGAGAAAACCCACATGCTGCAACTAGAGAGAAGCCCGCACACCACAACGAAGAGCCAGCGTGCCTCAGCAAAGATCCCCCATGTGCCGCAACTAAGACCTGATGCAGTCAAAAATAAAAATAAAATAGACAAATAAATAATAAAAAAATCTTTAAAAAAAAGTCTTGGGAAAATATCAAATAAAATAATTCCACTGTTCAACTTTAGAAGAAAAATTCTGCTTAGGAATACATTGAAAAAAAATGGTTTTTAAAATAAATTACCCAAGGAGAGTACAGCAATTGTTTAAAAGCACTATCATTAGAAAAAAACTTATCATGGGGTAAATTAATCTTTAATTTAGAAATCTTCATTTAAATGGAAGGGCATATAGGAACACTCTTATTATCTACTGGAGGAAAAAAGTTCAAAGTTATACCTATAAGGAATTCCACAGGGGGAAAATATGTTCTTTAAATCAAAAGCGAAAACTAGGTAGAGAATCTGTGAAATAACTTAAGGATCATGTAAAAATTATGGTTGGGTATGAAAGGATAGCAAACAGAAAAACAAATTACAGAAGCACAAAATCCTAGTACTATTGAAGATCTTCCCACCAGCCCCACATCTTCAAATAAGGAAACTGAGCTTTGATTTAAGTGTGGCCTTGTTTCCTTTATCAAGACTTGTTCCATTCTACTGGAGAAGTTTCTTTCCTAAATTGGCTACTGCAAACTACTCAACTCATCAATGCTAAAATATATCAAATTAGACCTTAATTATCTGGCACCACAGTCACAGATGCAAAATAATTCTGAACATTTAATCTGAATGTAAAAATTCTTTATGAACAGTGTCCTGAAATTCCCTCAGATGTTTCTCCAAAAACTAAAGCAAATAAGATAGTTGGTTTAAGCCTTCACAGTACGTAATCTACTTACCAACAACAAAGTAAAATTAAAAGCATCTTTAAAACAGTGATTTTAAAAATGGTCAAGAAAACACTTGAGAATTTCCTTAAAAGAACTTTTAAAAGAGGTGCTTCAGGGACTTCCCTGGCAGCCCAGTGGTTAAGACTTAGCCTTCCAATGCAGGGGGTGAGGGTTCGGTCCCTGGTCGGGGAGGTAAGATCCCACATGCCTCTCGGCCAAAAAACCAAAACTTAAAACAGAAGCAATATTGTAACTAATTCAATAAAGACTTTAAAAATGGTCCACATCAAAAAAAGACTCTTTAAAAAAAAAGAAGTGCTTCAAACTCTGATTCAGTAATTAATTGCATTGCAATATAGTACTATCACTCTGCATAAATGTATACATGTTTCTATCCTGAAAAGGCAGTATAAAATCTCCAAACTTGGGTATAAAACTAAGATGTTACTAATAGTAAAGTGTCAAGTAGTCTTTACATCATCCATCTTACAGGAAAAGGGGTGGAGAGAAAGGGAAGCTATTAGATATAAGGGAAATTTCAGGTAAAGTCCTCACATCAGTTCAGATTCAACCGAGTATCTCCAAATGACTATGTCAACTTCACAGTTCACATGATCATAATTATGATAGAGTTATTCAAAAAGATTAAGTTCAGTATTTCCTGCTTGCTACACTCTTAGAAGTTGGGTATAAATTTTAAAGGGATTTTTTTTTTACTTTTAATGAATTATAAAGAAATCTTTTTTTTTTTTTTAAACTTTGGGTTTACTTACTTATTTATTTATTTATTTATTTATTTATGGCTGTGTTGGGTCTTCGTCTCTGTGCGAGGGCTTTCTCTAGTTGCGGCAAGTGGGGGCAACTCTTCATCTCAGTGTGCAGGCCTCTCACTGTCGCGGCCTCTCTTGTTGCAGGGCACAGGCTCCAGACGCGCAGGCTCAGTAGTTGTGGCTCACGGGCCTAGTTGCTCCGCGGCATGTGGGATCTTCCCAGACCAGGGCTCGAACCCGTGTCCCCTGCATCGGCAGGCAGACTCTCAACCACTGCACCACCAGGGAAGCCCCGAATTATAAAGAAATCTTAAAGAGTAAAATAAAATTATTTGGGGACTTAGAAGTTGGATCTTCTTTTGTTTGCCAAGAAATGCAATTACTCTTAGCAATTATCAGATTGGAGGTTACTAAAAATATGGAACATTGGAATGAAATGTTAAGATAAACCATAATGGAAAAGAATATTTTAAAAAAGAATATATATATATATATATATATATATATGTGTGTGTGTGTGTGTGTGTGTGTGTGTGTGTGTGTGTGTGTGTAACAATCACTTTGCTGTACAGCAGCAATTAACACAACATTGTAAATCAACTATACTTCAATTAAAAAAAATATTTTTAAAGATGAACAAAGTGCTCAATTTGTTGCAAGTTAGATAAGATCTTTAACAAATGAGTTGTATCCTAAGACATAGGATAAACTGAGGATATATTAAGAGAGTGAGATATCTCAAGTATACCTTTCTTTTTTTTTTTTTTTTTACATCTTTGTTGGAGTATAATTGCTTTACAATGGTGTGTTAGTTTCTGCTGTATAACAAAATGAATCAGCTATACATATACATATATCCCCATATCTCCTCCCTCTTGCGTCTCCCTCCCACCCTCCCTTTCTCACCTCTCTAAGCTTATTAGATGGATGTAGCAAGAAATAATATCAAGCCCTGCATCCTTCTGACACCATCAGAGCTTTAACTCTGACCCAGTGAAAAATATTGTTTGATATAATGTTTTTTACCCAGTGGAATAAATATTTACCCAATATGTACCTGACCATATACAAGGCACTGTAATTGGATGCTACAAATGACAGAGATAATATACCATTTAAACAATGTTAAACTTTTATATATTCAAACAACTTACAATGTAATAAGGAGAGAAGTCAAATATAAATAACTATGATACAAGAGAGTGATGTAAACATAAAATGCTATTAGAGGAGGGGGAAGGAGAGATTCTTTCAGGCTTGGAGGAATCACACAAAGTTTCATGAAGGAGAACACACTGGAATTGGACCCTGAAAAAAATGGGCGGAATTTCAATAGGCACAGATAGAAGAAGGAATAGTGTGACCAAAGGCACAGAGGCAAGAAATAAAGTGCAAATTCAGAGTTGGGAAGTGAATCAAGGCAGCTGAAGTACAAATGGATTTAGAAAGAGTAGTGGGAGATAAAGATGGGAAGTCTGGGGTATATACACTAGTTAGCGTGATGGTTAAAAGTGTGGACTCCAAGTCAGAGCTCACGGGTTTAGATGTGGTTCCACCACTTTCCATCTGTGTGATCTCGGATTGGGCTTCAGTTTCTTCATTCATAAAATTAGGATAAAAATAACTAACCTGGACTTCCCTGGTGGCGCAGTGGTTAAGAATCTGCCTGCCAATGCAGGGGACACGGGTTCGATCCCTGGTCCGGGAAGATCCCACATGCCACAAAGCAACTAAGCCCGTGCGCCACAACTACTGAGCCTGTGCTCTAGAGCCTGCGAGCCACAACTACTGAGCCTGCATGTCACAACTACTGAAGCCCACGCATCCTAGAGACCACACGCCGCAACTACTGAGCCCACGCGCAACTCCAGAAGCCCGTGCACTCTAGGGCCCACATGCCGCAACTACTGAGCCCGTGTGCTGCAACTACTGAAGCCCACACGCCTAGAGCCCATGCTCTGCAACAGGAGAAGCCACCAAAATGAGAAGCCCGTGCACCGCAATGAAGAGCAGCGCCCGCTCGCCGAACCTAGAGAAAGTCCGCACACAACAACGAAGACCCAACGCAGCCAAAAGAGTAAATAAAATTATTAAAAAAAAAAAAAAATAGGGCTTCCCTGGTGGCGCAGTGGTTGAGAATCTGCCTGCCAATGCAGGGGACACGGGTTCGAGCCCTGGTCTGGGAAGATCCCACATGCCGCGGAGCAACTAGGCCCGTGAGCCACAACTACTGAGCCTGCAGGTCTGGAGCCTGTGCCCTGCAACAAGAGAGGCCGCGACAGTGAAAGGCCCGCACACCACGATGAAGAGTGGCCCCCTCTTGCCACAACTAGAGAAAGCCCTCGCACAGAAACGAAGACTCAACACAGCCAAAAAAATTAAATAAATAAATAAATAAATAAGTCAGGAGCTCTTTAAAAAAAAAAAGAAAAGAAAATTCCAGCAAAAGAGACAGAAGTAAGCTCATTTAAAACATAAATAAATAAATAAATAACCTGCCTACCAACCAGGATGAAATAAGATAAGGCATATATAAGTGCTCTGCAAATCATAAGGTATTATAAGAATGTAAAGTATTATCAGGATAGTGGTAATGAAAATAAAATGAAGAAAGGGTTTGAGCGACACTACAGAATCAAAGGGATTTAAGTGTTGTTAGTTGAGAAGCCCTGAGGGTTGGCACTGAGAGGCACTGGGGACCATAAGCAGTCTTCAAGACCCCCGACCATCTGGAGGAGCCCACTCAGCACAGCAGCCCAGCTAGCAGACGTCAAGGGCAGGTTGAGTCACTCCACGATGAGCACTCTCTCCACCTGGGGTGAAGGCTCGGGTGGGACAGGGAAGCAAGGTCAGTCATGGTGGCAGGGTCGTGACAAGCAATTCTCAACAATGAACCAAAACCTTGTTCCATTAGTAGGACCACGGACAGGCACAGCAGGAGACTAGCACACACCTTCATCCAAAGATCGAGGTTTACCACCGGGCCGAGGAGGGCTACACATGCCCAGCCACTGCTAACCTTCCGCAAGAGATAGACCAGGAGTACAGACGGTCACTAGACCTGTCGTGGTGATCACTGCATAACGCATGCAAACGTCAAATCGCTATGTAGTACAACTGAAACTAACATAATATCGTATTATATCGACTACATTTCAATTAAAAAATAACAGCAACAACAAAAAAGATATCCCAGGAGTGAGAATGAAGGGTTGACAGTCAAGGGCAACTCCTGGATTGGGAACAAATGCTCTACGGCTGCAGCTGTGTATGTGCAGAGGCCTGGAGATGGTGCAGGGCAAGGACTGAGCCCGAGGGGCCCACAGCCTTCCAACGCACTGCTTGGAAACGAGGGCCAGCTGATTCTAACAGACTGCAGTTCAATTTAAGCAGACGTCAGCCGTGACTCCACACCACCCCACTGACGGGATGTGAGCAAACCGATGTCTGGTCCTGAACTATGTGCTGTTCACCAGGCATTGGAGTAAGACCCTTATACACAATGATCCACAAAGGTAACCGTATGACCCTGGCAGAATGGAACCAACTCAGCACCCCAGAGCCCCGGGCATCTGCAGGAATCACCCAACACTGACTCTGATGGGGGCTACGGGCCCACAGGAGACCAAGTATAGCTAGTAATATATCAACCACTGGTATTTTAACACTTGTGCATAAGCTGAAATTTTGTTTCTGAGCATGATCAATGTGAGTTAAGGAGACAGAATTCCCACTTACAGAATCACCTTGTCTTACACAAAACTGAATTTAAACAAATGTAATCTGAATGCTTGGGTTTTAGGGGGGTATGTACCATACAACTATCTAAGCTTAAGTAAGACTGTCCTTTAAGTGACACTTGGAAAGAAAAACACAAAAACTCATTTCAGTCAAACTGATCTTTTACTATGTCTCAAAAGAGGAACCGCAGTTTCATCATGTAAGAAAGAAGATGACCTATTGGGTTCTACCTTTTATTGTAATCAAATCGACACATTTACTGATGAAACTATACAAATTTATTAAGTGAAGCTACCTAAAATTTATTGAGAGTCTAGAGTGTTATTTAGAGAAATACACACTAAAAACGTGTTTTCAAATACACATACACATAGCTGATGCTGGAATAAACAGATTCCAATAAATGAATACAGTAAGTATTTCGGAATAAACCTGTGATGACTTCACTGTGCTTGAATACAACCAAAGCTGTTTTTCCAGATCGTCAAAAGAAATATTTTCATCATCCTTGTGATACCAGCTGGAATTTCAGGGCAAGCCATCTAAAAAAAAATTTTTTTTAATCTTCCTTCATTTATATGGAAATGAGATGTTTCCTAAAACATATCCGTACCCAGCACCTACGTCAACACCAGAGCTCAAAGCACACAAATTCCTCCAGCTGAGTCCTGCCTAGAAGGGCACACAGCACGCGACGTCACCCACGTGCGTCATTCACCGAGGAGGACATTACCGAGCTTTCAATTTCAATTAACCTGCCTCGCTTTATAAATAGCCTAAAGGTCCCTATCTAAATAGGTTGGTGCCCTTTTCTCAGAAGCAACGGGAACAGCATGACAAAGAAGCACAAAAAAATAAATGAACTTTCCCCTTTGTAAATAGGAGAAAGTCGACATTAAACCAATTCTAAGTCTGATCTGAAGAGCTATTAATAAAATAAAGCTCAAGAGAATGAAGGACCAGTTTTAACCAGAAAATAAACAACATTCACTAACTCTATCAGCTCTTTTTAAAGTTATCTGTGAGTCACAGGGCTAGAGAAATAATTCAAGGTCCACATACAGGCAGAGCTAAACAGGGATACCATAATTACAATCCTTAATATGGTCCCCAAAGTAATACAGTTTAAAAGCCCCAAATGATTGATGTTCAGCCAAAAAGAAGTTAGTTTTGAAGATTCAATGATATCATTCTCTTCTAAATCTGAAATGTTTAATAATTTTTATAACCCATGGCGTTATCATTTCTTTTGCTAGCTCTAGATATTTTTTCCTCTAAAATCAATGATTATAAACAAAACCTGCACATCACTTCTACAGTCTAAGTACTTGTGTACGGCACTTTTCTAGTTCATACTTCAACGATAATAAAGCAGAATCAGAAAACATCAATGGAATTTACCAAAAAGTAGAAAATAACTGGTATAGATCATTAGGCAGAGTAGTGAACCCATGAATTCCTCTAATAACCACTGTGCGGGAAAACACAGATGCTCACCATATTAATCTCAGGTAAAACAGACATTCATGGATATGTGCCACACATATACGTACACACGTGTCGTCCAGGCAGCACTTAATAAGCTTGCCATAGTGACATCCCACATACCATCAGAGCAGTGGCCGGCTCACTGAAATATCTAGGACACAGTCAAACACTAAGAATTAAGTTAAATAAAAAAGATTTCTGATTGAGAAGAGATCTGACACAGTTGACAGACGATCCTTAAAAGAGGTCCCTAAGCCCTCACTCACAGCAGCTTTAAAAAAAAAAAATCCCATTAGAAGTCTTTCCTGATATGTAATACTTTTGCTGTGGCAGTTAAATGAATCATCACTTTATCTGCACTGAGTCATGACAACCGGCTGCCCACTCCTCCAGTCATTCAACCAATTTCCATGTTTGGCACCATTCTGGGCCTCATGAGAGATAGGAAGATGAATTGTAAATATAAGTAAAACATGGGACAAAGTAACTCAAAGTATACGAGTTACCGATGCAGTGCTAGAAGGAAACAGACAGAACAATCAAGAGAAATTACTTGTAGGTGGTAAAGGCTGAGGAGGAGGAGCTGGGAGGGGTGGTACAGGTCAGATGTGAAGCAGAGGAGGAGTTTCTGAGGGGCAGAAACAGCATCACATAGGCAGAGGGGCAACTGGGAGCAGTGTGGACGCAGCCAAGAGTATGGGGGAAAAACTAAAGTTGGGAAGAAAATTCAAAGCCAGACCATTTATGATCTTAAGCACAAGCTAAGGAAACTGGGTTTTACCATTCAACACGGGGAAGATTTTAAGCAAGAAAGTATTGTGATCAGAGCTGTATTCTGGAAAAGCTAATCTCACAGATGTATATAACACGAACTAGAGGAGGGAAGAGAGTTACAACAGACTCATGACAAAGACTATAATCACTCAGATCAGAAGTAAGGAGGGCATATAAAAAAGAAGGAAATCATGCCATTTGCAGCAGCATGGATGGATCTAGAAATTATCATACTAAGTGAAGTAAGTCAGACAGAGAAAGACAAATACCATGTGATATCACTTATATGTGGAATCTAAAATATGACACAAATGAACTTATCTACGAAACAGAAACAGATTCACAGACATAGAGAACAGATTTATGGTTGCCAAGGGGGAGGGGGGTTGGGGGAGGGAGGGATGGAGTGGGAGGCTGGGATTAGCAGATGCAAACTATTATATATGGAATGGATAAACAACAAGGCCCTACTGTATAGCACAGGGAACTACATTAAGTATCCTGTGATAAACCATAATGGAAAAGAATATAAAAAAGAATGTGTATTTTTATATAACTGAATCATCTTGTTGTACGCCAGAAACTAACATATTATAAGTCAACTGTACTTCAATTTAAAAATTTTTTTTAAAAAAAAGAAGTAAGGAGGGAGTGAACTCTGCCAATCACAGTAGAAACGGTAGTGAGAGAAACCCCAAGAAAGAACCATCAGAACTTGATAGCTCTGAAGTTTTCAATCTCGCTTGTTTCGAGAATCCATAAGCAGGATCCAAGAGGCAGCTTGAAAGTCACCATACATAATGAAATGAAAGGGAAATAGTTGCTCCCTGATTTAAAACCAATATGCATACATTCAGAAGGATGAGTTTCACTTGAAATAAACTGGATTAATATTTTTTAAATGGCAGATCCATTTTTAAACAAAAGGTCAGGGGAAAGCCAGAAAGTATCACAATGTGTGACACGATGAAGCCTTTAGTTGGGTCCAAACCAGATGGCCAGCTAAAATAAGCAATGGTACAGAGTACAATCCAATGTTTCAGAATTAAAGAAATCTATATTCTATACGCTCTTACAGGATAATCATACCTCCTCAAAGCTTTAGTCATCTAATCTATTTCTTACCGCACTTTTCCATGAAAATTGCTTTTATTTTTTTAGGTCACAAGTCACCAATGGCCTTCTAGTTGCATACCCAATGGAAACTTTGCAGTCAATACTTCAATATTTAACCCCTGACAATTGCTCTAAATCCTTTACTCTCCCTCTGCCTCCAACTGCAAAGAATCACAAGTCCTATCAAGTGTCCCTGATTAATTCTTCACTGACCCCTTCTTGACTCCATCTTTCCTCCACTGCCACGCTTTAGACTCTCATTACCTCTCAGACAGACGCAGTGGTTCTCAAACTGTGGTCCTCGGACCAACAGCAGCAGTATCTGGAAACTCACTAGAAGTAGAATTGCTTGGGCCCCACCTGAGAACTACTGAATCAGAAACTCTGGGGATAGCATCTGGTAACCTGGGATGGGGCGAGCCTTCCAGGTGACTCTGATGTGTACTAAAATTTAAGAACCTCTGTAATCAACAATCATCCCACTCCTGGTCTCCCCGCCTTTAGTCTCCCAGCTCCCCAAGGCTGTGGCCACAGTTAGGTCCTAAATGACCAATTTGATTATGTCATTTACCAGCTTCTACAACAGGATTCAAAATATGTGAACCCTTTTTAAACAAAAAATAGACTTCAAAGGTTAACTTGAATTTGCATTCTAATGTTAGTTGAATTTGTATACACGTGGCAGTTTTATAAAACTAGCAATATCCCTTCTACTTCTCAAGCATAGATATTAGAATAATTTCTTTCACAGAGAACACAAAACCAGTACATTCAACAACATTAATTTGAAATCAAATTTTCCTGAAGCTTTATCACAATGTCAGCTTTCTTCACGGGAAGATGAGGTCTCAGGCCTGGTTCTTCAAGCTTCTGGAACCTTGAAGAAGTGACTTAACCTCTCTGGGCCTCAGTGTCTACATCTGCAAAACGGGATAATAGCAGAACGAATTTCACAGAATTGTGAGGACTAAGTGAACTAATATATATAAAGTACCTAGAACAGGGTTGGGCACGTAGAAAACACGGTTAAGAGTTTGTAGCTACTGTTAGCACCATCATCATTACTGATAATATTAAACTTACGGAGCAAATACCTGTATGTATAGGCATAGTACTGACCGCAAGTTATTCCCCAATATTCATTCTCTCTTTCTTCTACAGTAACAGAACCCCGGAGTTTTAGCCAAGCACATATCCACACACCTTAAAGACTACATTTCCTGGCCTCCCTACATCTAGCTGGTCAACACCTACCCTCTCCATGGAGCATTAACCTCCAGGATTCTGCCAGGTGGCGAAGGGATGCTGGAGATCTGAGGTCTTCTTTAAAAGACTTTCAACCAATTCTCCTTATTCTGGAGCACCACCTCCCTTCACTCCTATTCCCAGAGGTGCTGGTGTTGCCAATTCCCGAGCCTTTGCGTAACTCTGTGACGTAAGCGAGGCTGGTTCTTAGCTGCCCCGCTGTCCGTTCCGGATTCTGTTTTTCCAAGCTTATTACACCCCTGACCTTCCAGCTTCCAACATTTTGTTCATATTGTCGTCTCCAGTCCCATTCTCCCCATCCTTACGGATTTAGGCCTTTACGAAAGAAGATCCTTAGACGTTTTAGTGGGAGTTCGAAAGGAAACAAATATCGCTATCTGCGTCCAATCGTCTCTTTTTCCAGAGGTCTCGGCCACCATTTTCCAACAAAATTCTCAGCACACGGTTTCATTCACCCTGTCATTTACATTCTGGACTAAATAGAAGAAAGTTGCTGGGCATGTCTCCCATCATTTCACATTTTTATTTCACATTTTTATTTCACTCTTAAACTGTTATTTTACTCCCCATGGGATGATGCTTTGGTCTACCAAGTGTACTGGATGTTCTCAAAGGCAGGAACTATATGTTAAAATTTTTACTATCTTCTAGAACAGTAGTTCTCAAACTTGACTGCGCATGTGAATCACCTGGGGGCCTTCGAAAACTCCAACACCCCGGCCACATCCCCAGACCAGTAACTCAGAATCTCTGGGGTGAAACAGAAGCATCAGTATTGTAACCTACAGGCACAGCTGAGTAGCAGTGCTGGGCAGTGAATAGTGTTGTTGTCTGGAGACCTATGTCAGACCCTTACCCCACATACGCACACACACAACCGAAAGGCACCAGCCCTCCTAACATGGCGTCTGCAACAAACTCTGGGGCCTAATGCATTGGTCTCTGAACCCAGGAAAATAACCTGAGTAGTCTGAGGAAATACTAAAGAAGTGCCTCAGCCTAAGACAAAGTTGGGGGATGTTTTTTCGACTTGTCGGATGACACATTAATATTAACCATCTGCTTCCTGTGCCCATTAGTCAACGTGGCAATGGTAACAGTCAGTGCCAGCCTTTCTCCATTGAGTGTAATTCAGCCCATCGCTGCCTTCATCATTCATTACTTGCGAACGGCTAGCCTAGCAATCATGTCACACGCTTGAACTGACCCGGGGCTATTTTGAGTGGCAACCTTCCATTTCTGCAGAAATCATAAAACTGACCCAAAGAAACTGATGAAGTTGCCAGGCAACAGAGGCTCCAGAATACCTATATAGGAGGAGCATAGGAGAAGCATTCTGGTTAGAGACTAAAGGCAGATGACTTGTCTTGATCTTTCACGTTCATAGCTAGCCCATCATTTTTACTCAGATTGTATGTACTGCATGAGGTGGTTGGGAGAATTGGTGAAGATTAAAGTTGCCTCAGGCACCCCTGATACCACCATGTTAGCAAAGTCAGGGACCACAGACCCATGTCACTGCACCATCAACAGAACCTCTTCATCTCCTTCCTTTGGCTATTCTCCAGAGGCTGGACATCAGTCCATTTATGGCTGCACACACAGAGGAGAGGACAGGCAAGGCAATACAGTTACTAACTGCTAAATAAAGCCTCCACGAGAGGGACCCACGAGAGGAAAAAAGAAAATACACCAAAGCCTAACAACTGGGCCTGATCCCTTAGCGGTCCTGCAGAAATTAGGGAGGAAAGGGTCCTGCTGTTGAACAAAGACCTCCCAACATGAGTCCACAAATAGACACAAATCATACCAGAAGGGTACCTGCAGCAATAAAACTGGGCAAGGAAATCCTGGTATGTTAGACTCTTCTCCCACTGAAAGCCATGTACCTATCTACAGCTCTTCCAAAGAACCATGTCTATTCTCTGATCCTATAATTCCCTGGACCACAGAGATTTTTCTGAGAGAAAGGGAAGTGGGGTGGAAATAAGTGACAGCAGTAGCACTCCATGGCCACCAGGAAATTTAAACCAGGAAAGATTTTTCAGTAACTTGGCTATCGCTCCCTTAGTAAAATGAATCACCTAAGGATCGCCCAGCCTGGGAACATTGGGAACAAACTGTACTGAAATTTTGCTTTACCGAAATCCTTAAGTATAATGGGAGCTAAAGCTGAGTGGTGAGCTGCCTTCTGCCTGCAGAAAGAAATAGCAGGAACTAGGTAAGAAGGCGAATAAAGGTAATTTGGCAAGAACTGAGTGAGTGCAACGCTTCATTGAGACTATTAGGCTCAAATTCTGCTTCTAAGTATCTGAGAGAAATCAGGAGAGACTGGGTAGGTTAGAGGTTCCTGGTTCCCCACCCGAGTCACTATCAACAGACTGTGGGATGAAGGAAGCCATTTAAAAGAACACAACTAGTGCAATAATTGGATGCCACGATATCTAACTTTTTCCTCTTTTTGTATAATGGTTAAATACTGCGAGCAGAGTTGTAACCTTGATATATATGTACAGAATAATTAAAAGCTAGAAGGTCCCTGGGCAGAAACTCTGTAGAATATTTAACAAAGGAAAAGTTGCCTTCTTCAGGCAAATGACTCAGCTGGACTTAGGAATTTGTTCAGAATGCTGCAGAACTTTTTAATGTCTATCGGTGTTTAATTCAGATTTGAATTGATATAATGGGTTTATGTCAGTTCATATGTTCCTTTCTCCATCTGATTCATGAACTAACACGTTCCTAAAGTGATAGAAAAGGTTCCTTTTGAGTTTTGAGGAATCTTCCCTTTTTAAAGAACAAAATGCTCAAGTTCAGCGTCTACAGGATCTTGATTAATTAAGAATGTAATACTGTGTTTGTGTGTGTTCCCTTTTGGCTTAGAAACAAGTTTCTTTGTTTCTGCTGGACTCCAAGCTGGCAGCAACCAGAAGAGGAAAAAGACGAGGATTAAAAGGAGCAGCCGGCCCAGAAACAGAGATAAGGAGAAATCTCTTATTACCAACTTTGCTTAAGTGTCCAGAAGCCAAAACTACAGAAAAAGAATCTTTTGGCTAATTTTAAGGCTGGCCCCATGCCACCACTTCTGGCTGGTGGCCAGAGGCCCTCGGGGGGAGAGAGCTGACAGGATGCCCCTGGAGAAGGTCAGGCATTTCCTTGCTGAAGCTGCCTTTGGGTGTAGCTGCTCAGTCGGAAACCAAAAACTTTTTGTCCAACAGGTTTCCCAAGTGAATCCTCAGCGCATGACACTCACCAACATTTACCTAACTGATCCCCCATCCCCTCTGCCAATCTAAGCAACGGAGAACTCTCCACTCAATGGGAACGGAAAACAATGCACTGGGCTCCCACTTCTCTGGCTTGACGTAGAAGGCCTCGCTCCACAAGGATCTCGCATACGACGATGAATGCTGTCCTCCACGCGGGGCTGTTTTTACTGGCTACTCCCAACTTGACTAGAAAATCATTGTTCCTCGTGAATTTAATTATTCTGTGACTTTATAACTGCATGGAAGGTGCTGGCCAGTGGAATTCCAAGTTAGAATTGAAGCACAGACTGCCTAGCTATGTAATAACCTACACATTTAGCCTCAAACCTCCTGAGACAGGTTAAGCGACAACAATAGCTCGATATCCAAGCCTGTCAAAGTTAGGCTGCCATAGAGCTGCCGTGCCCCCAGCCATGCCACTTTTAGAAGAAAGAGCAGTTCTTTCTCAGTTGTAATTTAATGGGTTTGTGATCTGTTTCCTTAAGATAAACAAAAGAGAGTGGGAGAATCCAGGGATTCCCAGATACTGAGCAATCTGAACGGCCCATGTAAAAATGGTTATACTGGTCCCCTTCTGCCCCTGATCATTTCTGGGATCTAAAAAGAAAAGCCTTATAATTCAAAAATTAGACTTGAATCAAATGAGCAACAATTCTGAACCCATGAAAAGTAAAGTTAAAAAAAAAAAATCGCTTGCTTCAATGTGTAAATATTAGAAAGTGAGCTGTCCCAACGAAAATAATTAAAAATGTCCAGTGCATCCAAATCCAGGAAAAACGAAATGCTGAAGAAAAAAGTTTGTGTTTTTCCCTCTGTTAAAAGTACCGGTCTAGAAGAGGATTTTTTTATGACCCAGCACCAGATTTAGGAAGCTAACACAGAGACAACATCCCTAATATCAAATGGACAGATGAGATACGTCATACTTGACAGTGCAAATATAAAATAAGAGACCTTTTACTCTCTCTTAATCTATGTTGTTCTTGATACAGTTTCATTTTTCAAATTCTTAATTATGAAGTTCAAAAAGATACATGAATCAATTTTATACTTTCTGACAAGAATGATCTATATTCCCATTTCTCCTGGTCTACTTTAGCCCAAGCCCATCTCCTAAGCCCCTGTTGGTGCTCACATCTGATCATTTTAAAAGCCTGCCATTGCCAAATAAGGTTGAGAAAAACTGGCTTAAGGGCATTACACTCTGATGCTTAAAATGTCAAAGAGAACACCTGTTGGCAGCTGTAACATTTATTATTTAATCAACTAAGAAAAAAAAGAAGTCAAAGCACCAGCTGCCACCTCAGAACAACTTAATGCACTAATCAAAAAAATTGTTCACAAGAGTCACAAAAAGAATTGTTAAAAACTTTTTAATATGGATTATCGATGACTAGCTGCCTCTTACCTCATGAATAATCAAAAACCCTGAGCTTTGTTTATTAAAATTCCTTATACATTCCTTATATTTCTCATGTTTTTATATCAATGAATTGCTCATTAATAAATAAGAAGGAAAAACAATGTAGTACCAAAAGCTCAGAATTGGCTTCTGGGTCTGGCTCACCTACTTGCCGCTGGGCAACTTGATAACATCTAACCTCTCAGAACTTCAGTTTCTACATTATGTGGAGAAGAACTAGATCAAGGTTTCTCAGCCTCAGAGCTATTGACATTTGGGGTCAGATCATTCTTTGTTTGGAGGGCTGCCCTCTGTACCAAAGGATAATTATCAGCATCTCTGACCTCTACCCACTGCGTACCAGTGGCAACCCCCTGTTGTGACAACCAAAAATGGCTCTAGACATGGCCAAATGCCCCCGGAAGAGCAAAACCACCCCCAGTTGAGAATTGCTGGACTAGATATATACTCAATTTCTCTCCAGCCCTGATACCCTACAAAATAAATACCTTACTCTCTTAAATGTTATTTGTTAAGCCACTGGTCAACATGCCTACTGTGAGGATACTCAGTTTGATTTTTAAAGAAATTGAAATACAGTGACTGTCTGTACCAATTTAATTTTAGCAGATTCTAAAATCGTTTTTTATTTTGCAATGAAAATTCACAAAAGGACGTTAAAGCAATATATAAGGGAAACTAATATAAAGTATATGCCAATAATATCTTCATCCCATTTTTGAGGGTAACTCCTTCAACTGGATGAAAAGAAAGGCATTTTAACATGTTCTTTAACTAGTTTTCCCACATGTGTACTTTCAGTAAACAAAGGGGCCTTATAATAACAGGAGCAATTTAAAGTGACTGACTTTCAAGAAGAAAGAAAAACACAGCTACTCTCAAGCCTTTTAAAATATTTTTTAAGCATATTAGAAAAAAAGTTTACACCATCTTATGAATTCCTGTTTTTACTCCAAATTCATGGAAGAGTTAGGTATCTTACAATCTATATCTGGTATTCAATTTTCCCTGAAGTCATAAATGTATATACTTCCATAGGGGAAATAAACCTATTCCTGAAGAACTATCATTAGTTTACCAAGTTTTTTGTTTATTTTTTTCACTAAAATTAGTTTCAACTGCCCAGAGGCCAAATCCCATCTCACAGGTTACCATTATTCAGTGGAACCTGACACGAAATACAAGAGTATGATTATTACTCAAGTAACTCTTTCTTTGTTGGAGGAACATATAATGCAAGGTCACTTTTTCTGTTGAAGATGTTGATTTCCTAATTCTGCTGAAAGGATAAGACTTGTCAAAAGATTTTGCCTTCAGCCTCCACATTTAAAACTTATCATACTGGAAAAAGGATTTCTTAAGAGAAATTAAGAAACACACTACTATATATTAAAATAGATAGCCAATAAGGATCTACTGTATAGCACAGGGAACTCTACTCAATATTCTGTAATAACCTATATGGGAAAAGAATCTGAAAAACAATGAATATATGTATATGCATAACTGAATCACTGTACACCTGAAACTAACACAACATTGTAAATCAACTATACTCCAATAAAATTGAAAAGAAAAGAGAGAGAGAGAAAATTAAGTGCCTAATGTAGCCCACGGTTCTAAGATGACATAACAATTGTTATATTCATAAAACCTCTAGATGTAAAGGAAATCAAAGCATAAAGCAAATGTGTTCCTCTTTTTAAAAAAGATAAAAGCATAAAGAATACCTAAACGTGTACTTTCACTTTACTGATGAGGATACTGGGGCCCAAAGTCAACTCCCAAATATTGGCAGATTACAGACAAAATCTCGCCTTCTCCACATGCCTGTCCTAGTTTTCCTTCCTGAATTCAGTGTCTTAAAGTATCTGGTTTTACAATTTCTCTGATGTTTACATAAGAAAACAAGTAAGTGGTTATATTCGTTTTCCCAAGCTGCTACGACAGGCCACAGTCGTGGTGGACAGGAATGAAGAGAGTAATGGAAAAACATCAAATCCCATGAAAAGGCAGACGTTTAGGCCTGCAGATTAATTCAGCAAATCCTCTGCTGTTCCTTTTCTCACCTGAGTCTCCTCCAATAAGTGGAACAAAATACAGCCTTGGGGACCACAGCCCAGCCACGTTCACTGCAGTACAGGATAGTGTTAAAGAAAAACGTGCCCTGAACCTGACACACCAAAGTCTTATTTGAATAAAACATACACAAACACTCTCTCATACAGAGAATGACAATGAGGGCAGATTTTGTACATAACGTGCAGACTCCGTCTCAGTGACTTACAGAAATGAAAGGATGTGTGGAATTCAACATAAAATCACACCCTACCCTAAAAACCAACTGCCTTTAATGGCCCTCTCCCAACCCCTGCTTCCCTAGAACTACTACCAGTCCCAGCCGCTGCTCCCCTAAAAAGGTTAAAAATGCCATGTGTTTATGAGGTTACGCTCTTCTACTTTCAATTTCCCAGCACGCTCTTTATTTTGTTCTGTCAAAGGACAAGGAAGGAGAAACGCAGTTCGGTGATGCTAAACTCACACTCATCTGTGTAACCTGGGGTACAAAAGAGCTCTACCTCCCTTCCTTTTTTTTTAATAGCATTGTCCCTAATGAGTCAGTTCCTTCTTTTTAATATTAAGTAGTAGTCGGCGTCACAATATTATGTCAGTAACCTGCAGTCCTTCAAATTCTCCCTTCTGGTGGAATTTTAAACCCTTCTCTGCAGATCCAGAGTACTGACGCAAGGCCAACGGAGACAGTCTCATTTCAAAGTGTAGGCTGCCACCTACTGGCTGAGCCCTTCTCAACATCCAGCTCTCCCCAGGAAGTGAATCAATCCCCCACAAGAGGGTGGCTTGCTATGTCATTCAATGCAATGTATTCAACTATATCAGCATAATCTTTTTCATTCTTTTCAATACAAAGTCTTTAAACAACAAGGATTTACTGTATAGCACAGGGAACTATACTGCATATCTTGTAATAAACTACAGTGAAAAAGAATAAAAAAAAAATAGATTTGTACATATAAATATGTACAACCGAACCACTGTGCTGTACACCTGAAACTAACACAATGTTGTAAATCAGCTATACTTCAAAACTTTTTTAAATTAAGTAAATACTAATTTTTTTAACTTCAAAAAGAGACTACCAAGCCAAGCATGCTCGTGTATAGCTTAAAATTCCCAGCCTATACTCAAAAGAGCAGAGCATTATTTTTAAAAGCTGTGCTATTTCTTAAATATACAAAAAGTTCTGTTTGGGTAGATTTCCCTTCGCCATTTCCTTTGTTCTTCACTCCTGAAAACGGAAGCTCATTTCCTCTTAGAGAAAGTGGTGGTGATTTCATTGTTGGTATTGATCAACCTGGAATTATTCAAAATTTGAATTCATAGTCCTAAAGCTAGTGTAAAAATTCACAACAGCTGCTGACAATAAAGCTAAGAATTAATTAGCTGTTAATTAGCCCAACCCTTTGTCATGCAGACATAAATCTGTCAGCGCCTTCTATGAGCAGTGGACTTTTTCTAGTGAGAGCAAGTTTCTCCCTGTTTTAAGCTATTTTTAAAGAAAATCAGACCAACTAAAAATCACTAAAGGGAGATAAGGAAACCCCCTTTCAGAGGCAGCAGCCACTGTCTTGGTGACAGAGTGAGGGGTAAATACACTCAACAACATTCACTCAGTAAGTACTGCAGGATGCTATATTAGGAGCTAGGGATGAACCCATGATTTAAATGTCTATTTCCTTTGAGAAGTTGTCTGGTACAGAGATCTCATGGGAAGACAATTACAACATAATCTGCAATATGTAAAAGATGAAAAATCTGGGCAGTGATAAAGTAGTGACTGAAGGTGAAATAGGAGTTTCCCAGGGAATCAGATGGGGAAGAGAGATCCAAATAGCATGTGCAAAGGAAGAGAGATGAAAAACACAAGGGCTTAGGGAAAACGTCCCATAATTCAATATTAATGAAGAATAAAGTGAATGAGGCCAGGTAGGTAGGGAGGGAGCAGATCTCAAAGTCTTTTGCATATTCTGCCAAGAAATGTGCATTTCAGCATGATCACACTGGCAACAGGCAGTGACTGAAGAGAGGGCGATTACTAAGAAAAGCAGTGAAACTGTCCGAGCAGGGATGATCAGGGATCCGAAGTGAAACTCCAGAGCAGTGAGAACAGAAAGGAGAGGCCATATTAAAGACAAACTCTACACAGGGAACTATACTCAGTATTTTGTAATAACTTGTAAGGGAAAAGAATCTGAAAAAGAATATATATATACGTATGTGTAACTGAATCAGTTTGCTGTACACCTGAAACTAACACAACATTGTAAATCAACTATACGTCAATAAAAAAATAATAAAATAAAAAATAAATAAAAATAAATTTTTTAAAGTAACATTCTAGGGACTTCACTGGTGGTGCAGTGGTTAAGAATCCACCTGCCAATGCAGGGGACACGGGTTCGAGCCCTGGTCCGGGAAGATCCCACATGCCTCGGAGCAACTAAGCCCGTGCGCCACAACTACTAAGCTTGCGCTCTAGAGCCCGCGAGCTGCAACTACTGAGCCTGTGCGCCTAGAGTCAGTGCTCTGCAACAAAGAGAAGCCACCACAATGAGAAGCCCACGCACCACAACGAAGAGTAGCCCCCACTCGCCGCAACTAGAGAAAGCCCGCACATAGCAATGAAGACCCAACGCAGCCAAATAATAAATAAATAAATAAATTCATTTTTAAAAAAATGTAAAAGTAACATTCTAAATTGAAAAGGAAAAAAAGACAAACTCTGAAGATAAAATCATAGGACCTGACTGGACATGGAGAATGAGAAAGAGAGAAGAGACTAGGACCTCCCCAGTTTCCGGCTTAAGTAACCAAGTGGATGGTGGTATATTCACCAACATAGGAAATGTAGTAGGAGGCGTGGATTTGCTGGGAGGATATAATAAATTCAGCTGAGTTTGAAAAGTTTGGAAACGCTGAGTCTGAAAGGACTCAAACACCGAGGAGAAGACTGTGGAGGGGTGGGCGACTGAATCCAGAGATGAAGCTCAGGCCAGAGGTCTAGACCAGAGACAGAAATTCGGAAGTCGCTAGTGTGTGAGCACAGGTGACAGGAATGAAACGCCCTGGATGGGACCCTGGGCAGAAGCCAACAGAAGACCTGCCAGCTTTGTAAAGCACGTGGCACGTCACCACGCTGGCTCAGGCAGGGCAACACAGTGAGAGCTAGAAACTGCTCAGCGTAGATACAGATAAGACTAGTTACAAAAGTGTAATCTGGGACTTCCCTGGTGGCACAGTGGTTAAGAATCCGCCTGCCAATGCAGGGAACACGGGTTCGAGCCCTGCTGCGGGAAGATCCCACATGCTGTGCAGCAACTAAGCCCGTGCGCCACAACTACTGAGCTTGCGCTCTAGAGCCGGCGAGACACAACTACTGAGCCCATGTGCCACAACTACGGAAGCCCGTGCACCTAGAGCCCGTGCTCCACAACAAGAGAAGCCACCACAACGAGAAGCCCGTGCACCGCAACGAAGAATAGCCCCTGCTCGCCGCAACTAGCGAAAGCCTGTGCGCAGCAACGAAGACCCAATGCAGACAAAATTAATTAATTAATTAATTATTTTTTAAAAACTGTAATCCGACTTTTGGTTTCCAGTCCCACATGTAAGGAGCTTGGCAGTCGCCACTCCATCCTAACAAGTAAAAAAGCTCAATAGACTAAAATCGACAACTCTTCTTGGATCCTTAGAGAGGTGAGGACCTAGGGCAAACCGCTGCCCCCAAGACTGGAGAGACGGATGCGTGAATACAGGGAACCTCAACTTTCCAGAGCTGGGGCAGGAAACCTGGGCTGTAATTGATGAACTGCTGGAGGTTCTGCGTGGACAAGTCTGAGAGTTAAAACCTCCAGGGACCAAGTCGCAGGGGCTCCCCACAATTTTGTGAGGCTTACCTCCAGGAGCTCAATCAGGTTTCCACAGTAAATGTCGGAGAAAATCCCCTCATGCTTCCAGCAAGGGAAGTGAACAAGGAACCATTCTGAAATATGTCAGAGCACTCCCTCCTTAAGTAAAACTCATATAAAACTAGTTAACCAGAGCCCAACCTACTGGGTATCACCAGAACCTAACTGACCTGGGGGAAGGGAAATACCCTACCCCAGCTCACTCCAGCCCCCCTGTTCTACCTGAGGCAGGGAGAAAAAACTGAGAAATGTTTGTGAAGGTCACGGTCCAGGGGCACAGGCTCACTGAAGACAAACCTCATCATAGGATTAGAGAACACTTCCCCTCTCCCCACACCTCACCACCACACCCCTGAAGGCCTATTTACAGCAGTTCCTTTTACCCAGTGCATCACGTCTGGCTATCAAGAAAAAAATTACAAGGCACACCAAAAGGCAAAAGACACATCTGAAGAGACAGCGCAAGCATCATTCCCAGACGTGGCAGGGATGCTGGAATTATCAGACTGGGAATTTAAATGATTAATATGCTAAGGTCTCTAATGGATAAAGTAGACAGCATGCAAGAACAGTTGGGCAATGTAAACAGAGACAAAAATCCTAAGAAAAAAACAAAAGCATAGTTCTATGTTTTAAATATTAGTTAATATATATAAATATATTCAAATATATTCAAATATGGTCTAGAAGTGTATACAATACCAAGATACATACAGTGGTTTTCTCTAGGTTACCTCTGGTAGTTTGGGCAATTTTTATTTTCTTAACGCTTTTCTACATCTTCCAAATGTTCTACGACGCATATGCATTTTGAAATCAAATGTATAAAGGTTTTTAATTTCTTTTTTACGATCTAAAATCTCTAGGAGGCAGAATTAGCTGGAGAGAACTGAGATAGTTTGAGATAGCTGAGATTGGTCCAAGTATCTCAAACTCTAAAGAGCTGTTAAAATAGACAGCTAGGAGAAAGCAGAGGGACAGGACCCAGAAAAATGAAACTGCTGTAAAGGAAGGGAAAAGAACCACCTGAGAGTTCCTGCTAAGTGGGACGGGACACTTGATTTCCTGGATTCAACTATGGTTTCCTGGATGCAAGTAGAACCTCAGAGAAGAGTGGGACAAGAAGGAACTACAATTAGAAAAAAAAAAAAAAAATCTTAAGGCCCCTCACTCCTTACTGCACACAGGAGATTTACAGGGCAGCGGCAAAAGTAAGACAGTAGGCAGATGTCAACTCCTCCCCAAACTTAACTGCTTTGATTTCCACATTAGATACAGCTGAGGAAAACAAAGAAAGGTCAAAGCACCTCAAAGTCACCCGTAGCAGTAAGGGGGTGAAACACATTCCTTACAGAGGAATATGCATTCTATGATGGTTTTAAGTCCGAGGCAAATGAAATGAGTGAAAGCAATAGGCAGAAATCAATCACATGCCAGGCAAAAGGCACAAACTGGCGGGGATGACACCTGTGGAAGGATAATGTGATGGTTAATGACAGGTGTCCACTTGGCAAGGTGATGGTGCCTGCTGTCAGATCCCAGTCTAAGATACTGCTGTGATGGTATTTTTAGATGTGATCAACATTTACATCAGTAGACTTTAAGTCAAGCAGGTCATCCTTCTTAATGTGCATGGGCTTCATCCAGTCACTTGAAGGCCTTAGGAGAAAAGACTAAGGTTTCCCAAACAAGAAAACATTTGTCCTGAAGCCTGCCTGGTTTTCCAGTCTGCTGGCTTGCCCTACAGATTTCTGATTTGCGAGCCCCACAATGGTGTGAGCCAGTTCCTTAAAATATAAATCTCTCTTTCTCATCGGCTCTTTCACTTTCTCTCTCTCAATATAGATATAAGTATAGGTATAAATATAGATATAAGTATAAATATAGATACAGATACAGATATATAATACATATATACATATACACACACATATCTATACACACATAGATATATCCTAATGATTCGATTTCTCTGGAGAATCCTATCGCAGATAATAAAAGTTGAAATCTATTAACAGAGACCAATAGGGCAGAACCTTGAACTAGAGGCAATGGGACTGAAATGGGCTAAGGTAGGGGGACTTCCCTGGCAGTCCAGTGGTTAAGACTCTGTGCTCCCACTGCAGAGGGCGTGGGTTCAATCCCTGGTCAAGGAACTGAGGTCCTCCATGCCCCACAGCGTGGCCAAAACAAAAAAGAGTAATCCATGTTCTTGGGGTTGGGGCTTTCCTGGTGGTCCGGTGGTTAAGAATCTGCCTTCCAATGCAGGGGGCGTGGGATCGATCCCCGATCGGGTAACTAAGATTCCACATGCCGCGGGGCAACTAAGCCCATGGGCCGCAACTACTGAGCCCACGCCACAACTAGAGAGAACCCCGTGCGCTGCAATGAAAGATCCCCTGTGCCGCAACTAAGACCTGATGCAGCCAACTAAATTTAATTAATTAATTAATTTTAAAAAAACAAAAGAAATCGGCTAAGATAGACAGCAATAAGAGGTCAAAGATTCCCAGAGCATGAAGGACGTGACAAACAATGCATTTAATGAAGACTATTTTGGAATCTATAATACGTATAATATGAACTAGATCGGAGGGAAGCTACAGTTAGAACACGCTTGGGGAAATCTAAGCCAAAGGAGTCTGTGGGTGGCCGTGGAAACGAAAGGAACCCATCCGCACAATAAGGATAACGCAAACATTTTAACAGGCAAACTTTGTATTTTCAAGATCTTTAAGTAAAAGTTCTACAGGAATACTGTTCATATATAAAGATACTAACTTACCATACTTGTCTCGCAAGCCAACAGTACATCTAAAGACTCCACCAAAGGCAACATCTTCACCAAATATTACTGAAAAACAATGTTTAGAACAATTAGAAAACAGGAATGGACCACAGATCTAAATCAAGGTTTCCCAATTTCGACATTAGGGACACTTTGGACTGGATAATTCTGTTGTCGTAGTGGCCTGTCCTGCGACAGGCATTGGGCATTGCAGACACAGGGCAGCACCCCGGGTCTCTATCCAGTGGATGACAGTGACCCCACACAGAGCTGTAACAGCCTAAAGTCTGTCTCCAGACATTGTTAACTGTAAGGGGAGGAGGGGGGATTAAAATCCCCAGTTGAGAAAGAAACACAGATCTGGAATCTCATCTTGTTTTACCCATGAAGGAAACGAGGCCAGAAAAGTAGTGAAGTAACTTAACAAGTCAGAAAGCAAGAGGCAGAACAGTGACTCACACCCCAGGCTCCCGAGTCCCTGAGCAGCGTTTTTGTTTTTTTTGTTTTTGTTGTTGTTGTTGTTTTTGTTTTAAAGACACGACATACAATGAGAGTCAGCAATCTGAAGAGCTGAAGAAACAGAATTTCAAGCTGAGAGAACAGTCACAAATAGGAAAGTGACAGATTGCGTGAAAGAGAAGGAGGCAAGTATGATGGATGTAAGGAGCGAGGTAAAGAATAGTCTAGGTGAAAACTGAGGGCCGCCTTGTAGTAAGGCAAAGAGAACCAAACAACGAGTGCTCACAAAGCTGAATTCTAGTCCCATTAAGGCACCTCATCGGCTTCGTGGACCTCAAGAAAATAACTCACCCTTCTCTACGGGGCTACTACATCAGTCATTCTCATTCAAAACAAAGGAAGGTCTAACCATCTACTAGTGCAGCTCTCACTTCCTCCTAAAAATTAACCTGTTTTTCACTTGACCTTAAAACCAGAGATTCCCAAGTGGAAACCCAAGGTACACTAAATATACATATGAAGTCAAGTCAATCAAATGTAGAAAATACACAGTGGGACAACTGGCTTTATATCAATAATTTAGTAAGATAAAGTTACTTATAAAGTTAATTATAAATATTACAGTTATTTCCCAAAAAATCTTACAAGTTGAATGACAATGCATCCCAAAGGAAAGCACAGAATCAAACCTTCATTTTATAAATAGATAGCTGAACGAAGTGGTATTTTCCATTTTTTTCTACATGCTAGAGAAACAGCAGTACATATTCAAAAAATCCAGAAGGTATTAATGTAATATAAGGACCACACATACTATGGGAGAAAGTTAACTTAATGATGCCAGATATACATGTGAACTAATTCATAATAAGAGGATAAAAAAATGTGTTTAATATCATAATTTGATTATTTAGCCTTGAGCATTTGTTCAGGTCTTTTAAAAATTTCAAGTAGATATAATGGTACCCATTGAGCTCCAGACAAATACTTCTAGCAAACCTTCAATTCTGAATTAACACAACTACCACAGTCAAGCACAAAGGAAGTTTACCTGCAGTAGGATCTTTGGCCAATGAGTTATCTAAGGCACTTGTTACTGCCTGGAAGAGATTCATTTTCTGAGTTTGCCCTGTGAAAATTAAAAAAAAAAAAAAATTCATGCATTGTAACATATATAAAAAATAACCAGTTTCTTAACTGTTGATTAAAATTTAATTAAAGTCAAGGTAGATGGGACTTCCCTAGTGGCACAGTGGTTAAGAATCTGCCTGCCAGGGCTTCCCTGGTGGCGCAGTGGTTGAGAATCCGCCTGCCAATGCAGGGGACACGGGTTCGAGCCCTGGTCTGGGAAGATCCCACATGCCGCGGAGCAACTAAGCCCGTGAGCCACAACTACTGAGCCTGCGCGTCTGGAGCCTGTGCTCCGCAACAAGAGAGGCCACGACAGTGAGAGGCCCGCGCACCGCGATGAAGAGTGGCCCCCGCTCGCCGCAACTAGAGAAAGCCCTCGCACGGAAACGAAGACCCAACACAGCCAAAAATTAATTAATTAATTAATTAATTTAAAAAAAAAAAAAAAAGAATCTGCCTGCCAATGCAGGAGACACGGGTTCAAGCCCTGGTCTGGGAAGATCCCACATGCCACGGAGTAACTAAGCCCGTGCACCACAACTACTGAGCCTGCGCTCTAGAGGCCTCGAGCCACAACTACTGAGACCATGTGCCACAATTACTGAAGCCCACGCGCTCTAGGACCCACATACCCAACTACTGAGCCCGCATGCTGCAATTACTGAAGCCCATGCACCTAGTGCCCATGCTGCACAACAAGAGAAGCCACTTCAATGAGAAGCCCACGCACCGCAATGAAGAGTAGACCCCGCTCGCTGCAACTAGAGAAAGCCCACACGCAGCAACGAGACCCAGTGCAGCCAAAAAAATTTAATTTAATTTAATTTAATTTAACAAAATAAATAAAATTTTAAAAAAATAAAGTCAAGGTAGAAGGAAAGGTATGGAATATATTACGCAAATTTACTGAATTATTTACAATGATGCAGGCTCTGTAGAGGATACAAAAGCAATACAAACTTTAAGACACTTGTTGAGGAGGCAAAATTTAAACATATTAAGCAATAATTTAAAAACGAGTATAAAAAAAGGAGGAAGGAACATAAAGTTGAACGAATGTGTGTAGACAATAAATAAAAGCTATAGAAAGTCAGAAAGGGAAGCAGCCAGAGTGGTAGTGGTCTGGGAAGACGCCTGGATGAATCTTAGGAACATAAGCCATAATGAACACACGTGACCAATGTCATGTGTTAAATGTGCCAATAAGAACAAATGGTCATGGGCCATAGAACAATGAGGAAGGCTAAAAAAACTTCAGTGCCCAGAACTGCTGGTGTATGGAGAATACTATAACCCCATGCCTAAACACACCAGCTTGGCCCTTCCTACTATCTTATTGCTCAAGCAGAGTCTCTGTGAGCCAATCTCTATCTCCCTAAATGGGCTGTTGAGAGGATTAAATGGAACAATACATGTAAAGCACTTAGAACAGTAAGTGACACAGTGAGCGCTGCATAAATATTAGCTATTAATTGTCAGACTCTGGTCTGTGAATGTGTCCTTCATCTGGACCTTGGCATTATTCTGAATGGTATAAAGCTTTATTTGATAAAGTTCCAAATGTTGGAATTCAGAAATAACCGTGATTTTAGGGCTGTGGTTTAAGCCTCGGTGCTGCCCAGCGCCCACGATCGTCCCAGAACTGTCGGGTCAGATCATCCACAAAAGCACTACTCAGAGCAGAAAAGGCTTCTGCCTGAATCTTCTGTGATACACAGGACCCGTCTTCATGTTACTGCCTGATCCACGCACCTTAACCCATAGCCATGCTGATATCAAATCCCTCCAACACCTGCTGCTTACCCTGACTACTGGCCCGTCTAACCTCCGTGAACCCCAGTAGTCTGTGCGTCCCAAAAGCCAAGGTCTAGTTCCCTGGGTGGGTCACAACCATGACTGCTGTTGCCTTCTACCCTGCAGCCAAGAGACACTGGTCCCCCATCGTTTTCCTGGAGGCCCATCCCTGGAGCACCCTGGCTCTACAGCAGGCTCTGACCTAGGACACCTGCAACCTTCCATCTTCCCGGCCCTCTGATTCTCTGTCCAGCTCTGGGCTCCCACCTGTCTCTGATCCCTTCCACACTGTTTAATACCCAGGCTACACAGGTCTTGGCGATACCCAGTCAGATCTGCCCTGCTGCCCTCTGAGCCCAGAATAAAGCCTGGTTCTACTCTTATTTCTGGTGCAGAGGGTAGGAATTTATTCAAGAAATCATTGTCATATCACCATCACACCCCATGTCCATAATTACTTCATAATTTATTTTTCTTAAAGGCTATGCCTGTATCATTTAATAGATACTTTCCTTAAATCCTTCTCCATTCTATAAAAACTCTTAGAAGTGTTGACTGGTGCCCAGCATCAGACGATAATCGTTTAGGGTAAACTATTTTCCCAACCACCATGACATTCCCAGTCCTTCACCTCTTTCATACATTTCCTAAAGTAAGATTTTTATCTATGAAAATCTAATGAGGATTTTCATAGCTAAGACTCTAGGGAGGATGAAACTGTCTAAACTTCTAAACTGGTATTTATTTCAAGTCTGCTGACCATTTGTGACCATTTGAATTAATACTGAATGCCTCTAAGACATATCATCACACTGCTGCTTGGCAAGTTTCCAGTAAGGAGAAAGCAAAGACTTTAATAATAAAAATCATACAGAGTGAATCTGAAAAGTATTGCTCGATAACCACAAAGAACTTGTTCATCTTGTATGAAAATAATTTACAAGTAAGGGTATCTAAAGGTTATATTTCCATGTGAACACATAATCTTTCCCTCCTGAATACTTTTTTTTTCACATAAAGTCAGAATTTTGGGGTTTTGGATTAACTGCTATTCTACTAGATGCTTTTAAAAGCTTTAAGTGACAATTTTTAGTAGAACAACATCTACTTTTGATTCTTTTTTAATTTGCAGTATGATTTATGGATGGGTCAGGAAGAAATCACAAGTTATTCAGAGGCAACATCATTTAACTATTTATTTTCCTTAAAATTACTTATTTTCCTGGCAGTTACACCAAAAACTATTGATAAAGTATGCCTAAAGTTCCCTCATGATAAGATAAGCACACCTGGAGCATGTCTAACCAAAGCTGTGCCACTGGTAAGACCTTAAAAAGGAAAAAAGGAAAAGGTCTATGAACACCACTACAAAATTATTAAACCCAGTTGCCAAATCACACAATTACCAGTATCAATAACTGGCTGCAAAATTTCAAAGCCAGACTGATGACTCTTCTTTTCCAAGATAAAAAGTTATAACAAAATAAACATAAATATACACAGCGTGCAACTTCCCAAGCCAAGGATGCAAGCTAAAGAGTACTTGGTAAAATGGGGTTTTATGATTGGAACTGAGCTGCCTTACTCAAAACTGTCCTAAGCAGAACACTGTGAAAAAACGGGTCATCATCTGGCCAACAGGCACATGAAAAGATGCTCAACTTCGCTAATTATTAGAGAAATACAAATCAAAACTACAAGGAGATACCACCTCACGTCGGTCAGAATGGCCATCATTAAAAAGTCTGCAAATAATAAATGCTGGAGAGGGTGTGGAGAAAAGGGAACCCTCTTGCACTGTTGGTGGGAATGTAAATTGGTGCAGCCACTATGGAGAACAGTACGGTGGTTCCTTAAAAAACTAAAAATAGAACTACCATGTGATCCTACAATCCCGCTCCTGGGCATATATCCAGAGAAAACTCTAATTCGAAAAGATACATGCACCCCAATGTTCACTGCAGCACTATTTACAATAGCCAAGACATGGAAGCAACCTGAATGCCCATCAACAGAGCAATGGATAAAGAAGATGTGGTACATATATACAATGGAATAGTACTCAGCCATAAGAAAGAATGAAATAATGTCATTTTCAGCAACATGGATCGACCTAGAGATTATCATACTAAGTGAAGTCAGTCAGAAAAGGAAAGACAAATATCACATGTTATCAGTTGTATGTGGAATCTAAAATATGCTACAAATGAACTTATTTACAAAACGGAAATAGACTCACAAAGAAAACAAAGTTATGGTTACCAAAGTGGAGGGGGGGGATAAATTAGGAGTAGACAGCAGATACAAACTACTATATATAAAACAGATAAACAACAAGGTCCTACTGTATAGCATAGGGAACAATATTCAACATCCTGTAATAAACCACAATGGAAAAGAATAAATTTTTTTTTAATTTTAAATAAAAAATTTTAAAAACCAGGTCATCATCATTGCTGCAAAGACAAAGTGGCATGTTGCTGGGATGTAAGGGACACAATAGAACATAAGGGGGCAGGGGTTCTTAACTGCCTTTGCTCAGAGCTATGTGCTCAGCCCTTACGACAGTATCTGACATGCAATAGGTGCTCAATAAATATTTGTTGAGTGAATAGCTGAACAAATAAACATATGAGGCTGTTTCTTAAAAATTAAAAAACACACAAAGCTAATTGTTCATCAACCACTTAAAAACAAAGGAATGGGATAGGAAAAAAATCTACCAATGTCACAATTCAAAGACAAATTCCAGGCCAAGGGGAGTGGGGGAGAGGCAGTACTGCAGTACCAGTCCGATGAGCAGTACTCAGTTATTCTGAGTAACTATTCCATATGCAGCATGGGGTAGCACTGAAGAGAGGGAGAGGCCATCAGCAGAGCTAGAGCACCTGAGAGTTAATGGGTCACACGGGTGCCCCAGGAGCAGTGTCCAGAAATAATCCAGGTCAACAGCAGCCCATGTTGACAGTAAGTGTATCTACAGTTAGACCCCGAACAAATACAAATTAAACACACAGCTAAGACGTGGATTCGGGTCTACTTCAGAAAACGAAGCTTCCACCAACACATCCAGCGCTGGTCCTGCTCTGAGCTGCCTGGTCCCTGGTGTAGACCTGTGTATCACAGCCCCTCCTCATGTGGTCCTCCTAGAAACCTCCGCGTTGAGCGCAGTGCCTGACACATACATGACAAGCAGTACACGCCTGCTGAAGCATGATGAACGCGTGATTTCCATGGCATAATCTGGCATGGACCACACTGTAAAATGAGAGGATGCCTAAGAAGCTACCTGTTTTCCCCCAACAAAACCTCCTGCACCCCTCCGGATACCCTATTCTCCAGGAATCTTTTGCTAGGAGCCACGTTTATACCTCTACCCCATTCTAACCCCTATTAAAGGGTGTCCCGACCTCTACCCCATAAAGTAAGTTTCCGGGAGAATCCAAGTAACAGGGACAGAGCATTTTATATTGAAACGTAAATGAAGGGTCTCTACACGCAAATGCCTTTTTAAGGTGCCCGTCTTACTGCATAGCCACGAAAAGGAAGAAATTAACAGTTCGGGGTGAGGTGGGCTCATGCTAACCTCTGCCAAGGCATGACGCCCATGGTGTGACAACCTGCAGCGCTTCCCTTACCTTTGCTGGCCCTAATCTACTCAGTCTCTATATGATTTTTAAACCCATCTATATGTCGGTTACTCGCAAATGGGTCTCTCCAATCCAGACCTCTCCTCTGCGCTCTTGGCTTTTATATCCAACAGCCATCAGTTCTCTACTTGGGTGTCTTGGGCTTTTCTAACTCAACCAGCCCAGAACTGAACTCTTGATGTCCACTCCCAAAACCAGTCATTCCCACTTTAAAAACCGCACAAGACGGCACCCAGGTGCCCAAGCCAGAAACCAAGGAAGCATCCTTGAATGTCTTCCTTTTATCCATTCTTCGTATCTAATCCCCTAAATCCTACTTCCAAATATATGACTTCCAAAGCAAAGCTTAAAATCCAGCACGACTGTGTCCTATTTCCAGAACTCACCAACATTTTCCTGTTCAGGAAACCACCTCCTAGTGGCCTGTCTTAGCTCTGGCTGCTGTAACAAAATGCCATAAAACCATAGTTTGGATGGTTTAAACAACAGAAATTGATTTCTCACCATTCTGAAGGTTGGGAAGTTCAAGATCAAGGTGAGTTCCCAGTGAGGACCCTCTTCCTGGTTTGCATCTTCTGGCTATATCCTCACATGGTGGACAGAGAGAGATAATCTCTCTGCATCTCTTTTTATAAAGGCTCTAATCCTATTCATGAAGGCTCCGCCCTCATGACCTAATCACCTCCCAATGGCCCCACCTACAAATACCATCACATTGGGGATCTGGACTTCCACGCATGAATTTAGGGTGTGTGTAAACATTCAGGCCACAGTACCGCTTCCTCATTTCTACTCTTCACGCCTCCACATCATTCATCAGAGAGCTCTATAATGAGTCCTAAAAAACAAAGCAAGTCACATTATTCCTCTGCTCAAAATCCTTCAGAGGCCTCCGACTGCTCCTGGAATAAAGCCCCCCTCCTCACCACGCCCACCAGGTCCTGCTTGAGCTCATCCCTGCCCACCGTGAGTCCCATTGTGCACCACTGTCCCCAAAGCTCAGGGCCACCAACACGGGCTCCCTGCCCCCTCAGGACCTTCACTGTTGATCCCTCTGCCCGGCACCCTCTTCACCCCTCCTTGTATGCTCCCTTCTGATCCCTGAGTGCTTCATTAAATGTTACCTCTTCTTAGGACCCCTGCCAGGTCTCTGTTTTTCTCTTCCCAGCACCTGAACATTTCCTTCGGGCCGTTTATTACAATGGGGGTTGATTTAAGTGTGCATTTGCTTGCTATTTTTTGTCCATCTCCTCCATGAGACTTCAGATGCCATGAGGACAAGCCCAGACTCATATCTTCAAGCACCTAGCACAGAGTTTGGCATCCGGGAGAAAATTTAAATGCATAGAATAAACGAATAAACAAACCCACACATATACACAGTGTCCGAAATCAGGGTGAGGGAGAGGCCCGGAAGTGAAGTTCGGGGAGCAACAGTGTAATGAAGGGAGCGAACACACTGCCATAAGGCAGGCCTGGCCTGGAATCTGATATGCCACTTACTCCCTATGTGACTTTGAGAAAGTTACTTAACCACCGACATCCAGCTTCCTCCGCTACAAAACAGGGATAATAATATTTAATGGGTAGGGCTATTGTGATAATTCAGTGAGATAACTACTATCAAATGTCCCAATATTTAGGGAGCATCTACTCTGCACCGGTTACCTTCCCTCTCCCCTAATTAGGGAGACCTTTCTAGCACAATGGGTGCCAGGCACCAGTAATTGTATGGATTATCTTATTGAGTGCCCCCAGCGATCCTCTGAGGCAGTACAAATGAGGGAAAAAAAGCTTATGAAGACTAATAAACATGGCCAATGTCACAATGCTAAGTTGTAAAGTGCGGCTCAAATTCTCTATCACAGCACTATTACTTGAGGATTAAATGAATCGATACATGCAAGGCACCCAGAATAGCATCTGGCACACGGTGAGCACTGATCACAGTGTCTGCTGTCATCGTTATCTTCATTCTGTGGGGTACCATAAGAGGTTTGGATGAGCAATGATAAAGTCAGTCAGAACAGGAAACACAGAGTAAGAAAAGAGGAAGGACATTCATTGGGGGCAATTCTAAAAAAGATGAGGAAAAGAGACATGGAGAGAATTCTTTGGCCCCAAGGGTTTCTACCTTTGACATAGTTGTTTTGGTGACAGATCAGAACTCAGACCACCTTACCTCACTCATAGTGTTCTATTCCGTCAACACTGCCAATGCTAGAGACTGAATGTTTGTGTCCCCCCAAATGCAGATGTTGAAACTTAATTCCCAATGTGATGGTATTTGGAGGTGGGGCCTTTGGGAGGTGAGTATGTCATGAGGGTGGAGCCCTCATGAATAGGATTAGTGCACTTACAAAAGAGACCCCAGAAAGCTCTCTCACCCCTTCCACTGTGTGAGGACACAGTGAGAAGATGGCTAAGAACCAAGAAGCAGACCCTCACCAGACACTGAATCATCGGCCAGTGCTTTGACCTTGGACTTCCAGAACTATAAGAAATAAATTTCTGTTGTTTATAAGCCACCCAGTCTATTGGCATTTTTGTTACAGCAGCCCAAACGGACTAAGACATCTCAACACATCCAAAATTTAAGTCACCCTCTCCCTCTCTGAAAACGTGCTCCTCCTCTGCCATCCCTCATTTCTATCAGTGCAACCACCACTTGGCCATCATTTCAGCCTCCCAGGTTGAAAATGTCAAGTCACCTTCGATACACCTTCCTCTGACTGAGCCCCCACATGCAAAACAGTGCCAGAGCCTCCCAAACATGCAACCATTTCCACTGACACTCTCCAAGGTCAAGCTTCTCATGTGGACAATTACAATACCTCTCTGACTCATCTCTCTGCCTCCTTACCTTCCCTTCACCAATCCATTCTATAAACTTGCCCAGTAATATAACACAAGAACATCTCAAGTCACTTTCTTGCCTAAAAACAGTCAATGACCCTCCACCGCCCACAGAACCACCTCGGAATCTGTACATGATACACTGGCACAGTGAAAGGCACGTTAGAGATATTCAATCTTTTCTCCTCCCCGACCTTTAGTCTAGCTTTAGAGGCCTCCATTTACTTTTCCTAACTTGTTTCCCACCCCTTTTCGTTCTCCTCCAAATAAACTCGCTACTTCCTGTTCCTCATATAAACTCCATGCTTTCTAACCTCTCTTTGCTTACACTGTGCCCGACCCTAAAAATTCTAAGACTGGCAAGAAGGCCGTCATCCCATAATACAAAGATTCTTCATTATGCCACTGATCTTTGAAAGCTGCCTACTGTCCCCTACACAGGACATCCCCCAACCACAGTGGCCTTCTCGACTCCTACAGCACGTCTCACCCCACCTCAGGGCCTTCACCCTTGCTTGTCCTTGTTTCTTCCTGGAAAACAAACTCCCACTCTGGTCCTTGCAGAGGTGATTCCTTTATCAACCCTTACCGTGCAGCTTAAATGTCACCTTCTCAGAGTCGACCATGACCACCACTCTACTTAAGGAGTCCCTCTCATGTGTCAAAATAACCAAAATAAAAGAATAAAAGTTATCTGTAGCACACATGAAAGGCAGAGAGGCAGTAATATAGAAAGACAGAGAGAGAATAAGTATCTTCATGAGTATCTTTAATACACAAAACGTTAGTACAACAGTAGTGTGGGAGACTTTGGCGTTAGACACACATCTGGGTTCAAATTCTTGTCGTGCTGCTTATCAGACTCGGGCGGGCCACCAACATCTCTACGCCTCAATTTTCTCATCTGTAAAATGAGCATAATATTCTCCAGCTCACAAGGTTACTGTGAGAATTACAGACTGATGTCTACCACAACACCTGGAACAGAGCAGCTGCTCAAGAATGGCAGACAGTATTAGCACTGAGAGAAGAAATAACCCCGTGTACAATTTTTAAAATACACAAAACCAAGGACCATTCAATTCACAAAACAGCAAATAAATCTAGCAAACAAATATATGGGAAAACATTCCTCAATAGAAATGAAACAAATGCATATTAAAACAAAGTGCAGTTAGCACAAAGTACCCGAGTGTGTGTGTGTGTGTGTGTGTGCGTGCCGCAGTCACACTCGCACACGTGAGCACATACGATTCTGACACCAATTCCAAAGTGCGTGTGTTTTTTTAACACATCACCAAGCAAGTCTGCAACACCAGCTGGGTGTCCTATAATTCATCTCAACTCCTACAGATTCAGGGCTCAGTCCTACAAGACCGCCCCTCCCCCAATTCAGATGCCAACACCAAGTGAGGTTGTCACTTGTGCTTCTGACTGACCAGCTTAAGATGGGAGGTTCCCACAGTTCCTCCTTGGGTTTGATTAATTTGCTAGAGCAGTGCACAGAACCCAGAAACATTTTACTTACTAGATCACTGGTTTATTATAACTATAATAAACTATATATAACTCAGGAGCAGCCAGATGGAACAGCTGCATAGAGCAAGGTGTGTGGGAAAAGGTGAGGCGCTTCCCTGCTCTCTGAGAATGCCACTCTCTAGGAAGCTCTCTATTTGGGGGGGCAGGGTTAATTTTTAATTTTTATTGTTTTTGGCCACACCGCGCGGCTTGCGGGACCTTAGTTCCCCAACCAGGGATCAAACCCGGGCCCTTGGCAGTGAAAGCAAGAGTCCTAACCATTGGACCACCAGGGATTTCCCTCTCCGAAGCTATCTGAACCCTGCCCTTTGAAGTTTTAGGGAGACTTCACTAGGCATGATTGATTACATCATTGGCCATCGGCAATCCACTGACCTGGAGGTCCCCCTACCCTCCCCAGAGGTCAGCAGGGTGGGACTGAAAGTTCCAAACCTCTAAGCACATGGGTCACCAGCCCCCATCCTTAGGTGAATAGGGGCTTACCAAAAGTCAACAGTAACATAACTAAAGACACCTTTATTACTCTCATTATGGGAATTTTCAAGAGTTCTGTGCCAGGAACAGAACAAAGACCAAATATGTATTTCTTACTACAAATCACAGTATCACAGTACACCTGTGATTTTAGCACGACACCCAGTACTCACACTCTCACACCGCAAATAGAAGTACGAACTGGTAATCTGAACTATGCATTAAAAATCCATTAAAGTGTTCATATCTTCGAATCAGAAATCTCATCCCTGGGACTTTATCCTAAACAAATAATCTCAGATACAGTAAAAGATACCTGAAATGTTTCTATCTGCATTATTTACAACACAGCAAAACTGTAACAACAAAAGCATAAATGTAATTATTAAAAGTTTCCATTTACTTACTGAGTGCTTCTTAGTAGTCAGAGACTGTGTTAAGTACATTATGCACGTTATCCTTATTTAGTCCTCATAACAACCTTCCAAATTAGATATTATTAACTCCTTATAAAGAAATTGAGGCTCATAGAGGGTAAGTGATGAGTTTAAAGTTATAGGTAACAGTGTGAAGATGGAACCTAGCCCAATCTGATTTTAGAGCGAAGATTTTTAACCACTGAATTATATAGTGTTTCTGCTCGACGGAACACGTCTTTTTCTTTTTTTTTTTTTTTTTTTTTGGCCATGCTGCATGGCTTGTGGGATCTTAGTCTCCCAACGAGGGATCGAACCTGGGTGCTCGGCAGTGAAAACACGGAGTCCTAACCACTGGACCGCCCAGGGAATTCCCAGAACATGTCTTCTTCCAAAGAAGGTTATAAGAACTATATAACAATATGGGAAAATGCTTCTGATTAAATAATGCAAATTGTATCTGTATTAAAACTACAATTAGGGGAAACTTTTATTCCACTTATTTTATTAGTGGAATATGTTAATTCCACTAAACTGAAAGGAAATACTTAAAGGATACACCCAAAACTATTAGCAATATTTACAGTGGTGGGTGGTGAGATTACTTTCTTTTTTTGTTTTCTATTATCCAAAATATCTGTGATATGCTTTTATTATTGTTATAATAAGAACAAACATTCTATTATCATTTTACTCAAGTTTTAGTAATTTCATAATTATGGAAGGAAGTCAAGAAGACCTATGCTCTATTTCTCAAGTATTGGGCTAAAGTTTCTTTGCTTTGAAGACAGAATTCGAGGTCCATCTTGTTGATGAGAAAAAGTTGTTATTCGCCTTTATGGTGTCTACTAACAATTTCAGAAAACCGGAACACCTCTTAGTAAATAGTTTCCACATGTAGTTTAGCACATTGTTTAGAATGGAAGCTCTGGAATCTGAACAATTAGATTCCAAAGCTGATGCTACCACTAACTTATCTGTGTAATCCAGGACAAATCATCTCAAGACCTCATTTAACTTAACTGAAAAATGGGAATAACAACATTACCTACCTCTTAAACTTGTCCTAAACATCAAATGAGAGGATGAATGTAAACTTCTCAGCCCATGCCTGCCTGTGGCAAGTGCTCAATAAATGTTCATTTTTATTACTCACAAGCAAATACTGGCACACTTCCCAAAATGTCAGCTCTAGCATGTGAGACGTTATTAGCCAAGGAAAAGGTAACTGTTTTCTCATTGTTTCCAATGTTCTGATGATAGACACTGGATCTTTTGGAGATTACAGAAAACTCGCAGAAGAAACCGTAAATGTCATGCAACTGTCATATCGTGAAGCGTGAGAGGTGCTACGTGTCTTTCCCGCCATTGGAAGCACTCGAAGGCTTCCTCTGCCCGTCACCTACATCGCCACCTACATCGCTTACCCCTCCTTGGCTAAGTGGCAGCCTAGCCCAGCACAAGCTTAGTACTAGGCTCAGATAGGAAGCTGGATGTTTCTCATCTCTAGGAAGAAGCTGTTCTGTGACCTTGGGGGAAACAATTCAGTTACTTTAGTCCCTCCGTTTTCTCTTACCTACTAAAGCAATAAAAAAGGGGGGGCGCTTTTTTTTTTTTTTTAACATACCGATGCGTGTAGTTTGTGGCCCAGCAATGGGCAAGCTGCGACAACTCTGGGGGGCGGGGGGCACTTGGGAAAGCAAGGATAGAGAGCGGAGAAAGGGAGGCTTTCCCTGGCACCAGCCCTCCATCCCCAGGCCCTTGCACACCTGGTGTGCCTTGTCACCCATCTCGCGGGTGCCGAGGGGCTGCCTCTCGAGGGTTGAGCAGTCACAAAAATGGAGCAAGGAGGAAATCACAGTCAGACCCTAAGGCAGAACAAGGCTCCGGAGGGCAGGGCAGGGATTATGCCGGGATGCAAGGAGGTCAGCCCGCCGGACCCCGCCCAGAACAGGCAGGGCGGCACCCGGTATGACCTCCCGCGGGCCTGGGAGTCTGGGTTGCGCGGGAGCGGACAGGGCAGCCCCTAGCTCACCGTACTCCAGTGGCTCCGGGTCAGGCTGGAAAGTGAAGTGAGCCACCTGCCGCCTCTGGGCCGCATCCCCGTCGGCCGACGCGGGCTGCAGGAAGCCCCGCGGCAGCCCCGCGCCACGCAGCCGACGCCAGTGTCCCCCGGCCCCGGCCGCGCGGAGCCGCAGTAGCCTGCCCGCCGTCGCCGCCGTCGCCGCCATCCCCACTCGCCGCCGGGGTTTGCAGGCTGCGCCGCGGCCCGCTGCCGGCAGGGAGGGCGGAGCGCCGAGGCGGCTTCCACACTGGGTGGACCGAAGGGGCGGTCCCGTGAAGCGAACCAATCGGAGCTCGCAATTCGGGGGTGGGGAAGGCGACGAGAAGAGCCAGCAGTGTTTGCCCGTTGTGCGCATGCGGGAAAGGGACAGGTGAGCTCCAATGAGATTGTTCCTGGAGGCGGAGTCCTCCCAGTGTCCGCTACCAGGGCCCGGGAGCAGAGCGCGGTTCTGCAAAGTTCCACGCTCTACCTGGGTTTGTTCTTTTCCAACGTCATCTGCGTTGTGAGGTTCCGATGGCTTTTCCATTTTAAGATTTATATTTTCTTTTGAAATGTAACCCTTTTTTATCCTCTCCTATTCTTTACCTTTATTATCCTGTAAGTAAGGGATGGAAAGGGTTACCGATCGGCTTTGGTTACTGGTGTTGAGTTTCAGAACACTGCGGGAATCGCTGCTCTAAACCTCCGCTCTTTAGTCAAACCCTCCCTGAGTGTTTAATAAGTTTGTATAGATTTTTATTGATTTTGTTTTTCTGGATTTAAATGAGAGTGAAAGAGGTAAACTTAGATTTCAAATTTAGATTCAAACTTAGATTGCAAATCCACTTAATACGAATTCGGATGCATTTTTGCCCAGGTACAGTGAAAATACCTGATTGATTAGCTTAGAAACCTGGAGAATTTGAGAATGCATTAATTTACGTTTAAAATAATCAACTTTGTAAATTTTCCTTTTAAAAATTCAGATGTTTAAAAGGATACCTACTCTGCCCATGAATTTACAAATTATAGCAAAATATGATAGAAACAAGAGTGAAAGTGTTTCCATCAGATGAAGGTGGGAAAAGACAGGCCCAAAACAATCTGAAGAAGGAAGCGGGGGAAAGAATGTCCCCCTTCTGCTATTCCTGGCCTCCCAATCCATCCTTCGTTTTGCAAGGAGGCAAAGGAGAAGGGAGAAGAAATGGGGTGAAAGGAGAAGCAAAGAGATGCACCAGCTGCCTGTTTTCTGATTGGGATTAAGAGACAGGAATTTAAAACTGCCCAAAGGAGAATCAGAATTCTGTCTCCATTATTTCCTACTCCCATGTAAGCCCCAAAATTTAACATTTCGGGGATTTTTAATCTTGTCTTTTGTTATGTTCACCTCTTCTGTTTCATGGTGTGTGTGTGCGTGTGTACACGTGCACGTGCATGCGTGCTGTATTATGTCTTTTATTTTTATGTGAGTGAAGGGTTTTTTAATTTTATTTTAATGAAGGAGGGGGTAACAAAATTAAATTACATTTACATAGTCAAATTTTAATTTTATAAAAGAGGGTAAAGGGCTTCCCTGGTGGCGCAGTGGTTAAGAATCCGCCTGCCAATGCAGGGCACACGGGTTCAAGCCCTGGTCCAGGAAGATCCCACATTCCACGGAGCAACTAAGCCCATGTGCCACAACTACTGAAGCCTGTGCACCTAGAGCCTGTGCTCTGCAACAAGAGAAGGCACCACAATGAGAAGCCTGTGCACCTCAACAAAGAGTAGCCCCCGCTCGCCGCAACTAGAGAAAGCCCGCGCACAACAACGAAGACCCAACACAGCCAAAAATAAATAAATTTTTTAAAAAAAGAGGGTAAAAAGCAAGGATAAAAATCAATCAATCAATCTGCATTTTCTCACTTTGCTGATAGTCTGGGGAGCTGGGGTGCTGAGATGATTTAGGCCTGGGGAAAAAAAAGAAAAATAATAAAAGGACTGGTGAGAATTTATTGAACCTCTGCTATGTATACCAGCTGGAAACAAGCCGCCATTGAGACAAATATGTTCAAGATATAGTCTTGCCTTTAAGAATGCCCCAGTTAGCAAAGAAAGGAGACAGATTACATGACAAGTACAATCCAATGTGATAGGGGCCCTAGGACAATGTAAATAAAATGAAACATACAAAGAGCAATAAACTCTGCTTTTGTTAAGTCAAGAATGTTTCCAGAAGTAACACTGAGCTGCACCCAAAAGATGAGTAGAAGTTACCAGGCAAACTAGGGAGGAAAAGGCATTCCAAACCAAGAAAAAAATGTGAACAAGCAAAAAAAAACATACTGGGCTTCCCTGGTGGTGCAGTTGTTGAGAATCTGCCTGCCAATGCAGGGGACACGGGTTCGAGCCCTGGTCTGGGAAGATCCCACATGCCGCGGAGCAACTGGGCCCGTGAGCCACAACTACTGAGCCTGCGCGTCTGTAGCCTGTGCTCCAAACAAGAGAGGCCACGATAGTGAGAGGCCCGCGCACCGCGATGAAGAGTGGCCCCCGCTCACCACAACTAGAGAAAGCCCTCGCACAGAAATGAAGACCCAACACGGCCAAAAATAAATAAATAAATAAATAAATAAGTAAAATTAAAAAAAAAAAAAAAAAAACATACTGCATTCCAGGAAGAGAAAACAACTTGGTACTACCAGACTCAGGGTATAGGGAAAGATACAGGAATTGACAGAAGTAGGGAAAAAAGATTAGAGGGAGATTTTGGAGGTCTTCATATGCTGGTCTAAGAAGTTTGCATTTCCAGCTGTATGCAGTCAGGAACAACAAAGAGAGCACCTAACAGATGTATCCGCCAGCAAATCACTTTTTGGGGGGTGGGGGGTGGAATTTCTCCTACCCTCCACCACACTATCTACCCAGCAACCATGGAAATGTCTATGTTATTAAAGTGGGACCCACCCTGGCCACATTTCATTGATACTAATTTGGGAAACTTATTTTCTGGGAATTTTGGAAAAGTACTTGAGAAAGAAAGATAGGCTATCTTTCAATGCCACTGGGAGATGCAAAAAGAGTTTTCAGCAATCTCGTGGACCAGAAAAGGTGAAGAATGTGACTGCATTTGAGTTCCTAACTCTGTTTGTTCCTGAAGCCTAAACACTTTCTGGTCCTGAAGTTCTGTGAGATGCCGTGATATTCTCAAAATAGATTCTTCTCCTTGCTTAAGCTACTTCCAGTTGCATTTCTGACACCTTAACCTCCCTGGACACATACAGAGCCCTGTGGAGCCAGAGTTCAAAGTTGCTGGCCGTTCTTCAGAATGACTCTTGACTTAATTTCTGTCCCTGAGCTGAACTACTTTGCAGCCTGTACCTGTCTGAACTCAGCGTGCTTTTGGACACCCATCATTTATGGCAACATAATATTTCGTAGTGATACATCCTTATATCCTGGCCCCTGCTCCCATTCAATCTCAACCAGAGGCATCAGGGAGGCAAGTAGCCAAGGACTCAAACTCTTGCTTTAGAATTTTAAAATAGATTGTAATGCTGATGGCCAAAATAATCATTTGAGAAAAGAGTGTGAGTTTTAAAGACTGGTTTCTGAGTATTAAACCTCAAGAACCTGAATGACTTAGGGAACAAAATTTATGACCTAAACAAAAGATTATAAGTAGCCTGCTAATTTAAGAGCCAGTCTTTCCCACCTTCGGAGGTAGAGCCAACACCCCTCCATGGCATGGCATTTGGAATAGCAGAATATTTCTTCTATATGGCCAACCCAGATGCAGATATGGTCTAGGGAACTTGAGGAGGCCCAGCAGTCAGAATGATAAGGAACTTATATCCGGAAGATACTTTTTAAAAACGCTTTAACAATAAACTGATAAATTACCCAGCTAAAAAATAGGCAAAGAATTCTCATTCATTGATAGTGCGAATGCAAAATGGTTTGGAAGACAATTGGGCGGTTTTGGTTTTTTATAAAACTAGACATATTCTTACCATACGATCCAGTAATCACACTCTTTGATATTTTCCCAAAGGAATTGGAAAAGTATGCCCAACAAAAACCTGTCCACAAATTTTCATTGCAGCTTTATTCATAATTGCCAAAATTTGGATGCAACCAAGATGTCTTTCAGTAGCTGATTGGATAAATAAACTCTGGTATATCCACACAGTGGAATACTATTTAGCCCTGAAAATAAATGAGCTATCAAGTCATGAAAAGATATGGAGGAAACTTAAATGCATATTACTAAGTGAAAGAAGCCAATCTGAAAAGGCTACGTACTGTATAATTCCAACCATATGACATTCTGGAAAAGGCAAAACTATGGAGGCAATAAAAAGATCAGTGGTTGCCAAGGGTTGGGAGTGGCGGAGGGGTGAATAGGCAGAGCACAAAGGATTTTCAGGACAGTGAAACCATTCTATATGATACTGTAATAAGGGTAAATGTCTATACATTTGTCAAAACCTATTGTACATACCAAGAGTGAACCTTAATGCAAACTATGGACTTTAGGTGATGATAACGCGTGTAGGTTAATCAGTCATAACAAAAGCACTACTCTGGGGTGAAGTGTTGATAGTGGGGGCATCTGTGTTTGTGTGAGGGCCAGGGGTATATAGAAACTCTCTGTACTTTCCACTCAATATTGCTGTGAACTTAAACTGCTCTAAAAATAAAGTCTTTTTTTTTTTTTAAAACAGGCTACGGTTTTGAATAGACATTTCTCCAAAGAAGATATACAAATGGCCAGTTAACACATCAAAAGATGATCAACATCATTACTCATTAGGGAAATGCAGACAAAACCATGAGGAATCACTTCGCATCCACTAGAATGGCTAAAATAAGACATCTATAGAAAGTATTGGTTAGGATACGGAGCAATTGGAACCCTTTTACATTGATGGAGAGAATGTAAAATATGTAAAATGGTTCAGCTGCTATGGAAAATAGCTTAACCATCCGTCAAAATGTTACACATAGTTTTATTATATGACCTAGCAATTCCACTCCTAAGAGAAATGAAAACATATGTACACACAAAAACCTGTACACAAATGTGCATAGCATCATTGTTCATAATAGCCAAACAGTGGAAACAATCCAAGGGTCCATCAACTGATATGGGTAAACAAAGTATCATATATCTAGATGGCAGAATGTCATTTGGCAATAAAAATAAATGAAGTACTGTTACGTGGATGAACCTTGAAAACATTATGCTCGGTGAAAGAAGCCAGGCACAGAAGACCACATACTATACAATTTCATTTGTATGAAATGTCGAGAATAGACAAATCAATGGAAAGAGAAAGCTGTGGTTCCAGGGACTGGGGTAAAGGAGTAGTGGGGAAGGGCTGGTACTGAGTATGGAGTTTCTTTTGGGGGAGATGAAAATGTTCCAAAAGTAAATAACAGCGATAGTTTTAAATTATATCTCAGCAAAGCTGTTGCTTAAAACTCGAGTCATAGAAAAATACAGTTGTACACCTAAATATGTGGGTTAGGAGATTCGTTCCCCTACAGCATGTGTTTGATAACATGTATGTTAGTTCACAGACTGTTTGAAATTGGTTTCAACTCAGGCATGAGTTGGGCATGCTTAGATGGAAGAGCTCCGTGATTTTTCTTGCTTAGCTGATTACCACAAGGAATGATCCTATTGGGATCAATCCGAAAAGAAAGTCCAAAGTATAAAGTCAATGTATTATTTTCCTAAGGCTTCTGTAACAAAGTACCACTAACGGTACAGAATTTTTTTGTGCCACAGTTCTGAGGCTAGAAGTCCAAGATAAAAGTGTTGGCAGAGCCATGCTCCCTCTGAAACCTGAAGGGGAATCCTTCCTTTCCTCTTCCTAGCTTCTGGCAGTTTGCTGGCAATCTTTGGTATTCCTTGATTTGCAGCAGCGTAAATCCAGTCTCTGCCTTCATGGTCACGTGGTGTTCTCACTGAGCTTCCTTTTTTTTTTTTCTTAAGAATTTTTTTTTTGATGTGGACCATTTTTAAAATCTTTATTGAATTTGTTACAATATTGCTTCTGTTTTATGTTTTGGGTTTTTTGGCCCCGAGGCATGTGGGATCTTAGCTCCCCAACCAGGGATCGAACCCACACCCCCTCCTGAACTGGAAGGCAAAATCTTAACCACTGGACTACCAGGGTAGTCCCATGATCTTCCTTTCTTGTCTCTAGTATCTTCACATGGCCATCTTCTTATAAGGACACCGGTTTTATTGGATTAGAAGCCCACTCTGCTCTAGTATAATCTCATCTTAATTTAACTATTTCTGCAACAACTCTTATTTCCAAGTAAGGTCACATTCTGAGATACTAGGAGCTAGGTACTGGGGGTTAGGTTCAACATATCATTTGGGGGATGGACACAATTCAACCCATAGTAGCCAGAGATTTGGTGGCAGAACAGAATTTGAACAGATGGATGCTTTTGATGAAATTTCTGGAGATGATTGCATTGTTAAAGAGATATAGATTTCCTCCAGCAAAATAGTCTATGATTTGGGGGAGCGTTAAAGAAACTGGAGGTATTTGGTCTACATAAGATTTTTAAAGTGATATATTAATTCTCCTTAAATGTTTGATGGGCTCCCTTGTAGAAAAAAGGATTAAATTTGCTGTTTGGTTTCAGAGGAAAGAACAAGAAACAGAAGAAGCAAGTTCCAGCTCAATAAAAAGAACTTCTTATTAAGTACTCTGTCTTGGGAAGTACAGTTGTCTCTCGGTGTCCACGGGGGATTGGTTCCAGAACCCTCGAAGGATACCCAAACCTGAGGATGCTCAAGTCCCTTGTATAAAATGGTGCACTATTTGCATATAACCTGTGCCCATCCTCTCGTACACTTTGTCATCTCTAGATTACTTATACTACCCAATACATTGTAAATGTTATGTAAATACTTGCCAGTGCATAGCAAATTCAAGTTTTGCTTTTTGGAACTTTCTGGAATTGTTTTCCAAATACTTTTGATCTGCATTTGGTTGCATCCATGGATGTGGAGCTCACAGATGTGGAGGACCGACTGTAATGAATTCCATATCACTGGACATAATCAAGTACAGGATGGACGAACAATATTGGAGGAGCCTCTTGAGAGGATTTACGCTCCGTTCAGAAGCTGTTTAGGGTGTTTCTAATTTTTAAGAATCTGATTCTACTATTCACGAGTGTGTACTGAGAGCCTTCCATGTGCCAGGTTCTGTGTTTTAATGGACATTCTTTTAAGCCAAGTCATGGATCTAAGCCACCTGTACCATCCAGCATGTGAGTTACCCCTCTGTCCTCCCTTCCCAAGCATCTAGGCAACTTCTCTCTGGCTTCTTATCTCCTGCAGGGGCGTGAGATGCCCTGTGATTAGTCTTTCAGGAATCTGAACCATCCTACACGGAAGAAACCCTGTGAGCAGACACCACAGAAAGGGCATCCTTCAAAGTGGTATTATCTGGCATTTGTGCTCAGCCTGGTGGAAGAACTTAGATACAAATGATGCCTCAGAATACTGCTGCAAATACTGATACCTGCCTGTGTGCATAACAATGTTTCAGAGAGGGCCACTTATCTGTAAAAATACATGCCAGCCAGGCAGTAGTGAGTTTTTTTAAATTCCCAGGATAATTTGTGAGTATTGCCAGGCTTCTAAAAGCCTAATTAAAGTGATGGCTTACAGAATCATGAGTATTGGGACTGAAAGAAATTTTTGAGGCCCATATTTTACCTTACCTTCATTTTCTTTTCTGTTGTGACTTTTATCCATTTATATTATTTCAAAACCTTGAACAACTGGTACTCCTGGAGGCCTCAGAGACTTTGTGAGGATGGTGGGGACACCTGGTGGTGACCAGTGTGAAAAAGGAGGGGAGACAACCGGGGCAGGTGAGCAGCGGTCACCACCCATGACCCTTGACAATTTGTCCCCCCATCATGTAAAGCCACCCCAGACATAAGTAGAAGTCCACCTATGTCACTTTATGTACACATTGAACCTGCACATATTCATAGGAGGCTTTTAGTAGAGCAGGTGATTCTTCCTTCCCTTCCTGTCCAAGTGTACAAGCCTGAGACCAGATACTTAACCTTCACATCAGAATCACTTGGGGAGGTTTCAGAACATACTGATGTCCAGACCCCGTGGGGTAAACATTAGCAATACTCATAAATATTTCTGTTCCCTCTGCTTCTAAGAACTCAAGCAGATGGGACTTCCCCAGACACCTGAAATTAGGAGTGGCAACGTGACTTGCTTTGCTGATGAATTGGAGCACAAGTGTAGAGAACTCCCAGCTGGAAGAATTCCAGAGCTGGTGGCCAGTGCTCTGTGGTTTCTTCCACTGTCTCATCAACCAGCAACATTCCAGATGCTAGAGCAGCCAGCAGCCTGTCCCTGGAGAGACACTACCTGGACCATCACTTGCCCCCCCATCCACCTTGTTTGACATGGAGCATGAGTGGGAAAAAATTTGAGGACGTAAAGTTGTGCGTTGTTTTTTTTTGTTTGTTTGTTTGTTTTTAATAGAACATGACTTCTAAGCACAAGACAACTACTTTGCATGGTCTTCAGCTATTCTAACCTATTCTAACGCTTCAGGCAAATTCTCCCTAAGTCATATACTTAGGGAAAGACAGTACATTTGTCAACAACGTGATGCATACATGTGGTCAATTGTTACTACTGTGGATTTACATGATTTTCCACCATAATTTTGGCTATTCACAATTTTACCTGGACATATTAGATTTGAGAATCTAAACACCCACAAATGATGCAACTCTCCTCTACTGGGGCAATATGAAAATCCTTTACATACATATTTCAGTCTTTTAAGATGACTTGATGAACAAGGTCTTAACTATTCTCATTTTACCAATGAGAAATCAGAATCAGAGAGATTAACGGACCAGCCACGGTTTAAACAGCTTAAAATCATTCCAATCCATGTTTTTCAAATTTCAAAATCTGTGCCCTTATGTGTTTCTCAAGTGTATTTTGCAGAATTATCCCTGAGAAACTTGTTCAAATATCAGATTCCCTTGACCCCACACTGAGAAATTCTCATCAGTTAAGCTTAGAAGAGGGTACATGCATTTTTCTTTTACTGAAGTGTAGTTGACTTACATAGCATCTGAATTTGTAATAAGCTCCGCCCACCCAGTGTTTTTGCTATGGCTGGTCTACACACTATACAGACAAACCCTGTCAATGCCCCACTCACTCTTGTATCAGTTAGCGTTACTTGGTTACAAGCCACTAAAATCACCTCTGGCTAATTTAAGCAGAACTGTAATTAGAGGATATGAGATGGCCCACAAAAATTGAAGAAACAAACAGCTCAGAAAGAGCAGAAACCGGGGCAGCCCCACAGATCCAGATAACAGGAGGTAATTTAGAGACTTACAAGCATATGAAAACCCCAAGGATGGGGACATCCCTGGTGGCGCAGTGGTTAAGAATCCGCCTGCCAAAGCAGGGGACACGGGTTCGAGCCCTGGTCCGGGAAGATCCCACATGCCGCGGAGCAACTAAGCCCGTGTGCCACAACTACTGAGCCTGTGCTCTAGAGCCCGCGAGCCACAACTACTGAAGCCCGTGCTCCTAGAGCCCGTGCTCCACAACAAGAGAAGCCACCGGAATGAGAAGCACATGCGCTGCAACGAAGAGTAGCCCCTGTTCGCCACAACTAGAGAAAGCCTGTGTGCAAGCAACAAAGACCCAACGCAGCCAAAAATAAATTAAAAAAAAACAAACAAACCCCAAGGATGAATTGACTCCACCTACTTTATCTCTCTTTGACAGATTCTGTTCAACATTCAGTTCCTGGGAGAGAGAATCTGGTTAGCCCAGATTAGTTCATTACTGTCCCTTGACTATGGAGAATAAGGTTATCTTATTGGACCAAAACTATATACAAAGTAAAAGAGAAGATTACCCATACTTTTAAACAAGGAGCTGCAATCAACCAAAGAGGGAAATCAGTTCTTGGAATCTAAAAGAAACCTAATGACTATACAGTCATCCTGCCTGGAGGTGCCTGTGTAGTCCCTCCAGTTGTGAAAATTTTACCATGAAACCCTCCCTCTGGATTCTTCAAAGTAGACTGAAACATTGTCACTAGAAGACTATTTTAATATGCTTCCCAATTTCTGCAGAATAAATCTGAATCCCCCTACATCTTCTCTTAAAAAGGAAACAGAGTAAAACTTATACCTACAGAATAGTTAGGGCACACAAAAGTCTACAAACTACAAATTCATGTGTAAGTGAAGAATAAACAGACTTGGCATTAGGGTCACAGAAGTAGAGGGAGTTTAGCAAAAGCTTTGTTTAGAGCAAGAAGATATTGCTATTGAAGAAATTAAATTCATACTTTAAAACATTCCAATAGAGAAAACTCCAAGCTCAGATGGCTTCACTGGTGAATTCTACTAAACACTTTTTTTTTTTTTTTTTTGGCTGTGCCATGCGGCACGTGGGATCTTAGTTCCCCAACCAGGGATCGAACCCATGGCCCCTACAGTGGAAGTGCAGAGTCCTAACCACTGGACCACCAGAGAAGTCCCTCTATTAAACATTTTTAAAAGAAATATTACCAGTTATACAAAAAATTTTCCCAGATACAGAAGACAAGGTAATGCTTTCCAGCTCATTCTGTGATGACAGCATTACCCTGATATTAAAATCAGATAAAGACATTATAAGAAAGGAAAGCTGCAAACAAATATTCTTCATGAACATAGATGCAAAAATACTCAACAAAATTCTAGAAAATATAATAAAGCAATATATAAAAATCATGACCAAATGGAGTTCAACATGGGAATGTAAGGTTGATTTAACATTTGAAAATCAATCAATACAATTCACCATATCAGCAGGCAAAAAAAGACCCCCACAAGGCCCAACAAAATGCTGTTTACAGGAGACCTATTTTAGATTCAAAGATATGAAAGTAAAAGAATGGAAAATGTTATATCATGCAAACTGCAACCATAAGAAAGGTAAGGTGGCTATACTTATATCAGATAAAATAGACTTTAAAACCAAAAAAAAAGTTTCTAGAGATAAACAGGTACCTTTTATAATGATAAAAGGGTCAACTCATCAGGGAGATATAACCACTGTAGACACATATACAACCTAACAACAGAGCACTAACATATACAAAGCAAAAACTGACAGAAATGAAGAGAGAAATGGACAATGTAACAATAGCAGTTGAAGACTTCAGTACTGTACTTTCAATAATGGACAGAACTAGGTAGACGATTAGCAAGAAAATAGACAACTTGGGCACACTATATAACAACTAGACCTAACAGACATCTATAACATTCTGCCCAAAAAGAGCAGACTATACATTCTTCTCAAGTGTACATGGAACATTCTCCAGGATACACAGGTGTTGGGTCATAAAATAAACCTCAATACATTTCAAATAATAGAAATATTATAAACTATGTCCCCTGACCACAATGGAGTGAAATTAGAAATCAATAACAAATTTGGAGCACTTACAAGTATGTAAAATTAAACAAATAATCAATGGGTCAAAAAGAAATTATAAAATACTTTTGAGATGAATGAAAATGAAGATACAATATATCAAAACTTATGGGAAATAGCTAAAGCAATGCTGTATAGCTTTGCTAATAGCTATAGCAAAATTTCTATCTGTAAATGCCTATGTTGAAAAAAAGATTTCAAATCAACTACCTAAACTCTCACTTTAAGACACTGAAAAAAAGTAAACAAAACCTAAAACAAGCAGAAAGAAGGAAATAATAAAGATTAGAGTGGAAATAATGAAATAGAGAATAGAAAAAGCAGCAGGGAAAATCAGGGAAACCAAAAACTAGTTCTTTAGAAAGATCCTCCCAAAAATGAACCTTTAGCTACATTGACCAAGAAAAAAGAAAAATCAAATTACCAGGGTCAGAAACTAAAGAAAGGAAATTATATCAGAAAGAATGAAGAGGATCAAAAAGTGGTAAATAGGTGGTTAAGTATAAGAGCTATCATTCTTTTTTCTTAACTCTATCAAAAGACAAATGAGTGTTTAAAGCACAAATTATAACATTGTATTGTGAGGTTTACAATGTATTTAGATGTGAAATGTATGACAATAATAGTACAAAGGATGGGGGTGTGAATGGGATTATACTACTCAAGGTTCTTACTGTTTGTATGAGGTGGTTTGATATTGAGTCTACATAGATGGTGATAAAGGTTAATTGATAAGCTTGTTATATTGGAATCATCATCATCCTGTGAAAGAAGAATGGCTACATAAATAAATCAGGGTAGATTAACTGTCACATAAAGGCAGTGAGAAAAGTAATTGGTTTAAATAGCAGTTCTTCCATCTCTGGCTGTATGACCTTATTCTCTCTCAGTCTCGTGGGGAGAACATGAAAACTTACCCAGAAGGATGTCATGATAATAAACTCACATAATATATAAAAGTTACTTGTACACAGCTGTCACTCAATAAGTGCTTGTTGAGTTAATTAATTAACTAATGAACACATATAAAAGGTTTGATACAGTGACTGGCCCAGAAAAATGTCGACTAAATATTAGCTATTACTGTTTTTACTAACAACTCACACTTGGTTTTAGAGTTCTCATATGCTTGGTCCCCCAGACCAAAGTGACATTTATTTATTTGTTCTTTCATTCAACAAATCTTTATTGAATACTAGTTCTTTCTGTTCAGATGATGCCATGACCTAACCGCGTGGCTCCAGAGTTCTCACCAGTGTCCGTCATCCTAAAGGAGAAGCATTCCTGGACCTTAATAAGTTCTTGTCCTGGGGTCATGGGATGGAAGGACAGAGAGACGGATCGTCACCGCTACTTCCTTCTTCGGGTGCGGTCCACCACCCAACATAGACCTCGTTTCCAATTTGCAAAACCCTGGTTCAGAAATGTCCATTCATTGGAAATGTGTGTAAGCTAGGACAGATATAGTAGAGCCATTCCGGAGACCATTCTGCGACCCACATAGTGCGTAATACAAACTAGAAAGAAATAACATCCTTAAAGAATATGGCAGTGTTTCTCAGAGTGGTCCCTGATGACTGCATCATTAACAGCTAGAATGCAAGTCAAGATGTGGAGTCCTAGACTGTACTCTAGACCTACCAGGTTAGTAGGACCTCCTGGGATAGGGACTGGGAATTCACATTGCGTTTTTAACAGGCTCTTTAGGTGATTGTGGGTTAAAAAAAAGTTTGAAAATTAACTATTGGAGATTTCTTTTAGCCAGGAGAATCAAGGAGAGCTCTATAAAGGGAGTGTCACTGGAGCAGGGCCTTGAATATAGGGAAAGAATATTCAAGACAGGAAAACAACAGCTTGAGCAAAGGCAAAGCAGAGTGTAAGAACAGGTGCCTTGGGAATGGGGCAAAGGATGCATGACAGTCCTTAATAAGAAATAAAGTTGGAATGGTCCATAGGCTCAGGTCAGAAGAGCTGTAAACCTCACTCGAGGGAGTGTGAACTTCGATTTTTAGAGTTGGGAAATGAGTTAAGATACAATACTGACTCAAGCCAGGTTTAATGAGGTCCTACACCAACCTAATCCACTGGCTTATTTTCCATCTTCACAATTCCCTCAAGCTTAAATAAACTCAAAGGAGAGGTTTCTTTTGCTCAAAAGAACCGTAAAATATCAGGAAAAAAAAGACATTGTTGAGTATGGTGGTTTTCAAACTAAGATTTGCAAAATCTGGCAGCAGGCAAGAGGCCAGTCAACTGGGACCCTGGGGCTCCTCCCCTTGTTTAACCAGAGTTTAACCTCTAGTTTGAAGAAACTGCTTTAAATATGCTAGACTCCAAAGGGAAAGGGCCAAGAGTCCTGACTGAAAGAGATGGGATCTGTAATTGTTTCTTTAGTCAGTGACCCTATAAGTCTCTTTGTCATGGAAAAATTCTCCTCCCTATGCTCCCAATGACCCTCTTGAAGACTGTGTCTCATACTACAAACATCTCAATAGGTTTTAAACTTTGTCTAAAATGTCATTCTGTGAAAGAAACTCTCTCACTACAGCAGAGGATTCTTCAGCATCGTTTCTGCACTCAGCACAGTTAATTCTCGGATAAAACAGCCCATGGGATGATGAGAGTGCGAATGAGGGCTGATCAGTTACGATGACTTTGCAGCGCCAGCCACCTTTAGAAGGTTGGCTGGTGGAATTGTTCTAGAGAGGATCTCTTTTTCTTTACAGTTAGAAACAAAGTGCTCGGGACTTCCCTGGTGGTCCAGCGGTAAAGAATCCACCTCCAATGCAGGGGACGCAGGTCGATCCCTGGTCGGGGAACTAAGATCCCACATGCTGCAGGAAAACTAAGCCTGCACGCGCCACAACTACTGAGCTCGCGCACCACAACGAGAGAGCCCATGTGCCACAAACTACAGAGCCCAGGCGCCCTGGAGCCCAGGCGCCACAACTAGAGAGAAGCCCACACGCCACAGCTCAGAGCCTGCACATGGCAACGAACGATCCCACATGCTGCAACGAAGATCCCACTTGCCGAAACTAAGACCTGAAGCAGCCAAAAATTAAAAAGAAAAAACAGTGCTCAAGAGAGATAAGTAGGGCTTCCCTGGTGGCGCAGTGGTTGAGAATCTGCCTGCCAATGCAGGGGACACGGGTTCGAGCCCTGGTCTGGGAGGATCCCACATGCTGCGGAGCCACTAGGCCCGTGAGCCACAACTACTGAGCCTGCGCATCTGGAGCCTGTGCTCCGCAACAAGAGAGGTCACGATAGTGAGAGGCCCGCGCACCGTGATGAAGAGTGGCCCGCGCTTGCCGCAGCTAGAGAAAGCCCTCGCACAGAAACGAAGACCCAACACAGCCAAAAATAAATTAAAAAAAAAAAAAAAAGAGATAAGTAAACAAAGAAACATTCTGGCAACAATGGTGAGGTGGCAGAAAATCTAGCTCTTTCAGAATTTGTTGAGCTCGATCAGTGGTATCAACATTTAAAATAATATTAAGCATTTTCTACACAAATATTATGTAGTTATATTTGCAATCATATATCTTCTTTAAATATAGGTATAGTATAAAATAGTTTATTCAAACCAAAGGATACCAAACTACTCTAGTTAAACAAGGCAGAAAGACTCTTAAGTTGACAACTGCTGACCTTGAATTGACATTGGCTTCTTACAAGTAGTCACAGCAGATCAAGATGTCACATGGGAGCAGTTAAAAGAAGCAGGTCAATAAGAACAAGCAAATGGGGCCATCCACCATGACACTCTTCCTCATATGTATTTGGCTTCTGCCTAGACATACCCCCCTCTGAAACAGTCATCTTAAAGGAAGTAAGGAGTGACATTCCTTAGCCCCTTCCCAGTACTCATCTCTCTAGACTGATATGAAACATTGGACACTACTGACCAGCCCTTTTCCCTCTTTTCGTCTGCCACTTCTCTTTCCCCTACCACTCTGTTACTTCCTTCAGAGGTCCCTCTTCCACATTTCATCCTTCTCAGTGTAAGTATCCTTCCCAGTGCTGTCCTTGAGTCCATCTGGGTAGAAGTTGACATCCATTTCTGACACATAGGTTGAAGCCTATTCTGTAATTTGGAGGATTCGTGTAATTTTTTTCGTGATTCAGAGTGAAACTCAGATTGGGGTAGCTTCTATAATCATTCACAGAGTTTGGGTTTAATTGGCATTCGTTCATGATTAAATTCAGGTTATGCATTTTCTGGGGCAAGGATGCCAAAGAAATGATATTGTGTCCTTCTCACGGGGGTGGTCAGAAGGCACGTAGTATCAATTTGTCCGTTTAATGTTGGGCTAACTTTGATCACTTGGTTCAAGTGTCTGCCAAGTTTCTGCACAATAATGTTACTCTTTTTCTCTTTGTATCTAGTCAGTATCTTGTGGGAAGATACTCTGAACTATGTAAACACTTTCATGTGTTAATTTTAGCATCTGTTGATGAGTTTTGCCTCAGACAGTGACTACCGTGGTTTTGGACAAATATGATTTTTCTATTTTCATCATTCTGCCTACACTCATTACTTAGAATTCTACTTTAATAGCTTTTCCTTGTACTTTATTTAATTATTTATTCAAAAATTTACTTACATCAGCATGGATCCACAGATTCTTATTTTATTCATATGAGTTATAATTCATTACTATCATCATTAACTGTGTTGCTTCAGTTGTCTCTGATTTAGCCAATGTGAGTTCCTTTAAGTTAGCTCTTGTCTTTTTTGGCATGTCCCCATCTTATTTGGAGGCTGGAGAGTTTACTTTCTGGTTACCTGCTTTCTGCATGCCACTCCCCTAGTGACTGTTGTTGAAGTCACGATGGACCACTCTTAGCTGTGCATAAATAAAATAATAATAATGAGAGAAATATATTCAAGAAACAATGAAGAAAAATCAGCATAAGGGGAACTCAGCTTTTTACGTATGTCCAGAAAGACTATCTTCCAAATGTTCTGAATTCATGATTCACTTGTAACTGGATGCAGAGATTAGATTGGAACTAGTGTCCCAAGTGTGTGAGAAGATGACGCAGGGGCTGCTGAGAGATCATTGTCACTAAAGCCAGAATTTGACAATTTCCCTTCTATCTCCTTAAGTAACAAACTTGAGTCTCCTTTCAAAGTTTCCATTGGAGAATACAGTTTTCACATCCCATACTGGCTGTAGATTTGACAGACTTAGATTTTTCTATCTTGACATCTGTGGAATTAAACAATGTATGTGTTGTCCAAAACAAATAACAGCATTATTCACAGAGGTTGGTAACACTTGGATTCAGTAAGAGAGATTGTGTCCTGTCCATCTTTGTGACTGAACCCTGACATTCCTGAGGGCAGAATTTCCAGCTAAAGTATGCAGGTGGTAAGTGGAATATGTGCTTCAGGTACACAGTGATGCAAGATGCTGTCCCAGCTGCTTTTTATTGCTCCTGAAAGCTCAGACGGCCTCCTCAAACACCTACTTCTGAATGGTTTGGGATATGGGTTACAGGTCAGAAAGCAAGAGTGACAAAATGCAGTACTGGTAGGAATATTTTCTGATCGTAGAGGAAAGGGTTCCTCTCACCTTAACAGGCAGAAATGTAGGGAAAAAAGACATGGGAGGTGTAGGCCATCAGGTGCAAACACTCGCATAGAGATAGAGAGATGAAAAGGAAAGAGTTTTTCAACTTCAGCCTTGCCAAGAGGAAGAGATCTCTTCGAAGACAGAAAAATCTCAAGACCAATAAGCATAGGAAGAAATATTTTAATGCCGGCTAATATTTATTGACTATTTATGCTGTACCAAGCACTGTTCTAAGCACTGCGGCCTGGAACAGTTGAGTAACATATCTGAGCTCACACAAGTGGTGAGCGCCGGGGCCAAGATTCAGACTCAGGCAGTTGCCTCAGACCCCATGCTCTTCCCATGACTGCCTCATCGTGAGAAGGTACAGATTGGACTAAAGTTTCATTGCATGTCAATAATAAAAATAACCCATACTTATTAAGCACTTATTAAATGTCTGACATTGTGCTAAGTGCTTTGAAGCGTCATGACATTTACTGCTCAGAGCAATCACGCAAGGTTTTATGAGTTTCATTTTGTAGGTAGAAAGACCAAGGCTTGCAGAGATTAAACAACTAGGAAAAAATTACACAGTACATGACACAGCTGGGGTTCAAATTCAGATCTGAATAACTTCATAAGGCCAGTGCCCTTAATGAGGCAAACAAAGGATATGGAGAAACTTTCAGGTGAGGAACTGAATTATACTTCAAAGTTCAGAAGAACAGACCAGCATTAAAGGCCAATCCTATGCCAGTCAGTGTGACAATTGCTTTTACATCATTATTTCAGTTCATCTCAGTTATTAAACATTTTTTAGAATTAGGTCTCACTTCTGAAAATTTGGGATCAAGTTAGGTATTAATTATTCTCACCTAGATAAAATAAAGATTCATACAATATAGACTCTTAGGGGCTTCCCTGGTGGCACAGTGGTTAAGAATCCGCCGGCCAATGCAGAAGACACGGGTTCGAGCCCTGGTCCGGGAAGATTCCCACATGCCGCGGAGCAACTAAGCCCGTGCGCCACGACTACTGAGCCCGCGTGCCACGCCCGTGCTCCGCAATAAGAGAAGCCACCACAATAAGCATGAGCACCACAACGAAGAGTAGCCCACACTCTCCACAACTAGAGAAGGCCCGCACACACCAACGAAGACTCAACGCAGCCAAAAATAAATAAAATAAATAAATAATTAAAATATATATATATATATAGACTCAAAAATTAGTAGTTATTATTTTTTAAAGCTGTAGAGATTTAAAGAAAAAATAAAGAGGTCTAGGATGGTCGAGTCAGAAGATCTGGATTCTAGTTTCCACTGTGAAAATAAACAGCAGTGCATCACTGGGCAAGGTGTTAACTTTCAGGGCTCAGTTTCTTCATCTACAGAGTGACACAGAGTGGCCTGAATGATACCATTCTAAGAAGATGAACTCAGGGAGGAAGCAATTCCCCAGCTCCTGGAGGTTCACGAATGTCAGAATCACTCAGCTTACAAAGTGAGGCAAGATAAAAGGGTTTTTTAATTTTATCATCATCTCCCTCGATTCCTACTCACGTGCCCACCTTATTACCTGGATTCCTACTCACCAATTGGCATTAGGGTGACATACCCCTCCCAGGAGAAAACAGGGTGTTATTTAAATCAAACACTTGCACTGTTTTCCTGTCATTCCTCTTTCCCATTGCTAGAATCTCCTGGTATCCGACACCCATTCGCCTCCTTGATGTCTCTCTCCAGCTCCCTTTACAGACTCAGGCATTCAACAAGTGCTTATCAAGTGCTTCCAGGGTGTGTCTAAAAAGGCTCCTTCCTTCCTGTTTGTTTCTTTTAAGCAAAAAGCCATCTTAACAACAACAACAAAAATCGACATTTGAACACATAACATTTCCAGTGGTATTTCACAAACGTGCTTGGTGATGGGAAAGCACTTGGGTACTTATTCAAACTATGGGTCCTCAGGACCTTCCCCTGGAGGTTCCGGTCCCAAAGGTCTATTGGGGGGGAGGAAGGGGCGCGGTGAGGGAGGGCTTTGGGAATCTATGTTTTTCACAAATGCACCAGGTGTTCTATTATCAGGCCAGTTTTGGAAAGACTGATGGAAAGACAAGGAAGTAATTAGGCCTTTGTGCGTGTGATGCTGAGAAGTTTAATACTATAAAACCTTAAGAAGCTTATACTCTATTTGGGGAAACTGGATCCATATACGGAAAGCAATGGTTGTCAACACAAGGTAGGATAAACAAGAGGCAAATGCATGCATTAGACCATACAAGACCAAAATGAGTTCAGAGGGAGGAGAGAGCTCTGGGCTGGGCTCAGGAGTAACACTTGGGTTCCGCTGCTGAAGACGCAAAGACGAAGAGAAAGAATGGAGAGTATGGAGAGGGGAGTGGCAGGAAGGACAGAAGTGTCAGAGAGCAGGGAGTCCAACCCCAGCAAAGGAGATGCAGGGTGGGAGGTGAAAAATTCAAACTCACCCCTGTAGGGCGCAGGGAGCCATTCACTGTGCCTGAGCTGTAGAGGGAACTGATGGAACAATGAGGTCTCTAGCAGGTGAGTCTGGTTGAGGTCCATCAGCGGCTCAATGGTTCTCACCTGGAGGGCTTGTTAACGCCCAACATTAAGCCCCGCCCCCAAAGAGCCAGGAGGTCTGGGATGAAGCCCAAGAATTTGCATTTCTAACAAGTTCCCAAGCGATACTGTAAGAAGATAGGGTAGGGGGTCCCTGGGGAAAGAGAACCACGCATGGCTTTCCTGACATAAGAGAAGCCATTTTGGCCTAAGCCATTTTGTGATCTAAGCCTGGCCACAGTGCTTGCCCTTGAACAGGTCTTAGTAAGTAATGATCTTAAGGGAAGTGAAGGAATGCAGGAACAAAGGAAAAGCAGTCAAGAAGCAATAGTTCAGCAATAAAACAAGACCTAGTTCCTCCTCAAGGGATATGCATACAATCTGATACACGTCTTTTGAGTTCTGCAGGAAGGCTTACTTGGTGGAGGATGGAATGGCGGTGTTGATCCTCCTGACTTCCGTTAACTGAAGCTTGGACTCTGTCGACCTTTGCCCCAATTCTATGCTGAATTCTCCTCTGCTCAAGCACCTTCATGAATATACATGTACCATTAGTTTAAAACTTCCCCAGTTTTGCTGTTCAGGGACACACAGCTTTGGGAAAGATCCAAAGGTGTTCTCCTTACTTGCTGCAAGTAAACAAATCCTTCCTTCTCCCTACCTTTGGCTTGGCTGTATCTTTTGGCTCGACACCCACCGAGAGGCGAACCCGGGTTTCAGGTAAACCATACCGATGCCGCTAGCCCGGGAACCACACTTTGGGAACCACCGTTGTACGTGATGGGTTGGAGGACACAGGAGTACCCCGGCAAGGAGGTGGTTTTAAAGATGCGAGTGAAAAAACAGGAGGGAATCAGGAAAGAAATCGGCACGTGGTTGGGATAGGTATGGGAAAAGCAGGGAAAAAGGAAGACAAAATTGTTTATAGAGTTTCAATCTGTGGACTGAAATGGCAAGGAAAAAAAAAAGGAGAATGTTGGACGTAGAGCCGTCCTGATAATCAGAAGATAAAAAATCAGTCTTTGTTTTAAGGAGTTGCGGCTTGAATTGATCCCTTCCCGCCTTGTTCCCTGTTGCCCCCAGTCATAGAAGATTAAGCAGCACGGACCAGCTGGTGAGGACAAAATAAACGCAAAGATCTGCAAGAATGCAAGGAAAGTGGTCTGTCAGTGATCGGACAGATTGGGTAACCAGTGATTGCCAGTGTCTTTCAACCTGACCTGACCCACTTAGCAAGCCAGTCTCTGGCTGAGCCCTGCAGCATTGTTTCGAGTGAGTCATTTGTGCAGACTCACACCCAAACCAGAAATTCCTGCCCGGGACCAGAACCACAACTGCTGTGGCAGCTACTCCACACCGGCCTGGGGGCTGTGAACTTTGACTCACTAAGCCTGGCTTCCCAACTTGTGGGGTGGGCGGCACCCTCAGCACCTCCCGCTCCTACCGCAAGGGGGCCCCCTCCAGCCAGCCAAGCGCGTGGGGCAGAGCGAGTCTCAGCCTGGGGTGGGTGGGGAGAGCATCTGGGGGAGACAAGCAGTCAGCTCCGGGGGGTCTGCATGCGAGAGGGAGCCAGGGCGCCCCTCGGAGCGGGGGAAGGAGGGCCCCCGCCCTCGCCTGCTTCCCAGAGCTGTGGGCACACACCGGCTCACTGATTGCCCCTTGTTCCTGTCAAACTTCCAAGCGTTTGCTCTCCTGGGGCGTCAGCGCGGACTAGAAAGTCAATGCCAGGACATCTGGGCTACAGCAAAAAAAATAAATAAATTCCCTTCGTATCTTAGGAAGAGGAGAAACACAGAAATAAGCACCCAGGGGCAGAGACTTCAGTTTACTTCATTTATTGGAACACAGAAACACCAACGCCTCTGTGGAAAGGCAGACCCTGATTCTGTGTGCAATCCTGTCAGTCAAGGGCACAACTGGAAGAAGGGGCTGCCCCTGCGAACATCCTTTTTTCCTCAAATACCAGTGTCGCAAACCAGGTCACGTTGAGTAGGTGATCGCCATCAAGGAAATTCTCACCTTGTCCAGCACTCTAGGGGTTATTACAGCAGTCTGCTGGGCTAGCCACGGTTTGCTAAAACGGCTCCTATTGCATATCCTCCATAAGAAATGTCTTACAATTCTCCCTTTCCAGGAAGAAAAGCTTTTTATTCATCTTTCCAACCAGGATGTTATCAAGGGGCAACTACAGGCCAGACACTGTGTTCAGCACTGGGGATACAGGAGTGAACAAAACCAATAAAAAGGTTTGCATTCTGGGACTGGTGTTACAATAGAGGGAGATGAACAGTAAAAAATCAATTATAGAGACTGTCAGAAGGATAAATACTATTATAAGTAATAAAGAAAGGAAGGGGATTATGGAGTACAGGGGGCAGGGAGATTATGATTTTATATTTGCTACTTAAGGAGGGTTTCATTAGCAAAATGACATTTGAACAAAGACGGTGTCACGAGGTTTATTTATTTGTGGATTTATATGATTAGTTATGTTTTCGGACAAACATTAACTTCCATTCTTTAAAAACAAAACAGCTTTGTTGAGGTTTATTCTGAATTATTTTACACAAAATAAAAAGTAAGGAAATATGTTTGTATATTCACGTGATAGGATGTTTCCTAGGAATCAAAATTATATTTATGAAAGGTTTAAATGACTTAGGAAAATGCTTATGAGAAAGGTAGGTGAAAGAACAGGAGTATAAAGTTATTAATATATTATCTCAATTGTGCAAATATGCCAAATGTTATCAGTAACTAACTCAGGATGATGGAATTAGGCATAACTTATGCTTCTTTCTACTTTACTTTTCAACTAGATTAAGATGAGACTATTTTCAAGGAAAAAAAAAAAAAAAAAAAAAAGGAATTCCCTGGCGGTCCAGTGGTTAGGACTCTGCACCCTCAGTGCTGAGGGCATGGGTTTAATCCCTGGTTGGGGAACTAAGATCCCACAAACTGTGTGGTACGGCCAAAAAAAAAAAAAAGAGGAGACCTTTTTCCTTTTATAATAACATTAAAAAACACACTAAATGAATAAACTAGATAATCAACAAGGACCTACTGTAGAGCACAGGGAACTCTACTCAATATTCTATAATAACCTATATGGGAAAGGAATCTGAAAAAGAATAGATGCATGTATATGTATAACTGAATCACTGTGCTGTACACCTGAACCTAACACAGCACTGTAAATCAACTCTACTCCACTATAAAATAAAAATTAGAAGAAAAAAAACCCAACCCACTAAATGACAGATTCACAAGGAAAAGCCTCCATCTATGATTGCTTTCCATTTATCAGAAGAAATGAGCTGCAGGAGGCAACGTACCAGGTCTATTTGGGACGATCGGTCCCACGAAAGAGAAGAGAGGCAGCATGCTCGAGTCTCCCCAGATACGGCTCCTAACGCTTCTCCAAAGAATCTCACTCCTTTCCCTGCTTTCAATACCCCCCGACCCAACCCCACCATCACCACAGACTCCACTAGACTTTTCTCCCGGCTAGAGTTAGCGAGCCCACCATCACCACAGACTCCGCTAGACTTTTCTCCCGGCTAGAGTTAGCGAGCCCACCACTGCTCCGTGTCTGGTTATCATTTTTCTTCATTGGCATGTGCTTTGAAAAAAGCATATTATACCTCCTACATATTAGATATCCTATAAGGACATAGTACATAGTATCCTTAAACTAAGTGGAGACTTTGTAACAGAGTTTGGGCTGGGCCCTCTGCTTCACTTGCTTGAGTGCCAAGGAGACTTTGTAACAGAGTTTGGGCTGGGCCCTGTGCTTCACTTGCTTGAGTGCCAACTGTGTTCCTGGCCTTACTTCCCTAGTGAAGTTGTAGCCAGAATGTGAACAACCATCCACAATCACCTTCTCCTTACCCTATCTGTGCCTATAGGGGCCTTTCTGACCTTATCCTCTCAAATGCACTAATTTAGTATATTTCTAATAACATAGCATACAAATTATGTATATATTATACATATTCTATACATAATTTTTACATTATTATAGCTCTACAAACATTGTAACCCAATAAAGGTTATTTCTTACTTTAACTATGAAGCAACTAAGTAGTGTAATTACTAATACATTTTCCTCTTCGGTACAATACACTTTCTCGAAAGGTAAAAGTGGAGAAGTAGAGGAGAGAGGAGGGAAGGAAGAAAGAAAAGAAGGAAGAGAAAGGAGAAGAATCATGGAGAGCGTCCCAAAGTTGTCTGTAACTACTTCGGGAAGGTAGCATAAAATAAAACCCCTCCAAAGCGATGTAAAAAAATAGAATACTTCTATTCCCTTTGTGCCACTCAACACCCAGTAGTCCTGGGAGGCCCTGAACTACAGGGTAGGAACCCTTGATTGAAGCAGAATAAAAAAGAGTATTGCTATCTCTTCTGATAAATTTTAATTGGTGCTGTTCATCATATATTTCTAGCTCTTTTTTTTTTTTTTTTTGGAACACATGGTTATTACATTTAACCATGTAAATTCTTTAGCCAATGAATTGTGAGTGGAAGTAAAGGGTGTCACTTTCAAGGGGTAATTTTAGGAGAGAATGTATAAAAAAATGATAAACCACAACCAAGTGGGATTTATCCCAGATATGCAAGACTGGTTCAACATTCAAAAATCAATTAATGTAATTGCTAGAGGACGGAAGAAATGAAAAGTGCCTACTGAACTGGAAAGGCATCTTGAGATAGACAAACTGATCCATTTAATCAGTGGATCCGTTTATTTTATGGTAATTTAATCATAGGCTGGGATTGGGATTGGGCAGATAATGACCTGGAAGCATTCACAGCTGCACTCGGCACGCCGAGGGGCCACCGGGACAATTTTATAGTTAACTTAAGGTATGGGGGGTAGGTGCTTGGAAACAAGACAGAGTACAATCCTGCGCAGGGTCAGCAGAAGGACAGAAGAAATTAGAAGGGCCCAAGGTGGTGTCAGTTATAATAACACACATCCATCACAATAATCCATCACATCAACAGGCTAAAAAAAGAAAAATCACATGACCATGACTGATCGATGCAGAAAAAGCATTTGGCAAAATCCAACACCCATTCACGATAAAAACTTTCAGCAAGCTAGAAACAGAGAACTTTCTTAATTTGATAAAGAATATCTATAAAAAACATACAGCAAACATCATACTTCATAGAAACTTGAAGTTTTCCCACTAAGACCAAAAACAAGGCAAAGAAGTCCCCTCATCACTCCTTCCAACATCATACTGTAAGTACTACCTACTGCGATAAGAAGAAATAAAAGGTATACAGATTGGGAAGGAAGAAATAAAACTGTCCTGTTTGCAGATGACATTATCATGTATGTAGAAAATCCAAAAGAATCCATAAAAACACTCCTGGAACAAACAAGCAACTATAGCGACACTGGAGGATACAAGGTTAATATATAAACGTCAATCATTTTCCTATATAACAGCAAAGAAGTGGTGGAATTTGAAATGAAAAACACAATACCATTTACATTAGCAGCCCCCAAAACGAAATACTCATGTGCAAATCTAACGATGTATGTACAAGGTCTATATGAGGAAAACTACAAAACTCTGAAGAATGAAATCAAGGAAGAACTAAATAAATGGAGAAATAGCCCATGTTCTTGGACAGGAAGACTCAATATTGTCAAGACGTCAGTTCTTCCCAATTTGACCTACAGTTGGGATTCAGTGTAATCCCCACCAAAATTCCAGCAAGTTACTTAGGAATATTGACAAACAGATTCTAAACTCTATGTGAAATGGCAAAAAACCCCAGAACAGCCAACACACTACTGAAGGAGAAGAACAAAGTTGGAGGATTGACACCACCTGACTTCAAGACTTACTGTAAAGTGACAGTAATCAAGACAGTGTGGTATTGGTGAAGGAAAAGCTAAATTGATCAATGCAACAGAATGGACAGCCCAGAAATAGACCCCCCCGTAAATATAGTTAACAGATCTTTGACAAAGAAGCAAAGATCTCACTAAAGAAGATATCAGACGGATGGCACGTAAGTATATGAAAAGATGCTTCACACTCAGCTGTCATCAGGGAAATGCAAATTAAAACAACAATGAGGTACCACAACAAATCTACTAGAGTGACCAAAATCTGGAACACTGACAACACCAAATGCTGGCAAGGATGTGGAGCAAAAAGAACTCTCATTCACTGCTGGAGAGAATGCAAAATGGTACAGCCACTATGAAAGACAGTTTGGCAGTTTCTTACAAAACTAGACATACTCTTACCACATAATCTATCAGTCATGCTCCTCGGTAGTCAGCTCCTCTGAAGCTGAACACCACACAAAGCCCTGCACACAGATGTTTACAGCAGCTTTATTCATAATTGCCAAAATTTGGAAGCAACCAAGATGTCCTCCAGGAGGTGAATGGACAAACTGTGGTACATCCAGACAATGGAATACTACTAGGCAGTAAAAAGAAATGAGCTCTCAAGCCATGAAAAGACATGGAGGTGCATGTTACTAAGTGCACATTGCTAAGTGAAAGAAGCTAACCTGAAAGGCTACGTACTATATAATTCCAGCTATACGACATTCTAGAAAGGGCAAAACTATGGAAACAGTAAAAAGATCAGTGGTTCCCAGGGGTTGGGGGTAGGGGAGGGATGAACAGGTGGAGCACAGTGAATTTTTCGGGCAGTGAAAATATTCTTACAATAGTATAATGATGGGTACATGTTAATATACATTTGTCCAAATCCCTAGAACATGCACCACCAAGAGTGAACTAGGTATATGTATACTATAGACTTCGGGTGATTATTACAGTGCGTCAATGTAGGTTCATTAAATGTAGCAAAAGTACCACTCTGGTGGGGATGTTGGTAATGGGGGAGGCTGTCCATGTGGGGGGCAGGGGTTAAATGGGAAATCTCTGCACCTTCCCCTCAATTTTGCTGTGACTCTAAAACTGTTTTCAAAGCTAAAGAAAAATTTGGGGAAAAGAATACTATATGGTAATATCCTTAAGTAATCTGTTCGATTCAGACTCAGAAATTCTGGGACCACATTTGTAATTACTCATTACCAAGCAAGTCGTACAATTGAGGTCATGCCCTATACAGCCTACATCTTAGAATCCGGCATGATACTCTGAACACCCAAAACAATAGATATTATGAAGAATTAAACGGAGAATTAAAAGAGCCAAGTAAAGCCCTAAAATGCTGGAGTATTATCAGTGCCATAAAGCAACTGGAAATCTATTTTAGAATTCAAACACTTTGGAATTTTTTTTCCCCCAAAGTTAATTTACTAAGGTCTACTCTCGTGTTTTCCCTTAATCCATATTTATTAAGAATTCTGTTGCCTCACCAACAATATATTTGCTTGAAGAAAACAGTTCTACAACTTTGACATTTTAGTGTCATTTTATACTATACAAAGCCTATTTACATAGTTCTTCAGAAAATATTTCCACTTTTCACCCACTATTCCAAGTGTGAAAATGATATCAAATAGATTAGATTTACAGGGAAGCACAAAAGAGAAAACAACTCTACAATTGAATACATACAGTGTCATTAGTGGTTTTTTACAGTTTTCTTTTGAGGATAATCCACTGAATTTTTCTGCCAATGACATTTCAGAGTGAAGCTGTCTTCAGGAGTAGATTTCCACAGAAAATCAAGAGTATAACAGTCCAATATATTTTACAGGTGATACCTGACAGTTTATGAGTAGCTGCAAATCACTTTTTTCCCCATTTTTTTTCCAAAGTATTGGATGATGAACAGGAATCATGACTTTCACCACCACTATAGTGCTCATATAAAGTCTGAAATTAAAAAGACACATCCGATTGATAACTTTTAAAATTCAGCGTATTACCATATCAGATTAACAAAGGTTTAACTCCACATCTTCTAATATGTAACAAATTTCTCCCTTGTTCTTATAACTAGGAAATTATTTTATACACTATTGGAGATAATGAAAAAATTTTTAAACAGCTAGCTTGGCCTAAGAATCAGCTATCATGCGATGCAGATCAATCTTTCTGTAAGAAAAATGTAACATAGCTATTTATAAGCATATATATGCATCCTCAAGGCCTTCTTAATCTCCCTTACTTTTTCTTTTTCTTTTCTGCTTCAACAAACCTCTTTTTAAATTGTTTATTTTTATTGAAGTATAGTTGATGTACAATATTACATAGCAAAACTCTTTTTTTTAAATTGAAGTATAGCTGATTTATAATATTGTGTTAGTTTCTGGTGTACAGCAAAGTGATTCAGATTATATCTATATCTATAGCTGTATCTGTATCTGTATCTGTATCTATCCCTCTCTCTATATATTCTTTTTCATATGCTTTTTCATTATAGGTTATTACAAGATACCTTACTTTTTCTTAAATAAAGCCAGTCTTAGATAGATTCCTATACTGTAAAATACACTCATCAGGAAATATACTTTCAGCTGATATTTAAACTAAAGAATGGAAGACATTAAAAAAAAATACAACTGCTATACAAATAAGTATAATTAGCTATATTAAAATCTACATATTTAGTAAAGGATTTAAGGCTAAGCCAACATCTAATTTATGAAGATGCAAGATATCTTTGCCATCAAGGAACACATAACCTTAGTGATAAAGGTAACCCACCTCAATTTTATTTATAAAAGTCTTTAAACAATACACTGGTAGAAATTTAAAACATAGAGATATGAAACATAGAGAAAAATTACAAAACAAATTTTGTCCAATTTCAATTCTTAAAGCCATTGATTTAGCTATCAGAACTTGAGAAAATTTAAGAAAAAATTTACCTTATATCATATGGATGCAAATATAATGGTGAATATATGGTAAATTCCTCCAAAAATGTATCCAAGTTCTTAACATCTTAGATTGGTGTTATCCCTATCCATAGAGCTAACAGTGTTTTTAGTTTAAGCTCCCATAATTTTACAATAATGTTATAACTGAAATATATAACTAGTAACTAAAGTCAATAAGCATACCTAGTGTTCTGGAAATGACTAGGTGTTTGATGTCAGTGAGATCCAAAAAATTATGGTGTAGATATAAACAGGCATTGGGAGACAAAGATTTGAGACATTTGCTTTGAGAAATGTACTGAGTGCTATATACAGCCTCACAGAAGTCATTACATGTGACAAGTACTGTGATTTCTCTATGATGGTTTAAAAATAAAGTTGGCTAGAAAAAAATGAATTCAAAAGCTGTGTTAAAAATGGTGTTGATTTAAAAGATTCCTTATTGAATTTATTCCAGTTGAGACCCGACAGCAGTCTTTTCAATGCACCTTATATGACAATCCATTTTCAATTGTGCTGTCTGCACAATAAGAATGTAAATCAAATAAATCTATATTTCTCAAAAAGCACATGTTAAGTATCTAAATACAGAAACACACTTCATAGCTGATCTGATGATTGGGCCAACTTTCCTTTGGATTACCTGTTTAAGTGTCTAACTCACTAAATTATACAAAACAATTAAAATTAGTGTAGACAGAGAATAGACATACTTTAGCAGCTTTCAAAATGGAGTTAGGAGAATTCAGGCCAACAAGTTGGCCCAGAACGTATTTCATTTCTTCAGTGGTTCCCTTAGCCATCTGGTTACCTGTAAAATAATATATATAATCAATAGCACGCTGGTATCAAATAAGAAAAATGTAAGTTCATATATAAATATGTATTCTGTTTAAAAGCACGATAACTGGCATTCTTGTAACTTATCACTGATCATAGCCCCTTACCTAGGATAAGTAAAAATGAATGCCAGCAGGTAAAGAAAGGTGATCTCATTTATTTTAGTATTTAGCATTAAGGAATATCCTTAAGGAAGGAGGCAGGCAGGAAAAGAGTAGCCAGAAGGCTGTTTATATTAGCAATCTGGTAATAAACTTATTCTTAAAGAAGTACCTGGATGAGTTTGAATCTGAACATATGGATGTGCCAGAAGCTCAGGAATGGATATCCTCTGTTTAGGGTCCCTTATTAAACAACACTATAAAAATAAAGATGAATTTTTTAAAAAACGAAGCAAGTTTTCTTATGCAATATTGATACAGTATTTTTCCAGACTGCATCATATTACAGAAGTTGCTTTCTAGAGAGCCTACTTAGAAATGACAAAATGATTTTACACGTCATTTTTGCAAAATCTCCAAGTATTCATAAGTTTTAAAAACCTTCAAAGTGAACTTAACATATCTTTAAAAGCTAACTCAGTAAGCAATTCCTCTCAATAGACCTCTCAGTTATATCTAAGCCAGTTACATAATTCCAATCATTTCAACTATTTCTTTTTCTTTCTTTTTTCTTTTCTGGGTATGCCATGCGGCTTGTGGGATCTTAGTTCCCTGACCAGGGACTGAACCCGGGCCATGGCAGTGAAAGTGCTGAGTCCTAACCACTGGACCGCCAGAGAACTCCCTCAGCTTATTTCTTTAAGTAAACAATTAAGTACTATATGAAATATAGTTCTTCTATATGTATATACTATTAATGTTACCTTTAACACATCTTGAAGATCTTTCTCTGGAATATCAGGAAATTCAATTTCATGATTAGGGTCAATTATGGCATGTAATTTAGAAATCTGATTAATGATATGCTGAAACGGTGTTTTCCCGTAAGTCATATAGTACAAAATGCAACCTAAGGACCAAACATCACTTTTGGGGCTTATCTAAGTTAAAAAAAAAAAAAAAAAAAAAAAGAAGAATAAGTTACTGTTATTTTAACATAAAATTAAAATATTATACACACACACACACACACACCCTAATATTTAAAATCATAACTAAACCTCAATAAATGTCCAAGTATTAGATTATGTTCATGACAAAACATTCTCTTCTAGTTTTGATTACACTTGGTTATTTTATCAAAAGAAATGAACTTCAGTTTAAATCTTTCAACAAACTCATAATCAAAATATTTCAACTGAAACAAAATATTACATTCTTGTCAGCCTGTGAAAACACAAAACTAAAAATCCTAAGTGCAAATTTTAAATTTACTTGTTTTCCCCCAAATTACTGAATTAAAATAAGTTTTTATATAAATTCATAATATATAAGTATGTATAGATTTTAAAAAGGTTATTTAAGTTGAGCTATCCTAAACTTAAGAACACAAACTATAGAGCCAGACTGGGCAAGGCTGGGCTCGAATCCTGGTCTTATCACTAGCTAGTAATTCTACATATCTCTGTTTCCTCATCTCTAAAACAGAAATAATAAAAGTATGTTGTCATGGGCCTTAAATGATGTAACCATGAGATATGGGTAAGCATAGAGAATAGTTTCTGGTATAGTAAGTACTCAATAAATATTACTTATTATTAAATGTTCTTTGTATTAAATAATCTCATTAGAAATAATGTGATATTATAACATAATTATGCTTTTGACTTTTAAAGGAACATGATTAAGACCAAACACAGAAGTGAGCATAATAAATGAGAATGGCTAAATTCCTCTCTTAAAAGATATTCAATATGCATTAAAGCAAAATGTAACCACATGCTCTACACAAAGGATTAATCTAAACCAAATGACACAGAAAGGTACAAGGAAAAAAGAAATGGACATCTATAACCAAATGCAAGAAAGAAAGAAAAAAAAAAAAGGAAACGAAAGCAGAGACAGCAATATTAATATTAGAAAAAGAGAACATGACAAAATGCTTCTAACAGAAGAGAGAAAGCCATTTTATAGTGATAAAAGGTACAATCAACCAAGAGATGACAGTTATGAACTTCTATGCACTGAAACCACATTTAATAGAACTATATAAAGCAAAAATTGTATTAAATTCTTTTAAGGAGGGCAGATTTAAACATGCCTTTCAGAACATGACAGATAAAATAGATCCCGTTATCTGAACACAAAGAAAACTGAAAATTAATAAAAAAATAACCACCTCTTCCTCCAATTTAACTACTTGGAAATTTAAGTCCATTTCTAAATACTAAATCATGAATTAAAAAGAATTTCAGATTCTGGAAAAATGGCTGTGGCCGTGTAGTTTTCAAACTCTCCAAAGCCCCAGATAAGACAGACAGAGCAGCCTGGTAGCAAAACCGTAAACATATGGAAAATATTTACAATAAAAGTGGAACGTGAATGGAGACAAACTACCCACAGCCACAGGTCGTGCGTGGTAGAGGCATTTGAAGCAGAGAGGAGAGAGGAGTAATGAATGGGCCCAACAGACCTCAGAACAGGAGGCCCAGATGGCCAAGCTTGTTCACCAGAAAACAATTCTAGAACAGAGCGAGACTGGGAGGGCCTTTGAGCTCTTCCATAACAAGGATTACCTCCCATGTTGGGATAAAAATTTATCTTCTATTCAGAATCACTAGTTGAGATTGACCAATACTACCTATTTAAGTACTGAGTTGATAACTGAAAAGAATCTGAACACTACATGCAGTTCAAAGTAAATTTTATTTTAAAGTAAAAAAGAATGAAACAATTTTAAAACTGAAATTAGAAATTTTGGAAATGAATGAAAATAAGAAACACTACCATAAAACCTAGAAGTAGCAACTAAAGTAAAACTCAAAGTAAAATTCAGTTTTAATGTTTTAATTATAAGGAAGAATACTAAACTTAAATTAGCAATTATTTAAATGCAGAAGCTAGGGGGAAGAAACCTAAAGGGAATATAAATAACAAAGATAAAAGCAGAAATTAATTAGAGGACAAATGAAAATAGAATTAATAAATGAAATCAAGACCTGGTTCTTTAAAATTAACAAAACCATGGCAAGTCTAATCAAGAAAAAGAAAAAGAAAAAGAGAATGACAAATCTAAGTATTAAAAGAAAAGGAGAAGCTAAAGAGGTGCAAAAAGAATTTTTATAAGAGAGACTATTTGGCATAATTTTATGCCAGTTATTTGAAAAGATACTTAGAAGCCACAATTTCCTAGGAAGGAAAATATAATTTAGTAAATGAAAGCACATTTATTAAGCAATTGTTTCAAGCTGGACAATGTACTAAGTGCTTCATGTTCTTTCTCATTTAATCCTCAATTACTTTTAAAATAGGTACTGTGTGCAAGCCTAACTTACAGATGAAGAAACCAGGCAAGTTAAGTCACAAAGACAGTTGATAAAGAGGCAGATCTGTGACGTGAACGCAGGTACTGCACAACGGTGTGTGCCTGCGTCCATTTGAAGACACTGGTATAGAGAAAGAAGGATTAGCTTGGGAGCCAGAGGCACCGTGGCAGGCAGAATGGACCCAGCAAGGGGCACCAACGAGGCTAACGCAAAAGCTCACAGAGGTGGTGAAATAAGAAAAGTGGGAAGGTACCTGGGAATATTACCTACTACAGTTGTTCCTGGAAACAGAAAATTAACAAATGAAGAAATGGTAAATAAAATTTAAGAATCAGAAAGGAAACAAAGGTTATCAGTTCACTGTTATTTAACTTAAGGTGCCCATATCAGAGCTAATTTAGTCTTATTTTTTTTTCTTTATTTTTAAAACTCAAAAAACATCCTATGTGCATTTCTCATAGGAGCACATTGTGAGGCATCACCATATTAAAAGCACAATAGTAAAAGAACAGTCTCAAATCAATAAAGAAAAGTGAAACTGAATCCCATGACAGTTTGCTTAATAAAGCAAGGTCTCTGTAATGGCCTAAAAAGTTTTAGAACTTAAAGAAATAACTTTTCAGTTATCCGTTAAGTTCATTCAGAGCAAAAGTTCATTCATCAGCAAAACCGTAAACATATGGAAAATATTTACAATAAAAGCGGAGCGTGAATGGAGACAAACTACCCACAGCCCACTCCCTACTTGTGCCAGATAAACGGGATGTAAATAACCCCACAGTACCTTCGATTTGGATTTCCCATTTTCTCTTGAGGAAGACATATCTTTGATTGCTTCTGGTGGCATATAATTAACTGTACCAACCTACTTGCCAAATCACAGAAAACACAGAAATCAATGAAAATACTTCACTCTGCTTTAGATTTTTTAAAACACGAATGCCAGATTCTTGGCAACTTGGATAGTTACAGATTTCAGTAATATATTTGAGAAACTCTAATAACTGACAAAAATATTAAGACAAAAATTTCTTCACAATTCCAGCAAAATAAATTAGATTCATAATAAAGAAATTGACTCCTTACAGAATGCGGAGCTATTTCTATGATTATGGTGGGCGGCGACCATAAATCTTTCCAGGATAAAATTATTTGAATGGCCATAAACTTTGAAGGAATTGATCAATCGCTCATTTCTGTGCTGGAATAGGCCCAGAACACTTTTTTAAACAAACCAAACAACCAACCAAAAATCTAGCTTTGTCTCCCTGGGCCCATGTCCAAATAGAGATGAGATGGGTGTCTGCATTATGCAAGATTTTCCACAGTAGGAGTACGCCAACTTTACACTGCATTCATTTTATTCTAAAATGACTCTGCTTTCAAACACAGAATACCTATACTTTAGAGCCTTACCATGGACGATATCTTCAAGCTGATTTACAACTAAATGTTCAGCCATATTTTTGATATAGAAAGAAGTGACTGTCAAATAGAATTGTTTGAAGGGCATGCTGCCCATCTACTCCTAAAAAAATCCAGTTTTACTGCTAGGATTAAGGAAGATCCACATCAGAAATCTGTATACACGGAACACACTGTCTTGGCTCCAAGCAGGGTTATTTTTAGTAGTTCTTTGGTTGTCATCGCCTCAGTTTTTATGGGGACAAATTTATTAAGATTGCTATTGCATATCCTACTATAAAAGTGCAGTTGAGTATATTTATTATGGTGTTTCCAATATGAAGGCCCAATTAAGAATTTTTTTCAAACGTAAGTGATAGGGAAAGCTTTACTTCTCTGGAAGAATGAAGTAATTTTACCTCATGGACAATGAAAAACATGAAACTGCAATTCTCTCTTTTGTTGCTACCAGGAAACTGAGACAAAGTTTCAGGTGAATTTTAGATAATGACCAAGATGATTTCCAAGGCAGGTATTACGGCTTCTCTACCTCAGCTATAGGAAAAGCATTCAAAATTGCTGGATATATTTCTACTGGATCTTGACTTTCTAAATTGTCTTAATCATGTGATTAATTTGTTTTTTAAAGTTATAATATCTGTTCTTGTAAAAAGGCTTCAAATCCTTTGAAAAATGAAGTAGGGAAAAATAAAATCCTCATTAGCAAAATAATACTTCAAAGGCGAAAAGGAATTGAACTCTACTGTGTGGTATCCAGCCATTCATTACCTGAGAGTCTTTAACAATACTTGTTGTATCTGGTTGCATTTGGTTTGCAATTCCAAAATCAATTAGCTTTAGCATGCCATCAACTATCAGAAAGTTAGCAGGCTTCAGATCACTGTGAACAATACCTTCAAAATAAAAATCCATGATAATATTAGACCATGTAAAACATCCTAAGTACAAAAAAATTTGACAATCTGCTGAGCTGATTCCTTTAATTAGTCAATCAAATTAAATATTCATTTTTAATATATACTACAAACAGATAGCACTTGCTATGTGCCAGGCACTATTAGAAGTTTGTCGCTTGTATTGAATCATTTAACCCTCATACCAGTGCTGAGGTAAGTACTATTGTTATCCCCATTTTTAGCTGAGGAAACTAAGGCAGAGTTTAGGCAATCTGTTCAAGGTCACACAGCCTGAGTTAACAGTGTCATGAGTTGAACCCAGGCAGTCTGGCTTCAGAGTTTATGCTCTTAACAACCACTGCGATTCACTGCCCGCGAGAGAGCACTGTAAATTACACTGCCAGGTGGTAGGACCCTAACGCTCCGGACACGTCCATCCCTACGGCCTGGTCTTGATCACTGGTGAATTATCTTTTAACTTACAGGACGGGAGACACAAGGAGACAATTTACAATTACCTACATTATCCGTTATTTAAAATAAGGAAAAGGTAAAGGCAAAGAAGCCGTAAAAAGAACCAAGGCCAGTAAGGTAAAAGCCAACCCAGAATGTAGGGCTAACAGTTAATAAAAAAAAAAAAAGTAAAACCAGCTCCTATACAAGGTACACAATACAAAACAACTAGGAGAATGAGTGAAAAAAAAATCTCAGATTTTTAGGATACCTGAACCCCAGTCTCATATCTGCTATAATTGGAGACCCAGGGTTATGGACTATGTTAATACTGACAAAGATACATTTTGTATTATGCATGCTTTATGGATGTGGGGATTTGAGTTCATGCACTATATCCTTTCATTAACAGCATTTTTTAAAAATTTTATTTATTTATTTATTTATGGCTGCGTTGGGTCTTCATTGCTGTGCGCGGGCTTTCTCTAGTTGTGGCCAGTGGGGGCTACTCTTTGTTGCGGAGCACGGGCCCTGGAGCGCACGGGTTTTAGTAGTTGCAGCGTGTGGGCTCAGTAGTTGTGGCACACGGGCTCAGTTGCTCCGCGGCATGTGGGATCTTCCCGGACCAGGGCTGGAACCCGTGTCCCCTGCATTGGGAGGCGGATTCTCAACCACTGTGCCTCAAGGGAAGTCCCTGTTAACAGCATTTTAAAGAAATGGTTTTGTCCCTTCATCTTTATTAAACTTCCAAATATTTAGTTTATCTAGCCTAAAGGTGCCAATAACCAATACCTTAAAATTATAGGTGTATTTCTCTAAGATAGCAGTACTAATGAATATTTTAACTTTACATATGAAGAGATTTTAAAATACCATGTTGATGAATCGTGTGAACTGCCTCCAACATATTTTTCCAGTAACTCTTGCGTTCCCATGGATTGATGGATTTTTTCTTTTTAAGCCAAGTATTAAGATCAATATTTCCACATTCCATTACCATGTAGATGTACTGATCTGCGATTTCACTGCCATTAAAAACAAACAAAAACAACAAAACAATAAATGGTTAGGTTATACTACTAAGATTTACTAAGTATTTATCTTAAGAATTAAAGCCAAAAAAAGTCTTCTTTTTAAATTAAAAAAAAAATTCTTACTAATCATAAAGTCGGATGATTTTATCACTGTGTTGTTGTAGTTTATTCAGATAAGCAATTTCATTCCGGTAACTATCAATTGTTTGGCTATCTGCTTCTTCTAAGTTCACATACTTTATAGCATGTATCTGTTTCTTTCCATTCAACACCTGAAATACCTATAGAGTAGAACAAATGAAAAAGGTTAGAATACACTATTTATATACTGCCACAATATTTCTACATTTATTAGATAAAATCTTAGATTAAGGATTACTGATGTGAATAATTTAAAATGTCTGGACTTCTTTTGAGTATAGAAGGAAAACAAAACATGTTAGGAGAGTAACAGTACATTCTCAACTACCTATGACAATGGGCATAGGTAGTTGCCCTATCTACATGTAAGAAAGGTAATTTAAATTTCATATACATTCATAACACTCTATTAGATGTTGCAACCAGGGAAATAACCTGAAGAAAAAGACATTAAGAAATGCTAAGGAAGACTAAGGGCTGTAATAAAGAGTTAATTCATTTCACAGATGGTGTTTATTCCATTGTGCCTGGAGTTGACAATTTCATTCATGTGGTAGAGAATATTTTAAAATAGGTGCTAATTGTAAGCTATCAGTATACTCGGCTGTAAAAAGTAGATCAGGTCCAATTTTCAAAATCAAGTTGACAGGAACAAGATGTTCCTGTAAGCATATTGAGGTCCAGGTCAAATTACTCTGGCTATAATGACAGTCAACTTCTAAGCAATATTGATAAGGCAGGTAGTACATTTCGAAAACACTGCTAATGTGTCTCACTTTCAGCAAACGTGCAACAGGGATGGGGCTTCTAAATGCAAGAATTCAGACACAAAATGCTAGTGTAAGCAAGAAAAATTACCTTCATTTATCTCCTTGCACCCACTGAAGTAAAACATCATTTATTTAAAAGCCATTAACCTTGACTATCCAGCAGATACTGGCAAGAAATGAGAAAAGAGCCAAAGTGTAGGTGAGGTTCATGCATGTCAAGTGCACTGATAAGCAGAGTCTCTCAGGTACAGCTTAGTTACCTGCATCTTAAATACAAAACTCTGACAAAGTATTACTAGTTTTACTTGCACAGAATGCAAATTAGAGGAGGAGGGGCATAAAACAGTGATAGGGCAAGAAGCAGCAGAAAGTAGCAAGGAAGAAAAGTAATTTTCAAACAGCAGAAAGCCATTTTGTGTGAGGTAAACAGCCTTATAGTGTCAGAGTTAGAATCTGTCAGTTTCATGGAAAGTTAATGAAAGAACTAGAAAGGTTAGTGTTTTGAACATTCCCACTAGCCCCATGGATTTTCTAAATGCTCTTAATAGGGTATAAGTTGGTCACTGTCTAAACTCTAGCATAGACAGAGCATAAACGATGTTAGTTTCATAAAGCACGTTACCTTCTTTTCCCTGAGGCGTGATGATTTTGTCAACACCATCATAATAATTAAATAATAATTCAATCGCACTAAGAAAATATGGGCCGGTCATAGCTTTATCACTTGGCCCTTGACTTAAGTAAGCTTATATCTTCATTATCCTCCAAGGAAAAAATGTTTAAAACACTGTTAAGATTACACTACATCTTCTGAAAACATGCTACTAAATAAATAAATATGTTGATAAAAATCAATTCCATTGTCCTTTATTCCCATGCCTAAAATGTGAGGCAAGGAAGAGAACAAAGGAAATGTACACAGAAAAGAAATTAATATTATTGAACAATTGCTAAACATGGTAATGTATACACCTTATTTATAGTAAGTTAACAAGACATCTTAAGCGAGTCTAGTTATTGTCAGCTGGCTTAAAAAATTATAATAAAACTTAAAATGAACCAAACAGGCTTTGTTTCATGTATCATCCTTAACAACTTAAGAGTAGCAAAACAGCTGAGGAGGGCTTTTCATTCAACAAACACTTCGGTGTGTGTTATTTTTCCAGCCACTGTTCTAGGTAACGGAGCAAACATTGGTGAGCAAGTCAGACAAACATCCCTACGCTGATGGAACTCACATTCAAGTGCAAGGGGACACAAACAACAAAACCAAATAAGTAAATTACAGAGCACATTAGCAGATGAGCTACAGAGAAAAATAAAGCAGGAGAGGAGAATGGAGCTCGCTGGCAACTGGAAGGTAGGAGTTGGGGTTTTAGAGCGTGGTCAAGGAAGCCCTGATTAAGAAGACACTAGAGCAAAGATGTGAGGGTATAGAGGAAAATCAACTCTTATGCAAAAATAGACCAGGAGAGCAAGGACTGAGTCAGTGAGACCAGTTAGAAGGCGACTGTAACAGTCCAGGTGAAAAGATGAAGCTACTTTGGCCAAAGGGATAAGAGTGGAGGTGGTGAGGAATAGTCAGATTCTGGATAGACTTTGAGGTAGAAGCAATAAGACTGATGATTGGTGGGTGAATGTCGAGAGAAAGTGGAGTCAGTGATGACCCCAGGCTGCTTGGCCCGGTAACTGCAAGAATGAAGCTGCCATTTACTGAAATGGGAACGACCATGAAGCAACAGTTATGCTTGGGACATATGAAGTTTTAAGTATCTATAGACGCCCAAGAAGAGATGCTGAGCAGTCAAATTGGATACGTAAGTCTGGAATTCAAAGGGGAAGTTTGAGTTGAAGATATAAATTTGGGAATTGTCAGCATGTACATGGAACATAAAACCACGAGACTGGATGAGAACACCAAGGGAGTGAGCGAGTTCAGAGAGAGAAGAAAAGAGGCCAGGAACTGAGCTCAGGGGCTTTGCACCATTCAGATCAGGGATATGAGGAGGACAGAGAAGGAACAGTCGTTGGCGAGGAGGAACACCGAAAGAGGCCAAGTGGGAAAAAAAGCTTCAGTGAGGAAAGAAAAATCAACTGTTCCAATTGCTATGTAACCCACAATCAAAGCTAACAATTAGTTTTGGCAAAAACATGGAAGTCATCAGTGATTTTGATAACAACTGTTTGGTGAATAATGAAGGTAAAAGTAAAAATCTGATTTAAGTGGATTTAAGTGAACGAAATGAGAAGAACTGAAGATGGGAAGTTTAGACAACTCTTTTGAGATCCCTGCCAGCCAGAGAATTAGAACCATATACATTTAGAACTCAGATAAATTTAGGAAATGATCTATTCCAAATCTAGAAATTCACTTGCTGCTAAACTCTGTTTCTGAAAAGAAAAACTCAAAACAAAACGAAACCCATTAATCAAAAACCCTGCTGAATCATCCTAGGCATAGCAGTTATTCACATCACAGTCTGACTCACTTTTAGAAAGACTCTTTAGTGATAATACGAAGCTGTCATTTGCCACCCCCAAGTCAATGTTAATGTTATTTAGAGAAGAAACATGGAATCATAGGACATTGGAGGGAAGAGCAGGAAACTGAAATTAAGAGGTGGGTCTAAAGAAATATGCCATTTGTTGAAGGGAGGGGATGGGGGGAGGGGATGGGAGAAGGGGATGAAAAGGAGTTTTTGGCTCAAGGGAAATACAGGCCCCTAGAAGTTAAGAAAAAAGGCCTCAAAAGGTAAAAAGACAAAGAGAGGAAAGTTTAAAATATTTTTATCCATTCCTTAAATATTCAGGATACCTACCTTACTTGAACCTCCACTTCCTAGCTGCTTCAGTATGGAATACATTTTTCCTTTAACTGAAATGCATTCATTTGCTGAAGAGGATGCTGAAATCTAAATAATTAAAATAGATAAAGATTCAAATGTTCAGAGAACATGCCTGAGAAACTAGCTTGCATTTAGTACAGTGAAATGCTTCCAATTCTGAAATTATCTGAACTCTTAATTAGATGTCACAGTATTTCAATATTTTAAAGAAGCAATTTACATACTTTAGTCAAAAAAGTAAACTTATTAAATTAATATATAGGCAAAGTTCCAAAGTCTCCCCTTCTAACTTGCCTTTACTTCTTAACATAATACATAAATAGAAAATTTAAGGGGGAAAAAGACCCTCTTAATGTCCAACACACAAACTCACAATCTATCGCTTTTCATCTTTCTTACCTGTTCTTTTTTCTTACACAAACCTTTTTACTTACATACTTACATAGATAAACACACAACTTGATCTATATATTTTTTTCTCCTTGAGCATTACATTATAAAGGAAGCAGCATGCCAAGGTGCTAAGAGTTCCAGAGTCAATCAGACAAATGCAGATTTTAGTGACGCCCCCTTTATGCTGGGTGATGTTCAACAAGCTGCTTATTTTGAACTTGAGCATCTTCCTCGGCAAACTCTCAACTGATGTACTATATACAACACGCCTCCCCTCCCTTCCCTGATGCTAGACCATCTGTGGGCCTATAAACGCTCTGAACAGATGGAGTGTGTGAGGACTTACTCTGAGCTGACAAGGAAGCTGGAGACACAGAGAGCGCCTGATTAGCTGATTAACCAAGTTGAAACAAGGTCTGAATAAACCTCAATTCAACTAAGTCCTGCTTTACAGCCCACATGGTAGAATCTTTCTCACGTGCTCTCCTTCTACATAACATAAAAGATAAGCTTTCTCATAATTCAAAAACAGTCATGTATGTACCCCAATGTTCATTGCAGCACTATTCACAATAGCCAGGACATGGAAGCAACCTAAGTGCCCATCGACAGATGAATGGATAAGGAAGATGTGGCACATATATAAAATGGAATATTACTCAGCCATAAAAAGAAACGAAATTGAGTTATTTGTAGTGAGGTGGATGGACCTAGAGTCTGTCATACAGAGTGAAGTAAGTCAGAAAGAGAAAAACAAATACTGTATGCTAACACATATATATGGAATCTAAAAAAAAAAAAAAAAAAAGGTTCTGATGAACCTTTATTCCTGTCTGATGAACCTAGGACAGGAATAAAGACACAGATGTAGAGAAGGGACTTGAGGACACGGGGAGGGGGAAGGGTAAGCTGGGACAAAGTGAGAGAGTGGCATGGACATATATACACTACCAAATGTAAAATAGATAGCTAATGGGAAGCAGCCGCATAGCACAGGGAGATCAGCTCGGTGCTTTGTGACCACGTAGAGCGGTGGGATAGGGAGGGTGGGAGGGAGGGAGACGCAAGAGGTAGGAGATATGGGGATATATGTATATGTATAACTGATTCACTTTGTTATACAGCAGCCACTAACACACCATTGTAAAGCAATTATACTCCAATAAAGGTGTTAAAAAAATAAAAATAAAAAATAAAAGATAAGGTTTCTGATTTCTATAATCTAGGGCTGAACAACACTGTTGAGTCATGAAGTATGTTTTCTGTAAGAAAGTGTTAGGCTTTGAAATATGTACCCATTATTTGTCACTGAGTTGTAACTTCATCACAAGTCTTCACTGCTCCCTCCCGTCTCTTCCTTTTGGAGCTTCCTCTCCTGCTTAAACTGAAAATTTCTGAGGGGAAAGGAAGCCGTTCAGTAGCCTTCCCCCCTAGCTGCTGAAAGTTTTTGGATAAAGTAATTCTGACCTATTTCCGATTCAATGCCGATGTGACATTGTTTCCTGCACAGGACACCCCGCAAGGCGCTTAGTCTAAGATCACTTCCCTTCTGCAACCTGTTCCCCGGCTTCCTGTCCCTCTTGGGGCAAAACTTAAGGGGCCCAGCAGAGCCCTCAGCATCACCCCTGCCCCTTGGCGAGCTCCAGCCACACTCTGGCCTCCTTCAGTTTCCTCCTGACACTCGCTTCTCCTAGAAGGCGCCTCGCCCCTTCACTCGGTCGTGTCTGCCTTGACTTTTAGAGCTCAGCTCAAACAGGGCATGACACGACTAATAGCTCCACGAATGTTTTTTGAATTAACGTATGGGCAAACCTGATCACCCTTCTCTGTCTCCTTTATAATTTATTATACTGCTGAGTCAATCCTCAAAACACTATTACCTCTGTCCACAGTTTCCACTCTATTGTTGGCTAATTTTTTTACTCCATTATTTTTAAAATGATGGTAAAATTTACATAACATAAAATGTAACATTTTAACCATTTTTAAGTATACTCTTCAGTGGTGTTGAGTTGTGCATTCACACTGTTGTGCAACCCTTAACACCATCCGCCTCCAGGACTTCTCATCATCTCATGCTGAAAAAACCCTGAACCCCTCAAACAGTAACTCCCCAGTCCTCTCTCCCTCTAGCCCCTGGTACCCATTGTTCTACTTTCTGTCGGCTAGTTTTTTAATCTCTTGATTTGTTTAGTTAATTACTTGTGGTTTATTTGGGGGTTTTTTTGCTGTTTTATTTAAACAATTGCTGCTAAATTTTATTATTTACTAAGCATCAGGCTCTGTTGTAAGAGCTACATATATATTAACTAATTTAATCTTCACAATCATCCTATGGGGTAGATAGGTTTATTACCCCCATTTTAAAGATGATGAAATGAACACAAGAGTTTATTTAACTTGTAAAAGGTCACATAGCTGGTAAGTAGTGAGGCCGAGAGTCAAGGACAGGCAGTCTCCCTTCAAAGCCTATTCTTTCAACCAATATTAAGCTGCTTCTCAGATAGTTATTAGAAACAAATTTTAGTATTGATGTCAAGAGAGTCTCTAAATAATTTTTTTCCCAGATGGTAATAACTTACCAGCAAAAAAATTTTTACCTTATCAATACTTTATAATAACTACTTTATAATATATTCTAGTAGTATCTCATATTGCTATTCTGATATTCTTAAAGATTTACTTGTATGTTAATCAGCCAGTGAAATGAAGCTGGTCACTAACAGCTGGTTTACATAGTTAAACAGAATAAAAAATAACCTAGATTATAAAAGAAATTTTATCTAGCTACTCAAACTAGATACTTCGGGCTAGTTAGTGAAAAAAGCTTCATTAGCTTTTTCAATAACTAACCTCTCAAAGTCATAAGGCACCTTTATGAGGATATCAGAAAAGAGGTTTGCCTAATGGGACTAAGAATGGACAAGTCTTTAACACCATTCTTAAAAACTAGATCCTGCAAAAATAAAACCTTTGAAATTGGTCATACCTTAACAGGTACCATTATAAATAAAGCTTATCAAACCTGCAAGTTTTGAAGTGGAGTAACGGGTATTTGCTGCTGTTGCTGCTGGAAACAGGCAAGTTGGCTATATGGTGTTGACAGCTGACAAGCAGGTGGAAAGTCGTTCTTTACAACTGGAGTCCTGAAACTGGGAAAGATATTTTTTAAAATTTAAAACATTAAAGCTTTAAAAACAAGATTCTGACTCAGATTCTGTGTGGTGTATACACATTTAAATGTGTTACATCAAACAGAATCCAAGTCAGTTTTCCTAATACATCTGAATTATTTATTCTAGATAACACCATCAACAGAAATTTCATTTTGGGGGAGTTCTTTCTGAAAGTAATTTTTTGTCCCCAGACAAGAAATCCTTATTAAAATAAATAAGATGTCATTTAAAATATAGAGTTGGGATTATTTTATAAAATCTAGCCAAGGCAAATCTCAGCCTATGGCTGATCACAGATTTTATGAGTGCTTCTTAACAATAATGTTCTACACAGCCTCCTAGAAATATGTGAAAGCCAATTACATCAGAGGAGTTTGGCCTTTGAGCATAAAGCTGCTCAGCTCACATCTGTGCTTTGCTTGTCTTATTCACTGTTGTATTCTCAACACCAAGAATGGTGCTTGGCACAAAGGAATTCTACGAGTATTTGTTGACAATAAATAGTTTCACAAGAAATAACTATATTCCTAGTTTAGTTAGCTGTCATTCTTTAAAATATTCTAAGTATAATAAAATTAGGTAATATATAGCAAAATTGTATTAAGTAGGAAAGAGACTAGGTTATAAAACCCCAAGGCCAGTTCTAATTAAGATCAAAGATTACATTATGAAAATGAAAAGCAAAAGGCATCATGGACTTCAGTTATCCTCTAAGACATTAAAAATATAGCCACTAGTTATAGGATATGCCACATCCCTTTCTTTCTTTTCTCAGAAATGCCTTTGATGTGCTTTTCCATATCCCTTGTGTTTCCTGTCAACCAGCACTGACCAGCTTCTTCACTCATCCCTCACTGCCAGCCACTGCGGTCTTGAACACCACCAGAGCTATGTGAGCTGCGCCACCAAGAGAAACCATCACACTCCAATTAACACCTCATTCGCTATATAATGTATCCACACTTTACTCGCTCTAAGAATGCTAACCTTTAAAATCTCTCTCTCAATTACAGAGAGTTATCCATGTGGCAATGCATGATTATCAAGAAGTTTTGCATGCTTAGAGTATTTAAAGGTACTGCCTATAGGTAAGTATAAAAAGTACAGAGTATATATAGTAGGTACAGATTACAATATGACAGAGACTTTCATTACAATCCTTAAAAATATATTGTAGCCACCTTCCCCTCCTCTTTTACAGATGATAAAACTGATGCTGATTAAAATAATATGACTTTGGAAAGTCTTTAAAGTAAAAGAGCGGGACCCACCTCCAGATCTGTTTGGCCCCGAAGCCCATGTTATTTCTATTGTACCAAGCAAAGAACCAAAAGTAATTACCAGCTCATATAATCATCCAAGACACTGTTGCTGGGTGTCTTACAGATAGATTTTGGGTCAATCCATTTAGGTGTTGATATTGGTGGTGACTGCTTTGAAACCGAAAGGGCAGGTTGCTCAAAACTGGTTTGTTTCTGCTAGACCAAAATAAAAAACATCACGATTTCCGGTTTTTAAATGAGTCACCTGTTGAACAGTTTCACAAACATAACTTCTAAAAAGAAAATTAACATATGAATTACAAAAGCATGCTAAAATAGGTAGACGTATGTATTCCAGACTTTCAATAACTTTTTAGTACAGCTCTTTTACTCTAAATTTTGAAGCCTGTTATATTTTCCTCAAAGGGACTTCAAGTAGGGGGAATGTACATATAGCATTGTTTAACAAAACAAGATCTAATATCCTCTCCCATTAGGGCTACTATCACTAGCATTGAACTTTTACAATCTAAGTAAGTACTCTGTGCTTCAGAAAACTAGTCTTTCTTTAATCAGTAAAATCATTCCCTACTTTTATGTTTGGAGGGAAAATGACCAAATACTAATTATTTAGCAAAATTTGAAATGGCAAATACCTATCTAGTGTTCTTCTTTCTCCCTTGTAAAAGACATAGAGCTTGTAGAATTTATCTCATACAAATCCCAAAGCAATAAGGAACATCCTCTACAGTAGAGAGTGGCAAATTACAGCATGTAGGCTGATTCTGGCCTGCTGCTTGTTTTTGTAAACAAACTTTTATTGGAACACAGCAATGTCTATTTGTCTACATCTTGTCTATGGCTGTTTTCATGAGATAATGACAGAGTTCAATAGTTGCAACAGTGACCATCTGGCCTGCAAAGCTTACTAAGCTTTTGCAGAAAAAGCTTGCCAACTCCTGCAAACCACATTTTGCTTGAACGCTATTAGTGAGTGCTCATACCTCTATCTACTTCCATTTGGGGATAGCTTTAGCTGTTAGCAAGTATTCACAGACAGTTAGGTTAAATCAGCTTCTATATTATAATTTCAACCCACTGGGTCCACATTATGCTCTGGAGATCCACAATGGATAAATCTATACTATTTTCTGCATTTCAATCCTTTGAGTTTTGAAGATAGCTAACATGGCCACTGTATCTCTTTTCCTGGGTAAATTTTCCACTTCCTTTAAGATTTCCTCACATATATATCTGGATTAGTGGTCAGGATGGTACTGAGAATTTGTGATAGTAAGATTATTAAGCAAGGAAAGTGGAAAGGTTGTACTCATAGACCGGGATGTTTGCATTTGAGATTTTGGAGATCAGAATTGAGAATATAGGGATGGGTAGCTAAGGTGAAATTAAGAAAATGGGCATGAGGGAGGAAGAAGTTATGAATCTGGAGGCCAGGTGTAGGACTAGTGATACACAGGGGTGTAGAAGCTAACAAAAAGTGATGATAGATGTTGGGTTGAAGTTGAAAGAAGTGATCCAGAGCCTAATATTTTCAAAGAATGATGGGGAGTCACTAGGAGGTTCAGAGATGATGGCAACGAGCAAGACAGGAGAGCATATGCAGAAGGCAGGCGCCTCAAAAGGACAGGGTTTTTGCAAGAGAAGAAATGGTCTGGACATAGCTTCGGGGAGCTTGCAGAAAAGTGAGATGGGAGACAGAAGCAGTCTCCACTTGAGTGGGCACCTGGAGAAGTAGCAACCTCAAGAAACTGCCTCGTTTTTTCTTTTTTACCTAAGTGTACTATTCAGTGGTTTTTAATATATTCACAAGAGTATGCAATCACCACCACTATTTAATTATGGAACATTTTCATCATCCTAAGACGAAACTCCGTATTAGCAGTCACTCTCATTCCCCACTCCTCCTGGGCTCTGGCAACCCCTAATTTACTTTCTGTCTCTGTGGATTTGCCTATTCTAGACATTTCTTATAAAAGGGATCACAAAATATATGGCCTTTTGTGACAGGCTTCCATCATTTTAGCATGTTTTCAAGGTTCATCCATGCTGTAGCATTTATCAGTGCTTCATTACTTTTATTATTGAATAAAAAAATGAAATAATAAAATCAGAGTAACATATTTGCTTATTGACTCACCAGGTGGTAGATATTTGGGTTATTTCTACTTTTTTACAACTATGAATAATGCTGCCATGAACATTCATGTACAAGTTTTTGTGTGGATATATATTTTCAATTCCCTTGAGTATATACCTAGGAGTAGAATTGCTGGATCATATGGTAACTGTATGCTTAATCTTTTGAGGAACTACCATACCATTTTTTTTTTTTTAATTCATGACACTCTAATTTCAAATTAAGCACAATTAGTAATTATGATAGGTGCTTTACTTTTTAATATTTTCCCCCCAAAATTCTTAGTAATTAAATATGTTATAATGAGCACTATAATTGATACAATCATAAAAAATGCATGAATAAACATAAAATAACTAAGCGTACAAAGCAATTTTTATGAATAGCGAAACAATGCAAGTTGGTGGTTGATGAAGCAGTATATAAACACAAACCTGGAGGGCAACTCCAGGCAGAGGAAAACTAGACCTCACGTGCAACCAGGAATAAAAGGCAGAAAATTACTCGTAGGAAATCTCTTTTAAGAAGGCACATTTAGATTTTTTTCTTAAGTGTAAATTTTCTCAACTAAGCACCTCATAATAACTCTGGCAAGGTGATCACCATTTATTTAGGTCTCAGAATGGTCCTCTTCTGCCTTGACCCGAGAAGAAGCAGTGGAGGTAAGTTATACTGCTATGCCATACCATTTTCAAGTGACTGTACCATCCTACATTCTCACCAGCAGTGTATGAGGGTTCATTTATCCACATCTTCACCAACACTTATTACTGTCTCTTTTTAATTATAGCCATCTTGGTGCGTGTGAAATGGTGTCTCATTGCGGTTTTGATTTGCATTTCCCTAATGACAGATAAATAGTTTTAAGTCCCTTTACCATTCTATTGGTTTACAAGTTTTAAAAAGAAAAAAAGAGGAGATACTGTTTGTCCATGGTTCAACCTGTCAGGATTCTTGTCATCTAACATTTGTTACCTACTCCATTACTTAGATCAACAGTTCTCAAAGAGTGATCTAGAAATAGCAGAAAGAGAGGGGTTCCCAAGATCTTTTCTTGGAGTCTGAGAGGTTAAAACTATTTTCATAATCATACTAAGACATTATTTGCCTTTTTCACTTTCATTCTTTCATGAATATAAACTAGAGTTTTCCCAAGGCTAGAAGGCATGTGATAGTGAAATAGATTGAATGCAAAAGTGGATACAAGAAATCCAGTCTTCTGTTAAGCCAACCATTACAGAAATTGTAAAAATTGTAAAACAATATCACTCTCTTCACTGTAATTATTTTGTTTTGAAAAATACTTATTTTTCAGAAGGAACATAGCTCAACATAAAAAAATCCATGTATGACAAGCCCACAGCAGACATCATACTCAACGGTGAAAAGATGAAAGCTTTCCTCTAAAATCAGGAACAAGACAAGGATGCCCACTCTTCACACTGTTACTTAACATGGTATTGGAAGTCCTAGCCACAGCAATTAGACAAGAAACAGAAATAAAAGGTATCCAAATTGAAAAGGAAGAGGTAAAACTGTTACTATTTGCAGACATGATATTATATACAGAAAGCCCTAAAGACTCCACCAAAAAAACCTGTTAGAAACAATCCCATTAAAAACAATAAAATATCTAGGAACAAATTTAACCAAGTAAGTGAAACACTTGTATACTGAAAACTATAAGACACCAATGAAAGAAACTGAAGACACAAATAAATGGAAAGATATTCTGTGTTCATGGATTGGAAGAATATTGTTAAAATGACCATAACTACCCAAAGCAATCTACAGATTCAATGCAATCCCTATCAAAATTTCAGTGGCACTTCTCACAGAAATAGAACAACCCTAAAATTCATATGGAACCACAAAAGATCATGAATAGACAAAGCAACCTTGAGAAAGAAGAACAAAGCTGGAGGCATCACGCTCTCTGATTTCAAACCATATCACAAAGCTAAAGTATTCAAGACAGTATGACACTGTCATAAAAACAGACACACAGGTCAATGGTGTTGGGAAAACTGGACAGCCACATGCAAAAGAATGAAACTGGACTACTTTCTCATACCATACACAAAAATTATCTCAAAATGAATTAAAGACCTGAATATAAGACCTTAAAATATAAAAATTCTAGAAGAAAACATAGGTAGTAAGCTCCTTAACACAGGTCTTGGCAATGAATTTTTAGATCTGACACCTAAAGTAAAGACAAAAGCAAAAATAAACAAGTAGGACTACATGAAACTAAAAAGCTTCCGCACAGCAAAGGAAACCATCAACAGAATGAAAAGACAGTCCATGGAATGGGAAAAAATATTTGCAAACCACATATCCAATAAGAGGTTAATATCCAAAATACACAAGGAGGGGCTTCCCTGGTAGCACAGTGGTTAAGAATCCGCCTGCCAATGCAGGGCACATGGGTTCGACCCCTGGCCCAGGAAGATCCCACATGCCATGGAACAACTAAGCCCGTGCGCCACAACTACTGAGCCTGCACTCTAGAGCCTGTGTGCCACAACTACTGAGGCCCATGCGCCTAGAGCCCGTGCTCCGCCACAAGAGAAGCCACCGCAATGAGAAGCCCATGCACGGCAACAAAGAGTAGCCCCCGCTCGCCGCAACTAGAGAAAGCCTGTGCACAGCAACAAAGACCCAACACAGACAAAAAAAAAAAAAAAAAACACAGGGAACTCATTACAACTCAATACCAAAAATCAAATAACCAACTTATAAATGAACAGTGGCGCTGATTAGATACTTTTCCATAGAAGACATACAAATAAATAGTCAACAGGTATATGAAAAGATGCTCAACATCACTAATCATCAGGGAAATGCAAATCAAAATCACAATGAGATATCACCTCACACCTGTCGGAGTGCCTATTATCAAAAAGAGAAGAAATAAGAAGTGTTGACAAGGATGTGGAGAAAATAGAAGTCTTGTGCAGTGTTCGTGAAAATGTAAATAGAACTACCATATGACCTAGCAATTCTACTTCTGGGTATTTATCCAAAGAAAAGGAAAACACTAACTTGAAAAGATATCTGTACCCTCATGTTCATAGCAGCATTATTTACAATAGCCAAGAAATGGAAACAACCTAAATATCCATTGATGGCCGAATAGATAAAGAAAATACGGTACATATATACAATGGAATATTATTCAGCCATAAAAAGGTATGAAATCTTGCCATGTGTGACAACACCGATGGACCCTGAGGGCATTATACTAAGTGAAATAGCTAGAGAAAGACCAATACTGCATAGTATCACTTATATGTAAAATCTGGAGGGGAAAACAACAACAACAAAACACCAAGCTCACAGATAGTTTGGTGCTTGCTGGGGGCGGGGGTGGGTGGGTGGGAGCGGGGCTGGGGGAAGAGGGTCAAAAGGTACAAACTTCCAGTTACAAGATAAATAAGTCATGGGGATGTAATGAACAACGTGGTGACAATAGTTAATAATATTGAATTGCATATTTGAAAGTTGCCAAGTGAGTTGATCTTAAAAATTCTCATCACAAGAAAAAAAATTTGTAGCTATGTATGGTAATGAATATTAACTAGACTTATTGTGGTGATCATTTTGCAATAGAGTTGATCCTTGAACAACTGGGAGATTAGGGGCAGCAACCTCCCATGAAGTCAAAAATCCACATATAAACTTACAGTTGGCGCTATGTATCCACAGTTCCACATTCTCGGGATCAACCAACCAAAGATCATGTAGTACTAGAGTACATATTTATTGAAAAAAATCCATGCATAAGTGGACCCACACAGTTCAAACCCATGTTGTACAAGGGTCAACTGTATATACAAATATGCAAATATCGAATCATTATGTGGTACACCTAAAACTAATATAATGTTGTATATCAATTATACCTCAGTAAAACAAAATACTTATTTTTAAGTGTATCTACATTCACATGTAAAAAGTTTATTCTTGTTATTTTTAATAAATTAGTAAATATTTTTTAAATGTATTGGTTTTACTTTCTAATATAGCAAATACAGATAAACATAGCCTACGTAAACCAAAGCTCTTTTTTTCCCCCCTTTTTGGCCACGTCGCGCAGCTTGTGGGATCTTAGTTCCCCGACCAGGGATTGAACCTGGGCCCTCGGCAGTGAAAGTACGGAGTCCTAACCACTGGACCTCCAGGGAATTCCCCCAAAGCTCTTTAGGAACCTCGATAATTAAGAGTATAAAAGAAGGCACCAAAACCAAAATATTTGAGAACTGCTGAGTTAGAATACAACTGAAAAGTAATAATGACAAGAGTATGGCCGTGAACTACGTACAGGTATGGCTTTCTACGAGATCCTTGCTTCTGAAATGGACCCAAGCCACTGAGAATGATCGTTCAACCTGTTATGAATTCACATTATCTAGTCTACATTTTTCTATTTTATCCATGAGGACGACAATAGGAAATTGTCAAATGCTTGGTACAGCATGGCACTGGTTCAGCCATCTGCATATTGTTTTCTGGAAAAGGTAAGATAGTAAACATTTTCAGCTTTGCAGGCCAGGTGGTCTCTGTTGCGGTTACTCAGCTCTGCTGTTACAGTTCAAAAGCAAGCATAGACACTACGTAAATAAACGGGTACCGCTGTGTTTCAAGAAAATGTTGTTTACAGACAGGCTGGGAACTAGATTTGGCTCCTAGGCTGTAGTTTGCTGACCCCTGCACCAGTCTACCAGCATCCAAAAATACTATTGAAAACAGAAAAGAATTCAGCTTGACATATACTCTTACTAAACTAAACCTTTATTACTGATCATTGTTTTGTGAATTAAAAGCAAAAAAACAAAAAACCACACACTTGAGCAAGCTGCTCCACTAAATATGGTACACAAGAATTTAATAAAAGAAGAAAACATTTAACATGATCATCACATTATGAACAATAGCAATGCTACACTTGAAAAGGAAAGTTACCTCTGTATCAACTTTTGAGATTATCTCTGAAATCTGCCACTGATTTGAAGATGCAGCAGGATTCTGGTTTACACATTCTGACTTTCTCTTAGATGGCCATTGTTTCTGGTTACTTTCTGGAACCTTTGGTTCTTGATGTTCTTTAGTTTCTGAAATTGTATTTGTTGTTGTTGTCATTAAAAGGCAAGAATATTTGATAATAACAAAATAAACCTAAATGATAGAACATGTTACAAAACTGTATTAGCATTTTGCTCTTAAAAAAACAAAGAAACTAAAAACTTTAAGCCAGCTGCTGACAATTTGCTTTTAGCAAGTCAATTTTTCAAAGCTGCAACAGTCATCTTCCTAGGTTGTTACCTAGAGCTTTACCAAAGACCATTCTGAATTTAAATGCTTCTGGTCTTTACCAGAAAACAAGGAAATAAGTAAGTAAAAATTTAAAAACATGTATGTCTTACTAATAAAGAGAAGCTAGTTCACCACTTTTCATAGACCTCTAGCTTTTTAACAAAAATTTTACCTTAAACTAGCCTGTAATTTACTTTCCTAAGCGTCTGAACAAAAGAGCCTCAACAATAATATTGACTATTTTATGAATGTCAATATTCTGTCCCTATCATAACAGATGCAAAAATTCTAAACAAAATATTTGCAACTGATATACAAAAGATATAATAAATTATGACCAAGTTGTGTTTATTCCTAAATGCAAAGTTGCTTCAACACTTGAAAGTTAATTCAATTTGCCATAATAATAGAGGAGAAAAGTCTGTGGTCAACTCCAAAAATGCAGAAAAGGCATTTCATAAAATTCAATACCCAGTCACAAAAAAACTTTTAGTCTAGGTATAAAGCAAAACTCACTCTGTTTTGATATTTGATAAAGAATAGCTGTAAGACTCTAAGGCAATTATCACGCGAGGGTAAAATAATGAAAGTGGCTCTCTAAAATAAGGAGTGAACAGAAACGCCACCTATCATTCCTTCTATTCACCATTATGCTAGAGGTTATAAGTGCAATACAGCAAAGAAAAGAAATGAAAGTTAAAGGACTGGAAGGCAAAAAATGTTATATTATTTTCAAACAATATGAAAGAATTTATAGGAAAATATTAGAATTATTCAGTGACTTTAGCAATGTCACTGTAAATATGATCAATAGCTAAATATCAGTTATATTTTTATATACCAGCAACAAAGAAGTAGAGGATAAGTATTTTTTTAAAAAAAGATCCCATTCATTATCATATCAAAAAAAAAAATCAGATCTCTAAGTACATCTCTAGCAAAAGATAAGCAAAATCTCTACACAGAAAAGTATTTCTTCAATAATGTTTTAAAGATTACTTAAATGAATGATGGGATATGCCAGGTTAGTGGAGTAGAAAATTTATCTGTTAAGATGTCAACTTGTCCCACTAGATCTCAATCAAAATCCCATTAAAAACAAAAAAAAGGAACTCTGACAGATTCTAATATTTATATGGAAATCCAAAAGGCTTAGAATAACTAAAATAGCTTTGACAAAGAACAAAGGTGGAAGATTTACACTGACAGATATGAAGACTTACTGCAGTAATTACGTCAGTATTAGCACAAAGACACAAAGGACTATGGAACAGAGAAGAACCCAAAACCAGACATCAAACACAGACTCATCTAATTTAAAACAAATCACTGAGGGGAAAAAGGGTCTTTTCAATAAATGCTGCTGGATCTACTGGATATCCACATGGGGAGAAAAAAATGAATCCTGACACTTGATCTTAACTCTACACAAATATTAAATTCAAGTAGAATCTAACTCTAAATGTGAAACGTAAAATGATGTCGTCTGCAATATATGGAAAGGGCTTCTTCCCTGGTGGCTCGGTGGTTAGGAATCCGCCTGCCAACGCAGGGCACACGGGTTCGAGCCCTGGTCCAGGAAGATCCCACATGCCATGGAACAACTAAGCCCGTGCGCCACAACTACTGAGCCTGCACTCTAGAGCCCACGAGCCACAGCTACTGAAGCCCGTGCGCCACAATACTAAAGCCCGCACACCTAGAGCCCAAGCTCTGCAACAAGAGAAGCCACCGCAATGAGAAGCCCGCGCACCGCAACGGAGAGTAGCCCCCGCTCGCAGCAACTAGAGAAAGCCTGCCCGCAGCAATGAAGACCCAATGCAGCCAAAAATAAATAAATAAATTTATAAAAAAATAAATTAAATTAAATATATGGAAATCTTTATGATCTTGGAGGAGGAAAAGATTTGTTTAAAGGCACAGAAAACACTCACCACAAAGGAAAAGACTGATAAATTAAAATGCATGATAATTAAGAATTTCATCAAGTCTTCACCACATAACAGGAGAAGTTACTTGTAAAATATATACCCAACAAAGGAGCTGTATCTAGACCATATTAATGTCTCCTAAAATCCATGCGAGAAAGAAAGGAAACCCAACGGAAAAACTGGTGAGGCTTGAACAGGTACTTCACGAGAGGATAGCCCTATGGCGAATAAACACAAAAAGGCCTTCAGCATCGTTAGACATCAGGGAAATGCGAATTAAAACCACAGTGAGATATCACTTAGCAGAATCAGAATGCTTAACATTAAAGACCAACAATAAGAACTACTGGGAAGAATATGGAGCAAGAGCAACGTAAGTGCTGGTCAAACACAACACTTTGGAAAACCGTTCCGCACTATCGACGAGCTGAATACGTACAACAGCCTGTGACCCGACAACCCCACTCTGAATGCGCTCGATGGAAACGTGTGTGAAAGAAATGAGAGCATTAAATTGGGTGCCAGATCAGTACTATAAACAAGAAGTTTTGGTAAAGATGATTTTTCAATCATACCAGTTTGTAATAGGTGCCATGAAAATATAAAATATGAGTTTCCCCCAATTACTAGGAAGAGGAATCTACAGTTGGCCCTCCGTATCCGCAGGTTCCACAGGGCTGACTATACTACATCATTTTATATAAGGGACTTGAGCAACTGAGGATTTGGGCAGCCGAGGGGGGATCCTGGAAAAAACGCTGATGTTCCCAATCAAAATCATGGCATCCCAGTTTGCAGGGACTGAGGGCTTTCCTGTGACATGGGACTTTCCGGGCTAAAACCAGAAAAGTCCCAGCATTCCTCTTCAGTCCAATTAAAAGAAAAAATTACACCCAATCTGGCAACCTTTGTTTGGACAATGATATCCAATTCATGATCCCATTCAAAAATCTTTGATGGTACTCTGACATCTAAAAAAATAAAAAATTGAAGCCTGACATTCTAAGTCTAACTAGTCTTATCTCCCACTTCTATACTACCTGTGTTACAGTTTTCAGCGTAATTGACCATCTTTGTTCCTAGAATATTTTATTCTTTTGCTTACGTTATTCCCTCCATCTGAAATACTCTATCACTGCTATTTCTTCCTATTTAAATGCTAACAATTCTTCACGTTTCTTCTCCTCCACAAGCTATTTCCTTATTTCCCCTAAACCAAATTAGTTCCTCAGATTTCTCCTTCCACTGAATCCTCATAGCATTTTATTGATGTGGTTCTCATGGTACTCTATATTCTACCCAGCATTATATTTATCAGTAGATCTCCCACACTGGTTGGCAATCTCCTTGGGACCCTGTCTCATTCATGTATATATCCTTAGAACATTCACCATAGTACTCATACATTGGAAAAGCAAATGTATGACAAAGGAGGAAAGGGAGAATTATCATATAAATACAGCTTCTGTGTCCTTTCCAGAAAGTATCTGTCAAGCCAACTGAGAAAAATAACTCAGTGCCACTGTATTTTCCCTCCAATCTTCCTTTAATGCACCTTTTAGGCAAATAAACTTTCTTTGCTACAGAATTTAGTAGTTTTCATATAATCTATAAAATTTAACTGAAATACAAGATAAAGGGACAGAGTCATAGACTTACATGGCAATTGTTAGGTGGCTGGTCAACTTCCACAAGTACAAAGTGATTCTCTTAATTAAAGAAGTAGTCTGTTTTGTCACTCTTACCTTCTAATTTTGTTAGAAGACTTGATTCACTTTTATTCTTCAGGGTTACTGAATCAGTAACAAGTTCAGAACTCTTCTCATCTGACATCAGAGGTTCCTTGGAACGAATATTTTTAACAGACTACATAAAAAGAATAAGGTTTGATTTGATTTTATATAAAATAAAGTCTCATCAACAGAAGTAGTACTAATCTGTCTTAGTGTTCAATATACTAAAGTCTCACTATATGAAAAGACTGCTAGGAAAATTATCTATTATACTTACATGTGGACTCACAAACTGCCAGCAAAGATAACTTCTTGAATTACTGACTAGAGCAACGGGAATGGCCATAACCATAAAATTGGCCAATTTACTTTCAATAGACATATTAATCAAATGATAAAATACAGTCACTTAAAGAGAGAGGTTAGAAAATTTGAATCTAACATAAAACACACTTCATTATTTTGTTACTGTGATCATATTTTATCACCAAAAATAACAGCACTGGTCAAAATTAAGATTTGTATAAGTCTAAGAGAGTATTATTCTAAATCCAGAAAATAAACTTTTGACACAACTGTGCACTATTCTCTAAGATAGCTGTAAACTAGTTAAACTCATTATTTAAAAGCAAAGACCATGAAAGAGAGAGACGAATTACAAGGAATCGAAAATCAAAAAGACCTACATTGTGATGCCAGGGGTTTAACTCAACTACAGTAAGAATAGTATAACCCCTAAAAATCAGTGCACCAGGGATTAAAGCTGTTTCCTGTCTTTGAGGTTCACACATCTGCCATATCAGGATGCCAGGATTATCTAAGCCCTCACCTCTGCCCCATCACAAAGCCACTCCCTCATTTTTGTCTAAGATGCCCTGCCAGATCATATGATTAAACATACCAAGAAACAAAAGCTGGGGGGCATGGCTCGCCCCGCTATTCCCAAATCCAGGCCAACTAACCTGATAAAACACTATATATTAATTGCTACTTCAGAGTTACCCCAGGAGATCGCTGATCATTGCCCTACCACCTCAACCGAGGAGAAACAGTTTAGGACTTATGTGCCACTGCCCATCAGTGGTCCGACATCTCTTGGGGCTTCAGGAACACTGCTGGAGATACATAAATCATGGACTCCTTTCCGGGAAAAAGCTCCATGGGCCCTGGGTCAGGAACCCTTGCTTCATGGAAAGATTTAAAAATGGACATACCGTTAAATGTCTCAAGTCACTGGAATCATTTCCACTTGATTTACATCCAGAAACGACTGTATCTCGGCATTCTGATCCAGAGATCTGTCTGTTACCCATGAAACAAAACAATTGTAATGTTTAACCTGAAATCAATCATTTCAACGTATTATTTTTTCAATTTTAAAGTTGGCTTTTTAACAATATGTACACCTTTTAATTGGAAAAATCACTTGGAAAGATTTTTTTAAATAAATGTATGTATGTATGTATGTATTTATTTTTGGCTGTGTTGGGTCTTCATGGCCCATGTGCAGGCTTCAGTAGTTGTGGCACACGGGCTTACTTGCTCCGCGGCACGTGGGATCTTCCCGGACCAGGGCTCGAACCCGTGTCCCCTGCATTGGCAGGAGGATTCTTAACCACTGCGCCATCAGGGAAGTCCCCTGGAAAGATATTTTTAAAAATAACAAGATTCCAGTATAAACATGACTAAAGTGCTGGGCAGTGATAAAAGTGAGAGAGATGAGTAGTAAGCAGGTGGTTGCCTACCCTGTTATGTAATAAGTAACAGCTGGAGTCAAGGTATGAATGTGGGAAAGGATAAGGGAACAGCAGTATGTAGATCAAACTACACTTCAGGTTGCAAATAGCTTAAGGATAAGAACTAGGGTGTAGGCTCTCCTATGGGAGAGTGCCTAGCTCACAATCTATCAAAACAAGCACCAAGAAAATGGCTGGTTTGTTTCTGCTCTTATTTTTTTGAGTGGGAGAAAGTCTCCTTTTTTTCCTAAGCTAGCACTTGAAATGGAGATGACAAGAAAATAGTCATCTCATAAGATTTTGGAGCTTAACCTTGACATCCAAAATGCTCTTTAATATCAATGTTCAGTCAAGCCCTAATAAGAATTTAAGTATAGAAGACACCAGCTAAAAACAAACGGTTATATTTCTAAAGTTTACTTGCAAAATGATTTTCTAGAATCCAAGGAGCCTTTTCCATTAGAAATAATGTAATGAATAGTGGTTATAGTTAAAAATAGAGCAGAAAAATGAGGTCCCTTAGCTAAGCTGCAATACGAGATTCTCAGTTTTCAAGTTGAAGGAAAGAGACCACATTGGATGTGGTGAACAATACTTCATCTCTACCTACCCTGCCCCACTTCTTGAAGCCTTAGGCTCAGAAGCAAATGAGTGGGGACTTCCCTGGTGGGCCAGCGGTTAAGACTCCCTCCCAATGCAGGGGTTCAATCCCTGGTCAGGGAACTAAGATCCCACATACTGTAACTAAGCCTACACGCCACAACTACTGAGCTCATGCGCTGCGACTAGAGAAGCCTGCATGCCGCAATGAAGACCCAGCACAGACAAAATAAATAAATAAATTTTTTAAAAAAACCAAAAAAAAAAGACTAAGGGCCATGCTGACTGTAAAGTGAGGTGCACATGTAAAAAAAAAGAAGCAAGTGAGTGAATTAATCACCTCTCCCACTGACAGCTGCCCCTTTCCTTGAACGAGCTGCAAAAGAAATTGTTCCCAGACCTCCCTTCACCCCTATGGAGACTTCCATACCCACTAAAGAGAGTCTTACCAGAGAGGCTACCATAAGGGAGAAATGCTCAAACATCAAGAGTTTTTACCCCAGGGCTGTTTGCATAGTCTTTTAATCTTCATGTTGACTTAATATTTTTTCCTCTGTGTTTCCTAAATTTTTAATAGTTCCTTTAGTGAATATTTTTAATGAGTGCAAAAGCAAATTAAAGTCATATCTCCCACTCATTCCTCATACTAAGTAAAAATGTAATCATAATTACTTTTACATAGTAAAAGACTTTAAGATAATTCTGCCATCAATCTTCAAGTTTCGAAACCAAATTAAAAAATTAAAACTCAAACATACCTTTTAGTAAAAGGGGGTGCAACTGAAGCATCTGTCTTCTCATGGTAATCCGGGCTACTTAGAAGGTTAACTGGGACTCTTCCGAATGGGCATGACTAAAAATGTTTTGAAAGATTAAGTAACTAACTAGGAAATGAGTACAGACCTCACCACTACCATTTTAATCAGAGTTAAAAATAACTTACTCGCTTAGCTTTGTTTGTTTGTTTCAATGGATTTCGATGGCCTATCTCTGCATCTTGAGGGGGTATGTTCTCTCTAAACAAAAAGAAAATACTCCCGATTTTTAAAAGAATAATATTGACACACGCATTTTCATCAACTGTTAAACACTGTTATTGTAACATGAAAATATATACGCAGATGTATAAATAATATAAATGTAGGACGAGCATTTAAAAAATGGATTCAGTTTCCTTACCCATACAAAAACCTGGCTTTAGTCTGTGCTCTGGAATCACAACTGATGTTCCTATTTGGTAAATGTCCAAGTGTACTGGGGAATGGTTCTTGCACATTTGATACTGTAGATGCTGTAAACATTTGAAATCGTAATTAAATTTATAAAGACATAAGAAATACACAAAAAAGTAATCTCATAAATAAGAATGTTTTAAAAGTTAATGCATAGTAAATATTTGTCCCCAAATAAGATATGCAGACATGAAGATGTTATGGAGATAATTCTCTAACTATACTTCAAAACTATTCCATAATTCTATAACTGTTTACTCAGAGAAAAGACACATTCCTTATTTCTAATAGCAAAAAGTCATTCTCTTGCCTAGATCAAGTTTTTCTGTTTGTTTGTTTTTAACTGAAGTATAGTTGATTTACAATGCTGTAATAGTTTCTGGTGTACAGCAAAGTAATTTATATATATATATATATTCTTTTTCATATTCTTTTCCATTATTGTTTATTACAGGATATTGAAAACAGTTCCCTGTACTATACAGTGGGACCTTATTGTTTTAGATCAAGCTGTTTTTAATGTGTTACCAATTCAAGTTTGATTAGGGAAAAAAAAATTCCAACAAGAAAGTAATGACTTTGTTACTTCTAAAAGTCTTACCTCCTTTACATCTAAAACTTAATCTTAGATTTTGATCATTCTAAATAAATGATATTTTTCTATAAAATATTATCCTGAATCCTTTTTTGCAGGACAAAACACCACAGAAAAGTATTAGCACACACTAACATATTCACCTGATAAACTCTTCTTTTCTTCCTCTGAAAGCAGCTGCTTTTTTTGAAGGTTTAAATTCCGAATGGCAATTTCCAGCATTTCTACTGGTACTGCTCCACATTCCACAGCTTTATGAAGAAGTTGCTTGCTTTTTTTGAAATTACCTAACAAAGTAAAAAATAATCGTCATTTAAATGCAGCAACCTTAACTCCCCAGAGGCGTATTCATCAGGACCTAGGAAAAAAGTTTAAAAGTCTTAGGCAAAAATGTTTACTCCAAGGCTCACGCACGTTATTCATAAGGAAGTAAGCAATTTCTCACTTCTGATAACAAGTCATGTCAAACAGTTTACTTGTACAAGATGTTAACTGATGTAATTATGTATTGGTTTATTGCCACGGTCCATTTTCACAAGTAAAAGAAATGTTAGCAATGCAGTTACAAAATGGGGGCAGCAAAGGTCAACTCAAACAGTTAGAAACTTGAGAGAATTCAGTAAAAGGGAAAACTAAGCCTTAGCTGTTGCAAGAGTCTCAAGAGCATCAATCTGTTACAACGCAGCATAATAATTATCATCTATAATAACATTTAGTCATTAAGGTTGACATCTTTTGCTAAAGGGAATTCCCATCGAAAGGATTCATGTGAAAAAATGTAACAATAAAGATTAATCTTTAGCTACCAGACTTAGCTACACCACCCCCCAAATGCAAAATAACTGAGAAACTACCAAAATCACCTTTTGACTACAGATAAGTTACCAAACAAATTTTCTTTCAACTGCAAACTTACCCAATACATTTAGTTTAGAATTTCATTTATAAAGATTAAATGTATACATCATGTATGTTATGAAATGTGTTAGCATTTATGGGAGCCACTGGGCTATACTATGCACTTGGCACTTGGGTATAAAAATGGTTAAGAGTCAGCCTCTAGCCTCTCACAGTTTACAAATTTTAAGAACATAAACATATTTGATAGAGACTAAGACTACATTTATTCAGAGTACTGATATTTCATGTATTGAGCATTGCAGGATAGCAAAAGAAGAAAGAAAGGCTTAGACAGGAACTAGTAATTAGGGAGCTTACTAAGGTCATAGACTCCTTTGAGAATCTGATAAAAACTATGGAATGTCCTCCACCCCTACAAAAATACACATACACACCAAAAGCACATAGGACTTCGGGGATTCTGCATTTTTCCTGAAAGCCTATTCATCAATCTTGTTCAAAATAATCACAATTTGGACCTTGAGGTTACTACTACATCCCAGTGGTACCAATGAGGTTTATTTCTTATTTACAGATAATACAATTTGAGATTTTCAAAATTTGTATTCTAAAGTTATAAGTTTATAGGTGCTGTTGATAGGCCATAACACCTCAAAAATTTAAAAAAGTAGCATGAAGGAGAGATAGATGATCTTAAAGACCTGGCCAAACTCTAACAAGCAACGAGTCAATTCTCCCAGGCAGGAAAGGGATGATTTCTTTTTTAAGTCACCTGATAGTGCACAGGATAGATCAGAGAAGATGATTCAGATAACTAGGACTCAGAAATCATCTGAATAAGGAGAAGTTCAGGATCTGAGTTTATACAGTGCTTTTCTCCAACCTCGGTCCTGGCGAATACTCTCCAAGGAGTTAGTCCTGCTTTGGACATGACTACGAGGATTCTGGCTGAGCCAAAAAAAAAAAAAATGGTGATAATATGTGTATTACTGGTGGGAGATGGGATCAGGGTTGGAGCAGCAAGGAGGCAAATGGAAAAACAGGAAAGAAAACGTGGCCAGAGGGCCAACAGGATAGATCCAAAGGCCCCAGAAAATGAAAAGAGTAAAGGCTAATGGCCAGGCCAAAAATGTCTGAGGAAGAGACTGCCCTCGTTCTATCTAAAATGCCCAGACTAGGTAGAACCAAGTGAGCAAGAAATAAAAGCTTCTACAGCAGTTTACTTTTTTTTAATTGAACTACCAATTAATGCTACAATTATATTCTGATATATATTTTGGTGCTATGACACCATTGCACGTGAAAAACTTATCTAAGCTCTGGTTTAAATATCTTATATCCTCATCCCAGAAATACTCAGTAAAGAAGCCACTTTCCTTTAGATGTTTCCTGAATCTAATAGCACACACGTGATGTTCATGCTTATTTTCCTGGGTTACTCCTCACAAGTGGAAGGGCCCGTATGACAAATATTCTCCACATTTACACTTAGGTAGCATTCTTTCCCCATATTCTCATCTGACGTTTCACCTCATACTTCTATTTCATACACATGATTTAACATTCGAATGTAAGTTACGGTAGGAAGCTATCTTCTACTTAAAATTTGGACTTGACATTTTCAGATTACCTTGTGATAGTTCAAATTGTGCAAAAGATACATGCACGAAAGCAAATTTCTTGCAGTTTGCTCTGGCCATCTGAAAGTAGTCGCGTGCGTCATCTGGCTCTTGAATACTGAAATAAAGATTTCAGAGTCAAGTTTTAAGAAAAAGGACACATTTGCCTAAGTTTGATAACTCCTCATTCTATTTTCCAAAAGACACAGGATATTGTTCTTTTTTCTGTATGTAAATTTAAATGTTAATTTTTAAAATCTTTTTAGGCAGAGTCTAGAGTATGTAACTTTTGTGGAAATATGTACATAGTAAAGAAGGTTTACATTACTCACTTGTTAATTATAAACAAAAGGATTTCGTCAAAAAATATTAAATTTCTTACAAGTAATTCTGACAACATGTTTTCATTTTACCTTTTGGTGATGTAGTTATGTGTTATGTAATGTAGTTAGCTAAATGCAGTTAAAATGGTAATACTTACGCTTTTAATTCAGCAAATCTCACTTGAATTCTAGCAAAACTCTCATTTTGGCCATATTTATCTGGAGGAAGTGCTTCAATTGCTTGATTGTAACGACCAATCAATTTATTTAAAAGGGCATCATTTAAAGGGACACTGTTTTTCTCTAGTTTGAGCAACAAATTCAACCAGTCCTCTGGGTTGTTTGCCATCATCATAATTTGGTTAACAGTTCCCGAGTTATCTGAATAGGGGACAAAATATACCACAACAGAGGAAAGACATAAAACAAATGCCAAATTGCACTTTTCTTTCAAATTACAGTTAATCACTGATACTCTCAGTATGAACATATACAAACTCCCTAAAATACTTTTTTAAAACTTTAACAACTCATGCAAATATAAGCAAACTTGTTTACTGCATATATATTTTTATGACGGTATATTGTACTACAAAAAGCTATATATTTTGAAGGAAAAAAAACCCTGGAAATAAATGCTTATGAGGAGCTTTAGAAAACCATATGCAGTCTAAGAATATTGTATGCTGTAGCAGCATAATTCTATCTTAGCATCCTAACGATGCAAAGAAAACCCAAGCCTCTCTCACCACCACCAGTACCAACTTTCTTGGAAAATTCTTCATGTTTATTCATTAAAAATTTAGAAACTTACTGCTCTAGTCCTAACATAACCTTTACAACCTTATTGATCCAACATTATATCCATATTCCTCAAACTTAGTTTTAAACCGATCAAACAAAACCAGTTTACAAAAGATAAGCAACTGGTATGGTCATTTTCTTCTCCTCCAATTTACCCACATTTCTCCAAAATTTTCATGTTGTTAATTTATTTTTAACTTTCTTTAGTGTTACTAGTTGTCCTGTTCAGGATATTTTAGTCATTATTAAACATTATTAAATTTAGATTTCTCAGAGAAATTATCATTCTTTCCATTAGCTTCAGTTACCTTCAACAAGGGTTAAATATTTGCTTTTATAAACAAAATTACTGTTTCTCCTTTTTACTAAAACAAAACAAAACAAAACAGATTCATAACTTTGTTTTTACCCTTAAATTTAATCTGGTCTGATCTTAACTTCATTTTCAGTTTTACCTCCCATCGCCTTCCTAACAAGTTAGCCTTCAAGGCGTCTAAAAAACGGTCTTTGCAGATGTATTTCTCGTACCCCATTCTTCCTCTATTAAAACCTTAAAGCATCCTGTCTTATTGTGTTAGTATTCATTCGATGTCAAACATATATTACAATGTAGCATAGTAGATACTAAATTCTTCTCATCTAGAAACCACGGTTTTAATCTTCCTCAGTATTATGTCTTACATCCCAATTATCAATATATGTTAAGTATTCACAGTTTTGAGCAAGCTAAAGATTTTAAATAAGAACTTACCTACCTTGGCGTACAAGCTTTGTTACCACTGTTTAAATACACAAAGTGTGGTGATAGAATATCACCATATTAAGAATTTGCTTAACACCAAAATGATCAGTTTCTAAGTTGTTTCAAGTGAATATGACCTGCCATCATGACTAGTTATAGGTTCTTCCATTTGCTTTCAATCCCTCATCCATTTAATGGTTAGTACAGATACAACAAACTTACTTTTCAAAAAAACTCAACAATCTAAAATATAGTAAAGATTCGGCTTCTGAGCTAATACTTTTCATAAAACTAGGGCATTAAACTTTGGGCACTTTCATTCATTCATCATTCAATAAATATTTAAGTACCTACTACTTGCTAGGCACCATTCTTAGTTCTGCAGACATAACACAACAGATAAAAGCCACACCCTCAGAGAGCTCACTTTCTAGTGGAGGAGAGAGACAATAAACACATGAGTAAATGAGATATAAGGTGACTAGTGCTATAGAGAAAAATAATACAGGGAAAGGAAATAGGGGACACACACCCAACCCCACAGGTTGCTATTTTAAATAGGTGTGTTAGGGAAGCCCTCGATGAGATGACATTTGAACCAAGACTTGAAGGAGGTAAGAGTGGGCAGGTAGCTGGTGAGCGGTGTTCCAGGCAGAGAGCAAGAACAAAGGCACTGGGATAGGAGCTGGTCCAGCACACAGGAGGCATATAGCAAGGGAGCTGCCGTGGCTGGAACAGTGAGCAAGGGAGAATACGAAAGAAAGGCCAGGAGAGTAAGAGGAAGATTCTTCAAATCAAACACTGAGTGTTTAACCTTAAATCTGTACATCATTTTATTGAGACTGGTGAGGTTTTCTCAGTTTGCAGCAAAAAAAGGAATGGAAAAAAAATGGCATACCTATTGATGGCAGGCATATCAGCGGAAATGACAGCTGCCAATAATGGAAGAGTTACGAAAATTACCTCTGAGCACACTGTAATAAATGATGTTAAGTGTCCTTTTTTAAGAAAGTGGAAAATTGTGGGAATATTTCCACACACAAGGGTTAAGACATAAAATGTTTGTGCTCTAATTGGTAAGCATCAATTACTGAGAAAAGTACACCATGTGAACACCCAGTGGTTAACATTTCCTTCCTTTACCTCAGAGGTATTCAAAACAAGGGAACTCACCTGTAGTATCAGCAGAGACTTTATTCAAGCTTAGCTCATCAGTAAGGTCTTCGTTTTTAAATTTATTTTTAATATCTCTCACTTTGTTCATTATGGAATCAATTGTCAACTCTCTGCCACTTAAATCCTCAGCCTCCATTTCTAAGGAAAAAAAAAAAATCGAACTATTCAGAATTCTTATTTTTACTAGCATTAAAGAAAAAAATGTTGCAACTAGCCTTTTAGAACCCAGGAGACTAAAGTATTAATTATATGAATATCTCAACACAGATATTATCAGGGTGGTATTTGTGAAGCTATGTGCACAAAAACAACAGCATGTCTCTGTAATCTGCCCAGCAAGGATTACAACAGGTAAGTCCACCTCTCCTTTCCACCAGAACGTCAATGAAGCCATTGCACAACACAGAAGATGCTGCCCCCTTTCCAACTTTCCATTTTTCTTCTCTGCCTTCCTTTCACTCTTACTCCAGAATTATTTTCTCTGGGCCATCTGCAAATTCAGTCGTTTTAAAAAATGTGATGGTATGTTTGCTTGGATTCTGGTAGTGACATATAGGCATAAAAAAAAATCCTTTTGGTAGTGAGAATAACCATTCCTTTATTCATCTGCTTTATGTCAGTAAACCTGCACATTGCAAGTGCTTTCAAAGCATGATACATACAACATCACTGCCCTTTATTGATAAATGGGATATCAGCAGCTTGTTCTTGTGCATATCTGGCAGAAACATGATGTGCTACCGTAATCATTCTAATACCAAGAATCTACTGTATTAGTACAGTACTGAGCACTTGCTCATCTGCACGGTGTTGATGTTTAGTCCACAAAGTGTCCGCAGTCTTTCTTCCTGTCAATCTCATCTTTGCGATTCTCAAACCCATCAATCCAGTAACCCAGGGTCACTGATATCAATGGCGCCCCAGACCTCGAGCGTAACAATGAAAAAGGGGGATAAAGCAGGCAGCTAGGTATCACCCCTTGAAGCCAGGTCCCAAAGGTTAACTGTCAGAATCAAGGCCACCATCTCCTCTCCCTGTTCTAAAACACCAGACAAGAGAAGGAGTCTCCCCAGATGCCCTGCCAGGCCCTCTCTCCAGCCAAGTCCACACCTACCTCTCGTCTCCCGGGTCCTCAACAAAAAAAATCTCCGGCACTCCCGGGAGGATTGGAGGGGCAGAGAGCCCGCCCCTCCCCCTCCAGCCCGTTGAGCCGCACCCTACGTCTTCTGCCAGGCTGCGAGCCCTCCCCGCTTCGCCCCCACCGCTCACCGGCCCGCGCGGCGCGGCTAAAGAGCCCACACACCGGCCGCCGCCGTCCCTCCGTGCGCCGGCAAGATAGGACTCTCCGCCGCAAAGCCGAGTTGAGAACAAAAGATGGAACCCCAGCCCCTCTCCGCAAACACGTTTGAATTTCCCCGCCGCGGCCGCCGCGGCCGCCTATTGGCCAGTACTAGCCACGTGGAGGCGTCTGCCGTGATTGGTTCCTGTGCCCTGGCACCGCCCCTTCTCCTGCGGCCCAGGAGCCCAGCCCGGCGGGGTCTTCCGGTCTGACTCTGCCTACTCGGCGCTGGGAGTCAGAGAAGTGCTGGCAGTTGGCGGGTGTGCCCGGGGCGCCGGCAGCCTGGCTTTCCTGCACCTTCCCGTTTAACAAGGCCATAGTTTTGCCCGAGAGGTAGCCACTCCCGGGCAGAGTGACCCGGTGAAAGGAAAATAGGAGTGCAGACGCTGCTCCCAGCATCAGGACCTAAAAGGGGCCGTGTCAGTCGGCCCTTCCCCGCCACCGCCCCCTCACTCCTCGGTTCTTCAGGCTCCTCGCTGCCCGACTTAGGGAGGATGCGGCAAGGAAGGATCGTTCACAGCGCCAGCTCAAGAATCTCAGTGCTTTTTGTCCTTGAGCTTCCACTAGCCTTAGTTCTTCCACTAGACTTGAATGACCGTATGCCTCGTCTTCAAGCCAAGGCCCTCCCCTTTGTCAGAATTCTGCGCGGAACTCACACGCCCATCACGATTGCTATTTCTGAACTCGCCGTGTCAGCCCCCCTCCCTCCGAGCCTGTCCCACTTTAGAGCTCGAGTGCCCTTGGGGGAAGGGCACCTCCCCGGTAATCTACGCGAGGGCGAGGCTCTGCGGCTAAGTGGCTTTGTGGTCCAAGGCAATGCTTCTCTTCATCTGCGAAACGAGATGCCTGTTGTACCAGCACTATGACATATGCTCTATGGCAAGACGGGTTGGTTGGTTTTGTGTACGTGTAGGAAGCTAACTGCAGCTGTCACTTGTTAACTCCAAAGCTGTCCTTAGAACCCTCGCATTCCCAGCTCTGACTAGCCACCCGGCCAGCCTGAAAGCCCCTCCTCACCGAATACATCTTTCCATACCTTCTGGCTCTGTATTTTTGCTTCAGCACAGCAAAATGATTTGCTATACCTGGTTGCCTAATCACTACCTTTGCATCATTGAGCCTAACACTGCTTTTAATTGGAGGAATATACTATTCCACCAATTCTTGTTGATCTCTTTGGGGCCTGATCTCAAAACTTGCATTTTCCTGAAAATTCTGCTACTAACTCTTCTTTCTGTACACTCACTCCTCTGGTGAGCTCCTCCAATCTTACTTTTTCCTTTTTTTTTTTTGGCCACACTCTGTGGCATGCGGAACTTCCCTCACCAGAGATCGAACCTGTGCCCCCTGCATTGGAAGCAGGGGAGTCTTAACCACTGGACCACCAGGGAAGTCCTCAAATCTTACCTTTAAAATATCATCAGTGCGGACTTCCCTGGTGGTCCAGAGGTTAAGAATCTGCCTTCCAATGCAGGGGATGTGGGTTCGATCCCTGGTCAGGAAGCTAAGATCCCACAGGCTGCGGGGCAACTAAGCCTGTGTGCCATAAGCGCACCACAGCTGGAGAGCTGGGAGGCCCCGACGAAAGATCCCACGTGCCACAACCAAGACCCGACGCAGCCAAAAATAAATAAATAAATAAATATTTTATAAAATAAAGTACTGTCTATGTGTTAATGATTCCCAAATGTATAACCCCAGCAGAACTCTCTCTCCTGAACCCCAGACTCAAATATCCACTGTCTACTTAACATCTCCACGTAAATGTCTCATAGGTGTTTTAAACTCAAAATGTTCAAAACAGTCCCTGATCTCCCCACTCCCAACCTACTTCCTACAAAATCTGCTCCGTAAAAGACATTCCTTGTTCCATTTTTTTAAAATAAGTATTAACACATTTTTTTTTTAAGTTTTTAATTATTTATTTATTTATTTATGGCTGTGTTGGGTCTTCGTTTCTGTGCGAGGGCTTTCTCTAGTTGCGGCAAGCGGGGGCCACTCTTGATCGCGGTGCGCGGGCCGCTCACTATCGCGGCCTCTCTTGTTGCGGAGCACAGGCTCCAGACGCGCAGGCTCAGTAGTTGTGGCTCACGGGCCTAGTTGCTCCGTGGCATGTGGGATCTTCCCAGACCAGGGCTCGAACCCGTGTGCCCTGCACTGGCAGGCAGATTCTCAACCGCTGCGCCACTAGGGAAGCCCTGTTCCATTTTTAAGCCTAAAACCTTGGCGTCATTCCTGACCCCACAGCTAATCCACAAGCAGATTGTGTCAGGTCTAACAAGGTAGTCCTGGAATCCTACCACCTTTCTCCACCTCCACTGCTACTGCCCTAGTACCGGGCACCTTCCTCACTCACCTGGGTTATTGCAGTGCCTCCTGGCTGGTCTCTTTGCTTCTGCCCTCACCTCAATTTGTTCTCCAGCACAGCAGAGTAATCTTCAATGAGATCATGTCACTCCTTTGCTCAAAACCTTTCAGAGCTCAGAATAAAAGTCAAAAGTCCTTACAGCGGTCTAGAGCTGCAGTATTTAATATGGTAGCTATTAGCCACAAAGGGCAATCGCGCACTTGAACTGTGGCTACTGCAACTGAATAACTGAATTTCTTAATTAATTAATTTAAATTTAAAAACTGATACTCAGTGCAATTCTTGGAAGAATTTTAAGTATATTGGAACAACCGGAGAATGTGAATCTACTTTTTCAACTGTAAATTTTGTGAGCTCTAAATGCAGATGAAGTACTTCCAATGAAAGTGTCTGAGTTTAATTTGTGTTGTAAGTATACACACTAGATTCTAAAGATTTAGTATGAAAAAATAATGTAAAATACATTATTGATAATTTTTAAAATATTGATCAGTTTTAAATGATGTTTTGATATATAGTGTTAAAATATATTATTAAAATTAATATCCCCAGTCACAGACCAGAGGAGACTAAGACTTGCAAATAAAAGCAAGGTGGTATCATGGATTGGATCCTGGAACAAAAAGTGGACATTAATGGAAAAACTGATGAAATCCAAGTAATAAGTAATTGGGGTTTAGTTAATAGTGATGTACCAGCGTTAGTTTCTTAATTTTGACAAAGGTACCACAGTATATACGATCTTAATAGTAGGGAAGTTGAGAGAAGAATGCACATCAACTCCCTGCACTTTTGCAACACTTGTGTAATCAAAAATTACAACAAAATAAAAAATTTCTTAAAATTTGGAATTTTCAAAGGAAAGGTAGGAGAACTAAAGAATGTATTTGAAGGAAATATGGCCAAAAATTGTCCAAATATGGTAAAAGCTATAAACCAACAGACTGAAGAAGCTCAATGAACCCCAAGCACAAGAAACTTTCCAAAAATTATGTAGGCACATAATTAAATTGCTCAAAACTGGTGATACATATATACAATGGAATACTACTCAGCCATAAAAAGAAACGAAAGTGAGTTATTTGTAGTGAGTTGGATGGACCTAGAGTCTGTCATACAGAGTGAAGTAAGTCAGAAAGAGAAAAACAAATACCGTATGATAACACATATATATGGAATCTTAAAAAAAAAAAGAAATGGTTCTGAAGAGCCTAGGGGCAGGACAGGAATAAAGACGCAGACATAGAGAATGGACTTGAGGAAATGGGGAGGGGGAAGGGTAAGCTGGGACGAAGTGAGAGAGTGGCATGGACATATATACACTACCAAATATAAAATAGATAGCTAGTGGGAAGCAGCCGCATAGCACAGGGAGATCAGCTCGGTGCTTTGTGACCACCTATAAGGGTGGGATAGGGAGGATGGGAGGGAGATGCAAGAGAGAGGAGATATGGGGATATATGTATATGTATAGCTGATTCAGTTTGTTATAAAGCAGAAACTAACACACCATTGTAAAGCAATTATACTCCAATAAAGATGTTAAAAAAAAAAACAACTGGTGATAAAGTCTAAAAAAGCAACCAGGTTAAAAAGACAAATTACATAAAGAGGAAGCATCATAAGGCTAACAGAAGACTTCTTATCAGAAACAACGTAAGCCCAGAGACAGTGGGGCAATATCTTTAAGATCAGGCATACCTGAGAGATATTGCAGATTTGGTTCCACACCACTGCCATAAAGCAAATATTGCAATAATGCAAGTCACATAATTTTTTTGGTCCCCAGTGCATATAAAACACATATATGTTTACACTATATTATAATCTATTAAATGTGGAATAGCATTAGGTCTAAAAAACAATATACATCCCTTAATTAAAAATACTTTATTGGTAAGAAATGCTAACGATCATCTGGTACTTCAGCAAGTTGTAATCTTTTCGCTGGTGGAGGGTCTTGCTTCTATGTTGATGACTGCTGACTGAGCAGGGTGCTTCAGGTTGCTGAAGACTGGGGTGACTATGGCAGTTTCTTAAAATAAGACAAGCAAGTTTGCTGCATCAATTGACTCTTCCTTTCCCGAATGTTTCTCTGTTCTCTGCATTCTCTGCATGCATTGCTGTTTGACAGCATTTTGCCCACAGCAGAACTTCTTTCAGAATTGAAGTATCTTCTCAAGCCCTGCAGCTGCCGTTTCAAACAAGCGTATGTAATATACTCGATACTCTGTTGTCATTTCAACAATCTTCACAGCATCTTCCCCAGAAGTAGATTCCATCTCAAGAAACCACTTTCTTTGCTCACCCATAAGAAGCAAGTCTTCATCCACTCAAGTTTTATCCTGAAGCTGCAGTAATTCTGCCACATCTTCAGGCTCCACTTCTAATTCTAGTTCTCTTAGTATTTCTACCACATCTGCAGTTACTTCTTCCAGTGAAGTCTTGAATCTCTCAAAGTCATCCATGAGGGTTGGAATCAACTTCCAAATTCCTGTTAATGTTGATATTTTGACCTCTTCCCCAGAACCATGAATGTTCTTTATGAAATCTAGAATCATGAATCCTTTCCAGAAAGTTTTCAATTTACTTTGCCCAGATCCATCAGAGGAATCACTATCTATGGTAACTATAACCTTATGAAATGTATTTCTTTTTTATTTTGTTTTTTTTTTTGAAATGTATTTCTTAAATAAGAAGACTTGAGCTTCTAAATGATTCCTTGATTCATGGGCTGCAGAATGGATGTTGTGTTAGCAGGCATGAAAACAACATTAATCTCATTGAACATCTCCATCAGAGCTCTTGGGTGACCAGGTGCATTGTCAATGAGCAGTAATATTTTGAAAGGAAACTTTTTTCCTGAGTAGTAGATCTCAACTGTGGCTTTAAGATATTCAGTAAATCACATTGTAAACAGATGTACTGTCAGCCAGACTTTGCTGGTCAATATATAGAGTAGGGGCAGAGTAGATTTAACATGATTCTTAAGGGCCCTAGGATTTCCAGAATGGTAAGTGAGCATTGGCTTCAACTTAAAGTCACAAGCTTCATCAGCCCCTAACAAGAGAGTCAGCCTGTGCTCTGAAGCTTTGAAGCCAGGCATTGACTTTTCCTCTCTAGCTATAAAAGTCCTAAATAGCATCTTCTTCCAATAGAACACTTTCATTTACATTGAATATCTGTTGTTTAATGTAGCCACCTCTATTCATTATCTTAGCTAGATCTTCTGGATAACTTGTTGCAGGTTCTACATCAGCACTTGCTGCTTCTCTTTGTACTCTGTTATTATGGAGACAGCTTCTTTCCTTAAACCCTATGAACCAACCTCTGCTAGCTTCAAATTTTTGTTCTGCAGCTTCCTCACTTCTCTCAGCCTTCACAGAATTGAAATGATTAGGGCCTTGCTCTGGACTAGGCTTTGGCTTAAGGGTATGTTGTGGCTGGTTTGATCTTCTTTCCAGACCACTAAAACTTTCTCTGTATTGGCAATAAGACAGTTTTGCTTTCTTTTATTCATGTGTTCACTAGAGCAGCACATTTAATTTCCTTCAAGAACTTTTCCTGGACTTCCCTGGTAGCGCGGTGGTTAAGAATCCGCCTGCCAATGCAGGGGACACAGGTTCAAGCCCTGGTCCGGGAAGATCCCACACGCCGCGGAGCAGCTAAGCCCATGAGCCACAACTACTGAGCCCGTGTGCCACAACTACTGAAGCCCACGCACCTAGAGCCCGTGCTCCACAACGAGAGAAGCCACCGCAATGAGAAGCCCGCACACCGCAACGAGTAGCCCCCTCTGGCCACAACTAGAGAAAGCCTGCACACAGCAACAAAGACCAAACACAGCCAAAAATAAATAAATTAAATAAATAAATTTTTTTTAAAAAAAAAAAGAACTTTTCCTTTGCTTTCACAACTTGGCTAACTCTTTGGTGCCAGAGGCCTAGCTTTTGGCCTATCTCTGCTTTTGACATGCCCTCCTCGCTAAGTTTAACCATTTCTCACTTCTGATTTAAAGTGAGAGACAACCAATTTTTCCTTTCACTTGAACACTCAAGAGGCCATTGTAGAATTACTAATTGCCCTAATATCAATATTGTTGTGCCTCAGGGAATAGGGAGGTCCGAGGAGGAGCGGGAGAGAGATGGGGGAATTGCTGGTTGGGGGAGCACTCAGAACACACACATTTATCAATTAAATTTGCTATCTTGTATGGGTGTGGTTGGTGGCACCCCCCAAACTAGTACAATAGTAACATCAAAGATCACTGATCACCACAACAAATAATAATGAGAAATTTTTTAAATATTGTGAGAATTACCAAAATGTGGCACAGAGAGGTGAAGCCAGCAAATTCTGTTGGAATAATAGTGTCAATAGACTTTCTCGAAGCAGGGTTGCCACATACCTTTAATTTGTTAAAAAAAAAAAACCCAAAAAACAAAAAAATGCAATATCTGCGAAGCACAAGAAAATGAGGTATGCCTGTACTAAAGAGGGAAAAGATGATCAACCCACAGTTATATATGCTCAGAATATTTTTTTCACTATGAAGGAAAAATAAAGATGTTTTCAGACATCCAAAAGTTGAAAGAATTAATCACAAGTAGAATTGTAATACTACAAGAAATATTAAAAGAAGTCCTTCAGGCTGAAAAAATTCTGAATCTACGTAAAAGAACAAAAAACACTGAAGGTGGTAAATATAAGTACATATAAAAGACATTTTTCTTATTTTAAAAATCTTTTAAAAATATAACAAAGCAAAAAATAAGAACAATCTGTTGTTAGGTTTATACAAAAGTAAAACATATGACACTAGCAGCACTAAGGCCAGGAGGAGGGAAGGTTTTTTGTTTAATGTTTTTCTACTTCATGTCAAGTGGTATAATATCACTTGTGATAAGTTAAAGATGCATTCTATAAACCTCCATTGTCTGCTACTGTAGCTATTAGCCACAAGAAGCTCTTGAGCACTTGCAATGTGACTAATCTGAAAGGAAATATCCTACAAGTGTAAAATGCACATCAGATTTTAGACATAGTGGGAAAAATAATATAAAATTTCTCATTAATATTTTAATACTGTTATAGGTTGAAATGATAATTTGGGTGTATTGTATTAAATTTTAAAAGTATTAAAATTAATTTCATCTGTTCCTTTTAACTTTGTTTAACATGGCTATTACAAAAATTGTAAATTATATATGTGGCTCACATTTTATATCTATCAGATAGTGTTGCTAGAAACTCTAAAGCAGTAAAAAAAAGAAGAAAAAAAAACCCTCTAAAATCAGTAAAAAGCTGAAAACCAAACAAAATTAAACAACCAAACAAATAAAAACAAAAAGTTATGGCTAATCAGTGAACAAAAGAGGGAAAATGAAAATATTCAATTAATCAAAAATGAAGCAGAAAATCAGGAAAGAAAAAAAAGATCAAAAAAAGAGAAAATAGGGCTTCCTGGTGGTGCAGTGGTTAGGAATCCCCCTGCCAATGTGGGGGGCATGGGTTCGAGCCCTGGGCCGGGAAGATCCCACATGCCACGGAGCAACTGGGCCCGTGAGCCACAGCTACTGAGCCTGTGCTCTAGAGCTGGTGAGCCACAACTACTGAGCCTGCCCTCTAGAGCCCACAAGCCACAACTACTAAAGCCAGTGTGCCTGGAGGCCATGCTCCGCAACAAGAGAAGCCTCCGCAACTAGAGAAAGCCGGCACACCGCAGCGAGGAGTAGCCCCTGCTCGCCGCAACTGGAGAGGGCTGGCGCGCAGCAACAAAGACCCAATGCAGCCAAAAATAAATAAATAAAACAAATAAATTTATATTAAAAAAAAAGAGAAAATAGTAGAATTAAATCCACTAAATCAACAATCACATTAAGTGTACATGATCAAAACATCCACTGAAAAGGGTAGAGATTTTCATATTGAATTAAGAAGCAAATCCCAACTATCTGCTGCCTATAATAAACCCACTCTAAATATGAAGACACAAGTAGGATAAAAGTAAAAAATGTAAAATGATATAACATGCCAACACTGCTAAATACAGAACCAGAAAGACCTAACTTGGTAGAGATCTATAAAAACAGACTTAAGCATTTTTGATCATCAAGATCTCTGATCATCTACGTCTTTGATCTCTGATCTAAGATATGTTTTAGTGTCCTCAGACATGGATCCAGAGTAGAAACTTACTAAAAGTGAGTACATCTGCTGGAAGCCTAGATCAAATGTTTTCAAGGCCAGCCCCAGATTCTACATCCCAAGTAAATATTTGGACAGCTGTGAAAATAGGCACTGCTTCTCTCTGATGGTCAAGGGTCATTTTTAACACATATCATAGCAATGGATTGAATACAATTATCTATTAAAACAGGCGTAGATAGTTCAGAGTCACTAGCAACTAAAATGTGTCTGCTAAAACTTCAGAATGGAGAAATGGAATTTAATTGGAATAACTTGCCTCACCATTGGAATAAGTAATCTAACTACCCAACACCACCATCATTCACCGTGACCTCAGGTCACTGATCTGGAGAGGAGAAGAGAAAGTAAATCAAGAAAAGAGAAAGGAAAATAAAGGTGAAAGCTGCTCTCCTATGATTTACTCTGTTAAGAGCTAAGATGATATCCCTTCTTGGTTTACCTAAAGTGATCAAAATTTCAGATGAACCAAATAAACATAATGAAAAGAAGAGGGTAGAGATGTGTATTAGTCAGCTTGGGCTGCTGTAACAAAATACTGGGTAGTTTAAACAAGAGAAACTTATTTTCTCATGCTTCTGGAGGCTGGAAATTCAAGATCAAGATGCCAGCATTTGATATTTGATGATTTGGAGTTTGATGGAGGGGAAAAGCCTTGCCCACTAGGCTTGTGGCGGGAGTGGCAGCCTGACGATCTCTGAATGGATCATTTTTCTCTTTTCTTCAAGGATAACACATGTTCATAACTGAAAAGCTCTATTTTTTTGTCCTGTGGAATCCTGGAAGTCTGACAGTCTTCCCTCATTCTATCCCGTTTTCTCTGTCTCTGCCTCAGCTGGCAGTGTTTCTGCTGGTATAATCTCATCCTTATTCCTAGCTTCAACTGAGACGGCTGATTAAATCTGTGGGTAATCTTTATTTGAAATGATTGTCCAGCTATAAGCATGGTGTTCTCTCAGGATATGCTTTCTCATTCTTTGCAGTATGGATAGGCTGAGAATTTCCCAAATCTTCAAGTTCTGATTACTTTTTTGCTAACACTTCCCTCAATTTATCTCTCTCCTCTTGCATTTTACTATAAGCAATAAGGAGAAAGCAGGCTGTACCTTCACCTTCAAAACTTGCTTAGAAATCTCCTCTGCTAGGTATCCAAGGTCGTCCCTTGCAAGTTCTACCTTTCACAAGACACTAGAACACAGTTCGGCCAAGTTCCTTGTCATTTTATAACAAGGATAATCTTTCCTCCAGTTTCCAATAACATGTTCCTCATTTCTGTCTAAGATCTCACCAGAAACACCTGTAATGTCCTTTTTTCTACCAACATTCTGTTCCTTGTGATGTATGTATTCTCAAAGATAATAAAAGCTTCCTCTGACAATTAACAGTTCCTTCCATTTCTCTCTCTTCTTGCATTTAACTGTAAGCAATAAGGAGAAACCAAGCTGCATCTTCACCTCCTTCAATCTCTGATTGTTTCCTCTTTGCTTTCTGAGCTCTCACCACAATCACCTCTAATATCCATAATTCTATCAACAGCCCCTTCAAGCAATTTAGGATTTTTCTAGCATGCACCTCAAAACTCTTCTAGCCTTGACCCATCAAAGCCATTTCTGCATTTTTTTGTATTTGCTACACCAGCATCCTACTTCACGGTACTAAAATCTGAATTAATCTGCTTGGGCTGTCATAACAAAATACTACTGACTGAGTGGCTTAAACAACAGAAATTTATTTTCTCACAGTTCTGGAGGCTGAAAGTCAGAGATCAAGGTACCAGGGTTGGTTTCTGGGGAGGCCTCTCTCCTCGGCTTGTAGATGGCACTATCTCAGTGTGTCCTTACATGGTCTTTTCTCTGCGTGCAGGTGGGAAAAGTGAGAGAAAGATCTCTGCAAGCCTCTTCTCTTCTTATAAGGACAAATCACATCAGGGGTTAGGATTTCAACTTACGAATTGGGTGGGGGGACACACACCTTCAGTCCATAATGATTGTCATACATATACATCAGTATATAAGGTGACTAATATAGTTATAAATAAATAAATGAATAAATAAATAAGACAATGTAAGCATATATATGTATACACACAAATATATATTTCTTTAATGGTGGTTGAATGGATGAAAGCAAAATAAACACAAATGATTCATCTCATCCAGAAGCCCCGAATATTTTGAAAATATTTAGAGGCTATTTTGAAGATGGACGTGCTGTTCCATGTTTTAGCCTAATTGCCCTTCCGTTTCTTTGAAAAATGCACATTTCTCCAATATTTCTGAGAGTCCCTTGAGTTTTGCACATGTGTTTATGTACTAGAACATGCAGCTACTACATAAGATTGTAATCGTCTTCCTTTATCTGCTTAAACCACCCTTCTCGGGGTCCTATGTGGTTTGCAGGACATCTCTGCCATTTTCCCTAGCCATTAGCATGACTATTACTGAGATTCTATTAGACCAAAGGTTGTATGTGTATGTTTGCCAAATTCCTCAACATAGGGCTGTTCTCACCTGAAAGGTAGGCCAGTGGAAATCTGACCTCCATGAACCTCTTGGAAGAGGCAGTTGCTAGATAGTCTTGGTATGGAAGTCCTTCAGCAGAGAGGAGGAAACAAAAGCCCCCCCTGTCCCCCCAACCAGTGTCTCAGGGAGTGTCCTATCTTATGGCCCCAGGAATAGACAGGAACTGATATATTTGAGTCAATGCAGAGGCATCACATATTAGGGTAAAGAGTGAGCTTGGTTTTGGGTCACTGAGTAGTGCCACTTGACAATTTCCCAGGACCATCTCTAAAGAATTTGTTTCTTGGGAACTGGGGGAGAGTGCTGTTAGAAAATAGAAATGAAATATCTCAGCACACGTTACTGCAATTTCGCAGATCATGACAGTCCCCTGCTTACAACATTCCTGGCTTTCCTAGGCTCTCAGACGGGAAGCCGTGCTCCTTACCAAAGCCTCGAAGGCCCTGCGTGACTTGACCCTTTCTGATTCTCCAAGCCCATCTCATCCCACTCTTTCTCCTTTCCTACTAAGCTCTAGCTCACTGGCTTCTTCTTAGTTCCTTGAAGACACTGAACTATTTCCTGCCTAAGGGCCCTATTTTTTATTGTTGCTTCTGCCTAGAACATGCACCTGCAGATCTTCAGAGGTTGACTCCTTTCCGTCTTTCAGGTCCCTGTTCAGACATCATCTCTTCAATAGGCCTTTCAGTTTTTCTTCATCACATCGCCATGCTTTTTCTTTTCACAGTACTCATCGCTATCTGTAGTTATCCTGTTCAATTATTTATCTTTGTGTTTATTATGTCTCCTCCTACCAAGTAAGCACCTTGAGACTAAGATCCTTCCTTGCTTACTTGTTCATAGTTGTGCCAAAAACACTGAAAGGTATCTAGCATTTTGTAGGCAGTTATTAAAAATTCTGAATGAACAAATGAATAAATCTGTTCATGCGTCTCACTCACCAGGCTCTGCGGTCTTTAAGAATTGGACCAAAATATGTCTTGCTCACTGCTATATTTTCACATGCCAAAGATTTAATAAAGAATATGTGCTGGGGGCTTCCCTGGTGGCGCAGTGGTTGAGAATCTGCCTGCCAATGCAGGGGACACGGGCTCGAGCCCTGGTCCAGGAAGATCCCACATGTCGTAGAGCAACTAAGCCCGTGTGCCACAACTACTGAGCCTGTGTGCCACAACTCCTGAAGCCCACACACCTAGAGCCCGTGCTCCGCAACAAGAGAAGCCACCGCAATGAGAAGCCCATGCACTGCAACGAAGAGTAGCCCCCGCTCGCCACACTAGAGAAAGCCCGCGTGCAGCAACGAAGACCCAACGCAGCCAAAAATAAATAAATAAATAAATTTATTAAAAAAAAAAACCAAAGTGGCTAAACCATTCTGACCAGATAGTAGTTCTCTATAGCAGCATCTTCCATCTGTGGGTACATGAGCCTGCGTCTAGCTCTGAAGGGAACTCTTCAGCTGGTAGGTGCGTTCAGGGTCACCTGAAAATGACTCAGATTTCAGGTCTTATCACCCTTAGCTGCATAATGCTGGTCCTCGGGTCCTGAGCTATTCCCTTTGGCATTTCTGAAAGTCACAGGGATTGCCTTACTTGTGATAAAGTAAACAAAGAAGCAAATCTAGCCTTACTGGAGAACACATTTCTCATTCAAGTGTCACCATTGCTCTCCAAGATCCTGTCCCTCCAAGCATCTCATTCTTTAGCAAACCCTGTGCCTACTCCATTGAGCACAAAGGACTCTGCCACACTCTGTGAGGTGTAGTTTGCAGCACCAAAACTTGGTGATCTGTGGCCAGTTGGGGTTACCTGTCTCCCCTTTGTAACTTTCAATATGAGGTGTCAAAAACAATGCAGTATGTGTGTGTGTGTGCCTTCCTTTTTTTGAAGTGTTCAGTGAACGTTCTTTCAGTTTTTACTTATGACCCTCACTTGGCCTAGGACCCAGACCTGAATGTATGGGACTGGGCTGGGAACAGATGTGACAGTCACAAAGCTATACCCACTCAGAATCTTTCTCCTCTAAAGATTAAGCTCGTGTGCTTCCCTCCTTCTGCCCTTTGATGAGTTCTCTCCCAGGAGATTCTATAACACCCCTTCAATTAGACTTTGGTCCAAGTATCTCACAATTTACCCCAAATACCTGTAGTTCAAGCAGGAGACAAAGCTCACACTCTTTCCCATAGGCTCTTCAGGCCCCAAGAAAATAGGCCTGAAATTCCCAGACGTGTTCTCACAGGACTGAGCCTGCATGAGTTGCACCCCAGCTTTGCTATCCTGATGCACAGGAAAATCTTCAAATCGACTCAGCAGTGACAAACCTTCCTGTCACATAAAGCCACCCCACATCCTTGGCAATAAAGGCAGCTGGCAGCAACAGAAGGTATGAGGTGTCAGCAAGAGCAATTTAAAGGCCACCAGAGGGAACACAGAAGCCAGTCACTACACAGGATATTCTACCAAAAGCAGGAAGGAATCTGGGCTTTGGACAATTCTGCTGAAATTCTTCCATGTTCCTCCTCAAACTGGGGACTCAGGTTCCTTGTTAATATATAAGTATATTGACTGGAAGGATAGACACAGCATTAAAATAGTTGTTCTACAGGCTTGTGGTTGCCAAGGGGGAGAGGGGCTGTGGGAGGGAAGGATTGGGAGTTAGCGATTAGCAGATGCAAGCCATTATATATAGGATGGATAAACAACAAGATCTTACTGTATAGTACAGGGAACTATAATCAGTATCCTGTGATAAACCATAATGGAAAAGAATATGAAAAAAGACTATATATATATATATATATATATATATATATATATATATATATATATATATATATAACTGAGTCACTTTGCTGTACAGTGGAAATTAACACATTGTCAATTAACTATAATTCAATAAAAATTTTTTTAAAATGAAAAGATAGTAAAATAGTTGCTTTATTTGGATGGAATTTTAGTGCCTTTTCTAAATAAAGTGAAGTTTTTATACTTTGTTTTCACAATGAATAGACAATGAATAAAATTGAAGATTGCTGTTATCTATCTGTGAGCCTAACTGTTCTAAGATCATCAGCACAATAAAAAAGAATTCGTAGTTAATTATCTTCAATTCCTGGTTCAGTTTGTGAATGTGTATGTTAAAAGCCATAACGAAAGACCAGCAGAAGCCCAGGTCGCGAACTCAAAAGTCGAGAATTATCATATTTGTTTATAATCTCTAAATCACTTGAAATCCAACTCCGTGCCCCTCTCTTGCAGGCTGGGAAGAAACTGAGTAATAGTTGGGGCTCCACCCACACAAGGCTATCTATACCTTGTGTCTTGAGTATCACTAAGGCTCTGGAGGGCACCGCTCGTCAATCAATTGCTCACCGTGGTTACCGTTGAAGTGCCAGGACATTTCCAGAGGACCTGCTGCTTTGGTCCATGTTAAGGGCCCTGGAATCATCAGCAGGGGTGATAGTATCTATGCGGAAGGTACAGTCTTCTAAGTGCCCTCAGAAAGAAGCCGGCTCCTCTCCAGGGCGTGCCCACCTCTTGCTTCTGAAGCAAGGAAATGCGAAGGGACTGGTCACCTATTTAGAATGAATAATTCCAAAAAAGTCAACAACATGAATTCCTAGAGAACATTTATAACAACTAAAACACATGCAATTAAGTTTGTAACACAGTGCCGTGGTAATCAACATAATAAGCACTATTCTGTATTGCTTTGCTGTACACCTAAAACTAACACAACATTGTAAATCAACTATAATATAAAATAAAAATTTTTCCAATTTTTAAAAAATTATCAAAAATGAAAACAAAAGAGCACTAAACATGAATACTTTCCTTTCTCCCATATAAATATGCAAAATATATATCCTAAAGAAAAATAAGAATAAACACAAAATTCAACACAAAAAAATAAGCAGTATTCTGAAATCCTAAAATAATTTCTGCAGATGAATTATAAGGCATGAAATGGTTAAAGTCTTTTATTTATTTATTTATTTTGGCTACGTTGGGTCTTTGTCGCTGCACGCGGGCTTTCTCTAGTTGCGGCAAGCGGGGGCTACTCTTTCTTGCGGTGTGTGGGCTTCTCATTGCGGTGGCTTCTCTTGTTGTGGAGCACCGGCTCTAGGTGTGTGGGCTTTAGAAGTTGCAGCAAACGGGCTCAGTAGTTGTGGCTCTCAGGCTCTAGAGCGCAGGCTCAGTAGTTGCAGAGCACGGGCTTAGCTGCTCCGCGGCATGTGGGATCTTCCCAGACCAGGACTCAAACCCGGGTCCCCTGCATTGGCAGGCGGATTCTTCACCACCGCGCCACCAGGGAAGCCCTGAAATGTTTAAAGTCTTTTCCAATTTATTTATTTATTCTATTTAAAATTATCTTCTAATCATATCCCCTGTGAAGGGCCTGAATTAACTTATCATCTGAATATATAAAGTTGCTCAAGACCTTTCGTCAGTTAGTTAAGAAAAAAATTTAATACTTTATTTTATTCTAATAAAACATATTATTCAAATATTTTAGAATATTCTAATATGTATTCTAATATGATTTTATTCTAATATATATTTCTAATATAGTTCTTCTTATGCATTTAAATGCGTATCTTTTAGTTAGAAGCAACGTCCTAACATTTTCATATTGCTGTTTTTTCTTTCAAAGCTTCTTAAGGATTTGACTCACTCTGAGCACCCAGAGGTGGCAAGGTGTTCATCTGGGCGAGGACAAAGTCACCCGCCCGCAGCCTCTTGCACAATCACGTGTGAACGCTGGTCTGATTAAAGTGCCACTTGCGCCACAGTCATCCAGGATGGTGACAGCAGCACCTGTCAGAGGCTCACTCCCTGCTCAACCTGATAGGACGAGGTTGCACAAGGGAGTATCCAGCGGCCCGACTAGTCCTGCCACAGATGCCTCAGGGCCGAAGAAGGGAGCAACAAGGGTCCCTTCCTTTAAAAAGAGTCAGGATGAGAATACTAAGAGGCGCCCTCCCTATCAACTCTGTAGATGAGCGCAGGAAAGGGAGACAAGAGGAAGCCAAGCAGGCGTTGGTAAAATGGCAATGTTAATTTTGACAACATAGGTATCTTACAGAAAATACATCATCCGATTTTAAAAAGTGGAAGGAGAGGGAAAGAGAAATGGGAATTCAAGGGAAAAATATAACATAATACCCTTATTTTAGTGAGTGAAATTGATGAAAGTAAGTTTCTCTGGAATAGTACTTTAATGAAGTTTGGATATTTAATAGCTCATAATTTAGAATTCTGAAATATAGTCATTTGGGAAAGAAACATATCTTACTATATAATCACATCAAATAAACCTATACCAATATGTAATACTAGTAATAATAGCAATCAGGCCTAACTTCCTGAAGGAAATATCGAGTGAAACAAAAAATGATCATATTTTATATTTGTAAATGATGTTACAAGTTTCCAAGTGCTTTCACTTAAATGGTCTCATTTAATCCTCATGTCAGTTTAAGAAAGAGGCAGCACAATTTTTTTTCTTTTTTCTTCATTTTGCAGGCAGGGGATTGAAGCCTAGACCAAGTTTGGTGACTTGCCCTGGGTTATAATCTGGGAAATAACAAAACTAGGACTAGAACTCTGGGTTTTTGCTTTTTATTTCTGATGGAATGATCATTCCATAGTTCCACAGTGTCTGTCACTGAAAACAGCCATGAACTTCCAGAGTAAAGCTTGTCCCTGCATAGGTAAATCACAGTACTTATCCCTAGTGGATCGATGCAGCTTGTGGTTGTCCCTTGGTGTGTACCGTTAACGTAACACGGAACTCAGTGTAAACAATGCAGCCCACAGCTTTCCTCTGGGTTCACCAAGAGCCTCAGTCCTCAGTCACAGTTCAGCTGGCAGATGGCTAAACCCTCTGTACCATCACTTCCACCTACTCCGCCCTTTGACCCAGTTTCTACCAACCGGTGGCCTCCCAGCTGCTTGATTGCATCTATTGCAGAAGCTTTGAGTTTGCTTTCAACCCGTCTCAGCCAATTTCAACCAGGCTATTTCAGTTACTCTTGAAAGGGCAGAAGTAGGAAGACACCTATGCAAGGGCATCGTCAGGTTCATTCTCGTCCCTGCCTGTTTCCTAGATCCATTCCTTTCCATCCAGGCCCAGGAGTAAACATGCAGATAGTTAGACTACAGACTTTATTTGGGTCACACAGACCTGAGAGGGCCATCGAAATGTTGTCAGTTCTGAAGGATCCCCAGAAACCATGCAACCTCCACACGTGATGCAGTTCCAAGGAGAACACCTGGATTCATCTAGAACTTTCTGGATACCCTGGGTCCCCTCTGTGATCAGAAAAGGTCTGGAGCAAGAGTACAAACAGAGGCCCACACATCATACATCTAAACATCTAAATGTTACAGGTCAGCCTAACAAGCTGTAAATGAAATGTATTCTCTCCTCTTACTGCAACAGCGAAGAGCAATGCATCCGTAATAACAAAAGTAAAATACATGTTTAAAGCTGTGGTGTTTGTTACTCATAGCTGGCAAAATATTAGACATTTGAATTTAACTATTACTCTACATTTTAGGGATTTTTGTTAATGGGCCAGAGATGTTTAGATGAATAATAACATAAAGGTATATAATTTATAAATTATTTATAAGTTGATCCATTCCATGAATTTTTCTTATTTTTATTAGAAAAAGATCATACATTATAATGCTCTAGTTAAGATTTTTACATAATTTGTGCTCTATTGACGGTAAAGAGCTAAAGGATTAAAAATTAATTGTAACTATATTCAAGGAGTACAAAATTTGAATATACTTTTAGCAAAAATTAAAATAAATATAAAATTAAATTATTTTACATATATTCCTCCAAGTTATTTTTTCTAAAATATTCAAATGATATATTCAAATTAAAAGTCAAAATATAAATTCTAATTAATGCATATGAAAGTTTTTAATCAAAATTATTTAAATAAAGTTGAATTTTTAAATTCATCTTTTGAAAATTTAATTAAATCTTATTAGACATTTTCATAAAAATAAAACTGTCCATCCATGGACCTTGAGGGCATTATGCTAAGTGAAATAAGTCAGAAGGAGAAAGACAAATACCTATGATCTCACTTGTACGTGAAATCTAAAAAAGAAACAACAAAAAAGCCAAAACATGGAACTCATAGATACAGAGAACAGATTTGTAGTTGCCAGGGCAGAGGTTTGGGGGTGGACAAAATGGGTGAAGGTGGTCAAAAGGTATAAACTTCTAGTTATAAAATAAATAAGTCCTGGGGATGTAAATCACATCATGGTGACTGTAGTTAATAATACTCCACTGTATATTTGAAAATTGCTGAGAGAGTAAATCTCAAAAGTTCTCATTGCAAGAAAAAAATTTTGTACCTACGTGTGGTGATGCGTGTTAACTACTCACTGGTAATGACCATTCGCAATATATACAAATATCAAGCCATTACACTGTACACCTGAAACTAATATAATGTTATGTCACTTATGTCTCAACTAAAAAACAATTATTCACGATTCTAGCGTTGAATGTCCATTTAACTGTTAATGCAAAGAATCAGTATCACACTTTATAATGTCTAGATCACACTGTCCAATAGAAATACAGTACAAGCCACATGCAAAACTTATAATTTTTTACATTAAAAGTTTTTCTACATTAGAAAAATTAAAAAGTAAACATTTAAAATCATTAACATTAATGTTAATAATATATTTTATTTAATCCAACATATTAAAATACTATTCCAACATATTATCAATATAACAATAATTAATGAAGTCTTTTACATTCTTTTTTTCATACTGAGTATTCAAAGTTTGGTGTGTAGGTTACACTTATAGCACTTCTCAGTTGGGGTAGCTACATTTCAGGTGTCTCAAAAGCCACAGGGTGCGAAGGCTACCATATTGGAGAGCCATGCAAACTATTACCAGTACTATATTGATTGCTGAGGGCCTTCAACCCCACAAATTGAAACTGAAAGAGAAGCAAGCAAATGGATGCTCCATGCCGCTGAGAAGGATGTTAAGAAGAAGACTTGACATGTTAACTAATTTGTCTTTATCTTACCTGAGCACTGAACCACTCTGATCCTCTGAGGCAGTGTCCATCTCCAGGGGTGGCAGTCCCACAACCCCATGCACCTTCATGGCTGCAGGTGCCTTTTGTTTCAAAGGTCAAAGAATAAGAGGTTTGCGAAAGCATTTCCCTGGGGCCTGAATGGGGTTAGAACAAGAGTGGATATTTAGGGTTACAGATCTTGTGTTAGTTACCACTGCAACAGAAACACATGATTCTAGGTTGAGGAGAAAGCAGAGCTAATCAAGGCCTTTGCATTTATGACTCTCATTTCCTTCAGGTCTTTCTTCAAACGTCACTTTCTTGGTAATGCCTTTTCTGAGCATAATATTTTAAATGGAATCGTCAAATACCCGACACTCACCCCAACTCCTGCACTGCTTATTTGCCTGCACTGCTTCATTTTTCTCCACAGCACCTATCGTCACCTGAAATACTATAGATTTTACTTGTTTAGTTTTTCATTTTCTCCACTAAAATTCTCCACAACAATGAGAATAACTGCCCAATTTGCTCATTGCTGTATCCCTAGAACCTAGAACAGGGCCTAATATAACAGAAGCTATTGAATATTTATTGAATAATGAATAAATGAATGAATCAGTGGGGGTTATCATTTTGACACTAGATAGCAATCATCCTTCACTTTTTCCATCTAAAACTGAAACCACGAACTCCTGTGAAAATAGCATAAAGCTCTAAAATATTCAAGAACATGATAAAAGAAGGTAGTGGACTGGTAAAATGGGAAGACTATATTAAACCAGTGGTTAGAAATCTTTATTTTCATCTTATCTAAGCCACTAGCCAACTGTGATTTGGGGCAAGTCAATGTACTTCTCTAACATTTAACCTTAGCTTATTCTCTAAGAGAATGTCTTTTAAGAGAACCAAAAACCAAGTATATAATATTTTCGGAAGTTGATATGTTCCAAATGGGCAGAACGATGTTATCTGTAGTTAAAATGATGGAATCTCTTGCATGAAAAATTTATATGTTTTATCTAACCAAAATATTGTTTGTAAATCCTTTTTGTTTACCTTTTGTAAAATTGATCAAAACTTTAAATCCAGCAAAACTTGAAAGAAATTATTTTTAAGTTAAAAAAGAAAAACATGTATAACCATCTTCATATATCTCTTTCTAGGTTCCAGCTCTGAGTTTTAAAAGAGTTTTACTCTGAGTTTTTAAAATATTAAAATACCCTGCAATTTAAAAATTGTTTTTCAATCTTGAGAAAGAAAAATGGAGCTGGAGGAATCAGGCTCCCAGACTTCAGACTATCCTACAAAGCTACAGTCATCAAGACAGTATGGTACTGGCACAAAAACAGAAATATAGGTCAATGGAACAGGATAGAAAGCCCAGAGACAAACCCACGCACATAGGGTCACCTTATCTTTGACAAAGGAGGCAAGAATATACAACGGAGAAAAGACAGCCTCTTCAATAAGTGGAGCTGGGAAAACTGGACAGCTACACGTAAAAGAATGAAATTAAAACACTTCCTAACACCATACACAAAAATAAATTCAAAATGGATTAAAACCTAAATTTAAGCCCAGACACTATAAAACTCTTAGAGGAAAACATAGGCAGAACACTCTATGACATAAATCACAGCAATATCTTTTTTGACCCACTTCCTAGAGTAATGGAAATAAAAACAAAAATAAACAAATGGGAACTAATGAAACTTCAAAGTTTTTGCACAGCAAAGGAAACCATAAACAAGATGAAAAGACAACCCTCAGAATGGGAGAAAATATTTGTAAGCGAAATCAACTGACAAAGGATTAATCTCCAAATATAGAAGCAGCTCATGCAGCTCAATACCAAAAAAACAAACAACCCAATCCAAAAATGGGTGGAAGACCTAAATAGACATTTCTCCAAAGAAGACATACAGATTGCCAACAAACACGTGAAAAGACGCTCAACATCACTGATCATTAGAGAAATGCATATCAAAACCACAATGAGGTATCACCTCACACCCGCCAGAATGGCCATCATCAAAAAATCTACAAACAATAAATGCTGGAGAGGATGTGGAGAAAAGGGAACCCTCTTGCACTGTTGGTGGGAATGTAAATTGATACAGCCACTATGGAGAACAGTATGGAGGTTCCTTAAAAAACTAAAAATAGAATTACCATATGACCCAGCAATCCCACTACTGGGCATATACACTGAGAAAACCATAATTCAAAAAGAGTCATGTACCACATTGTTCGTTGCAGCACTATTTACAATTGCCAGGACATGGAAGCAACCTAAGTGTCCATCAACAGATGAATGCATAAAGAAGATGTGGCACATATATCCAATGGAATATTACTCAGCCATAAAAAGGAACGAAATTGAGTTATTTGTAGTGAGGTGGATGGACCTAGAGTCTGTCATACAAAGTGGAGTAAGTCAGAAAGAGAAAAACAAATACTGTATGCTAACACATATATATGGAATCTAAGGGAAAAAAAAAAAAAGGTCATGAAGAACCTAGCGGCAAGACGGGAATAAAGACACAGACCTACTAGAGAATGGACTTGAGGATATGGGGAAGGGGAAGGGTAAGATGTGACAAAGAGAGAGAGTGGCATGGACATATATACACTACCAAATGTAAAATAGATAGCTAGTGGGAAGCAGCCGCATAGCACAGGGAGATCAGCTCGGTGCTTTGTGACCACCTAGAGGGGTGGGATAGGGAGGGTAGGAGGGAGGGAGATGCAAGAGGGAAGAGATATGGGAACATATGTATATGTATAACTGATTCACTTTGTTATAAAGCAGAAACTAACACACCATTGTAAAGCAATTATACTCCAATAAAGATGTTAAAAAAAAAAAAAAGAGTCATGTACCACAATGTTCGTTGCAGCACTATTTACAATTGCCAGGACATGGAAGCAACCTAAGTGTCCATCAACAGATGAATGGATAAAGAAGATGTGGCACATAATATCCAATGGAATATTACTCAGCCATAAAAAGGAACAAAATTGAGTTATTTGTAGTGAGGTGGATGGACCTAGAGTCTGTTATACAGAGTGGAATAAGTCAGAAAGAGAAAAACAAACACTGTATGCTAACACATATATGGAATCTAAAAAAACCGTACTGATGAACCTAGTGGCAGGGCAGGAATAAAGATGCAGATGTAGAGAATGGACTTGAGGACACAGGAGGGGAAGGGTAAGCTGGGACGAAGTGAGAGAGTAGCATTGACATATATACACTACCGAATGTAGAATGGATGGCTAGTGGGAAGCAGCTGCATAGCACAGGGAGATCAGCTCGGTGCTTTGTGATGACTTAGAGGGTTGGGATAGGGAGGGTGGGAGGGAGGCTCAAGAAGGAGGGGATATGGGGATATATGTATACTTATAGCTGATTCACTTTATTGTACAACAGAAACTAACACAACATTGTAAAGCAATTATACTCCAATAAAGATATAATAAATAAATAACTCAAAAAATAAAAATTGCTTTTATCATGAGTCATCATTTTTTAGCTCCTTTTAAAAAAAATCTTGGATGTGATAGACTACACTTTGGCTTTAACATTACTCATTTACTTATCCTCACTCTCCACACTCCCTGGGCATTCAAACAATTTTAATGCATATAATTATGTTCATATTTTAGAATACGGAATACAGCAATGTTTTGTTTATTACGAATATTTTAATTTACAGGTTTGTTCCATATAAGTTTATTAAGAATATTTTAGTTTACAGGTTTGTTCCACATAAGTAACTTAATTAACCTACAAATGAGAGAGAAGAAGGAGGTAGAAGAAATCTTTTGGTCTCTGCATTTATACGTGCAGCTATAGTCTGCAAGTCCACAGGCTTGTGGCAGGGCTCACTTGGAGGCCGAGATGACTAGCTTCTCTTTACATGTGGTCTTTCATCTTAAAAGAAGCTAAATGGGCCCCTTCATGTGACCATAGCATCATTCTAAGAACGCTGAGTGGCAAGACCAGGTCTAAGAGTATGAATGCCTGGGTATGGCTGGCCGACCACGGTGACGAGGAATGCACATACTCCATTAGGTTTTGCTAATCCTCTAATATTCCTTAAGTAGCCAAATATCTAGATACAAAGATGCAGAGTCTCGTAGTGATTATTATGATGATTCTGACTTGGCAGTTAGAGATATTTGTGACATTTCAAGTAAATTGCACTATTTGGTGATCTAAAGCCTCAACATACAAACACTTACCAAGCATCTGTTTGTATCAAGTCTGCTGATGTCCCCATGGGCCAATGCTGACACGTGGCCAAATCCAGAGTCGATTTGGAAGGGGATCCACAAGGGCACAGATACTGGGAAGAATGATTCATGGGGCATTAATGTGGCAATCACCACAAGATCACTGAAAATTGTAATGTATAATTTTCTTAATTATTAAAGTGGGAGCATATTTTGTCAATTAAAGATATCAACCTCAATGCATGGATTTCATTTTCCATATTTAGTATTTGAATTTAATTATTCCTTTAACTATTTTGTTTTATTATCATTTTGTGTTTCATTGAATTCATAGATTTTTTTTTTAAACAGCATTGCAATTTCTTTTCTCACATTATTCTGCTCTGGATTTCATTGAATGTAATCAATTAACAATATAGTCATAACAATTATATGGAAAGTCAAATATTTTAGTGTTTTTAAATTTTTTCTTTAGTAAAGAAAGCTAAGCATGTCAACAGATCAAAAGAAGGTTAATATTTCTAAAGTATTTTTATGGATGAGTTTCTAACTGTAAAATACTATGTCAAACAAACAAACAAACAACAACAAACAAGAACTACATATGCCACACAAAACACATCTATAGATCGAATTGGGCCCAAGAGCTATCAGTTTGCAAACTCTGCTCAAACTAAAAGTAAATGATAAAATTAATATTTTAGCATAACAAGCCCAATTTTTGCTCCATGCTATGTGGTCCAGATAGGTCTTAAGAGAATTTAGAATGTTAATGTGTTCCACCATCTGCCATTTTCAGAATGAAATCCTCAGTCTAATTTGGAGAAAAGATCTGCCATACAGCAGACTGTTACAGAGTTTTCTATATATTCATTAGTGATAAGCATAAAATCAGTTTAATTTATAGTTAAAATGCTATTCACGAAAACTTGAATGCAAGTCTTTCAGCCAGAACAATTTTAATTTCATGCCAATTGATAAAAGTTGGCTAAATTAGGCCTGTTTTGCCAGCGATCACTGGTCATCACTTTGTTTGTGGGCACAGAAATGGGATGTGTAGGACCCTCAAAAGTGTGGTCTGCAGACCAACATCAGCATTCCCTAGGAACTCCTTAGAAATGCAAAATCTTGGGTGCCATGCCAGACATACTGTATTGGAATCTGCAATTTAACAAGATCCCCAGGGGCCTGTGTACGCGTTAAAGTTGGAGAGGCACTGGCCTGGGATACATTTCTTGATTAAGTGGCGTCTTGCTCAAAGCCACCAGGACGGACCTCCTCAGTGAGCTTTTGTTGGGAGATGAGAAGCATAAGCACTTGGTGGGGCAGGGCCCTGGCTCTGGCCATCCTGAGACAGAAATGTTTGAATTGGCTCCAGAGCCCCATGGACATTTCTGCTATGGGCCCCGTGCAAAAATGTAAGGGTAGCATACTACCGCTTCTCCAGCAGCTGAGAACTGTTTCCATATGAATGCTGGTTTTCTGAGGGGACACACAGTCTCCCAGAAATACTTGCTGTCAATACGTTTTGCCCATACCCACTCCTAAAACTTTCACCCACACTTCATTTTACGACTCAACCTAATAGTTCCCCTGAGAACCTAGTGAAAAGGAGCCATGGGGCCACTTGCCCTTCTAGAGACACATTGCCACGTAGTATTACATATGCAGTGGCCTTTTCAGTGCCTCACTTCAGAAGGCATGTGGTATCAGTCTGTCCCATTATTGGTCATATTAACATGATCATTTTGTTAAGGTGTGATCTGCCAGTTTTCCACTGTAAAACTTCCTTTTCCCATAGAGGTTCGGGAGAAAAGTATTTGTTGTGAGGGGACAGATAAAAATTCTAAAGAAAACTTATGTTGTCTTTTCCCAGTATATCCCTCTGTGAGAGAGAAAATGTTAACACATATCTAATCAAAGATTAGAGAATATAGTTCATGTTATTCTTTTTAAGAACAATAAAAACAATTAACAATGTTAAGTTATCTAAATTACACTTGTGGTGGCCAAATCTATATAATCCTTTTAAATTACCTTGGTATTGGGGGTGGTTTTTTCAACATGAGAATACACTATAGAATATCCAGAGGGCTATAATTTTTCCCCATGGGAAGAAATAGTTAGCAATGGTTATTTCCTTTCTGTACTTACAAAGTAAAATTCAGAACATTATATATGGTTACTTAATTCAATTATTAATGAAGAGAGATATATCACAATAGCTTTTTTTAAAAATAAATTTTATGTATTTATTTATTTTTGGCAGTTTTGTGTCTTCGTTGCTGCATGTGGGCTTTCTCTAATTGCGGCGAGCGGGGGCTACTCTTCGTTGTGGTGCACGGACTTCTCATTGCGGTGGCTTCTCTTGTTGCAGAGCATGGGCTCTAGGCGTGCGGGCTTCAGTAGTTGTGGCAAGTGGGCTCAGTAGTTGCAGCTCGCGGGCTCTAGAGCGCAAGCTCAGTAGTTGTGGCGCATGGCCTTAGTTGCTCTGAGGCATGTGGGATCTTCCCAGACCAGGGCTCGAACCCATGTCCTCTGCATTGGCAGGCGGATTCTTAACCACTGCATCACCAGGGAAGCCCCACAAAGCTTTTTAAAAATCTTTTCAATATCCACTAAAGAACTTATTCTCTTTAAAGTAAATTTATGGGTAACAATTTCAGTGGTTAAAATGCCATGCTGTTTTTTTTTGCCAAGACAAGACACTCAGTTTTACTCTTCTTTCAGTGGCAAAAACATATAATGAACATGAATTATTACATAACATTTGGGCATGTAAAAATATTTTTCTAAATAAAGTTAAATCTAATACTGACTCCATCTTCCTGGACTTTGGAATTAAGTACAAATTTTCCTCCCTCCCTCTCTTCCTTCCTTCCTTCCTTCCTTCCCTCCCTCCCTCTTTCCTTTTTTTTTTTTTTTCCTTTTTTAAGACTTCATTTTTTTTTAGAGCAGTTTTGGGTTAAAGAGATTTCCCATATACCCCCTGGGCCCACATATGTATAGATTTCTCTATTATCAACTTCTCCCACTAGAGTGGTACACTTGTTACAACTGATGAACCCATGTTAACACATCATAATCACCCAAAGTACATAGACACCTTAGGGTTCATTCTCGGTATTATACATTCTATGGGTTTAGACATGCATAATGGCATATATCCATCATCATGGTAGTGTACTATTTTCACTGGCCAAAAAATAAAAATGCCATGCTTTAACTATGCTTTAATGGTCATTATCTCATTTGACCCACACAACAATTATATGAAGAAGATAGGGAATGCATTATCTTCATTTATCAGATAAGGAGAACCTTAAAGAGACCAGTGATTTGCCCATGCCCACACATGTTAGGGCCAGAAATAAAAACAGAACTGAGGTCTCCTGATTCCTGGACCAGGATGTTTTCCATTATCACATAGTATTTATCTCCCTAGTTGCTCTTAAAATCTATGATCTGTTGTAGACAAAGTGCCAAAGGAAAATTCTATCAGTAAAATAGGCAACCTACTAGTTAGGATCTAATAAAATGTGCTCAAACTATGTTGTTTTCCTTTGGTCTTATTCTTACTTATTCTAGATCAAAAAAAGAATAAATGAATGCATACCACCACAGATTTACCAAGCAACCAGTTATTTCACAGTTCTGAGGATTTTGTGCCCAACACTAATTCATATATCATCCTTTATTTGGACATCTTTTGTATTATTCTGGACCAAAATCTTACTCGTAATATAAGAAACGTTGCTGAGGGTTTCCCTGGTGGCGCAATGGTTACGAATCTGCCTGCCAATGCAGGGAACACGGGTTCGAGCCCTGGTCTGGGAAGATCCCACGTGCTGCGGAGCAACTAAGCCCGTGCGCCACAACTACTAAGCCCGCGCACCTAGAGCCCAAGCTCCACAACAAGAGAAGCCACCGCAATGAGAAGACCCTGCACCACAACGAAGAGTAGCTCCCACTTGCCACAATTAGAGAAAGCCTGTGCACAGCAACAAAGACCCAATGCAGACAAAAATAAATAAATAAAAATTTAAAAACATGTTGTTGAATCTAATTCATCTTTGACAATTAAAATTTGTGAGTCTGCAGATCAGCTCTACCAGATAGACCTTATTACTTACAGACTTGATTTAGTTTCTTGGTAAAATGATCTTCTCAGTAGGGCAAGAGAGCATAATATTTCTTTCACTTTCTAGCTTGACTTTAAAACTTGGGTTATTTTTATGACCGTTTAGGCCCTATTTACTGCCAAACCCCTGCAATTTAATTCTATATATGCTCTGGCTAGGACAACAGTGTCCAATTTACAAAGACATTTTTCTTTAAAGAATGCCTGTTAGCTCCAGATATGAAATTGACTAATGTCAATTATTTAAAAGAAAAATAAAAATTATAGAAGGCTGAAATGTAATGGGGAAATCACTCTTGATTTGATTCTCAAAAAATGATGGGGTAGTGCCTGATAAACATAGTAGAAACTCATTGAATGTTTGTTGAATGAACACATGAATTAGTTAACATGTATTCATGACATATAGCTTAGCTATTACCTTTTCTAGTAAGCCACTGATACTACTGTTTCCATTGTGCCCCATCATACTTCTGTTGTAATTTGTCATCAGTGGTATCGTTGAGACTAGTGTCATTATTATTGCTATATTTATTGGGTGCCAGAGGCTGAGGCACTGAGATTAACTCAGATTACAAGGTCACATAGTTAGTAAGGGAAGAGTCATTTGTCATCACTTATTACCCTTTGTTATACTCATCTTACTTGTCTCTCTACTGCACTGCTGATTCTTTGAAGATTGAACCTGAGTCAGAGTCAGCTTCCATAATAACAAGAACAGTAGCAACCAACATTCACTGAGTAGTCGTACTACTTTACATGGTTGACCTCGTTTAAATTTCACAACATGCTTATGCTTAGGTACTATTCAACCTATTTTACCATAAGATACATTTGGTAGTTATTTCTTTAAGATATACCATATGATTGAAATTATTGCAAAAGGCTATAATTATTTTTCATATTTTATTTATGATTTTAAAAATAATCTTTATTCTTTAGAACAGTTTGAATTTAAATGAAAATTGCAAAGTACAGGGTTCCCATATATTCCACACACTTTCCCTTATTATGAATATCTTACATTCATATGGCACATTTGTCACAATTATTAAACCAATATTGAGTCAGTAGTTTATTCAGACTTCCTTAGTTTTTACCTAGTGTTCTTTTTCCATTCCAGGATCCCATCCAGGATACTACATTACTTTTAGTTTTCATGTGTCCTTAGGCTCTTCTTGGTTATGACAGTTTATCAGACTTTCCTTGCTTTTGATGAACTTAGTTTTGCGGAGAACTACTTAGATATTTTGCAGAATATTCCTCAATTTGAAACCATCTAATGTTTTTCACATGATGAGGCTGGGGTTATGGGTTTGGGGGAGAAAGACCACGGAGGTAAAATGCCATCTTTATCACATCAGAGCAAGGGTACACATTATCAATATTTCTTATCACCATTGCTGTTGACCTTGATCACCTGGCTGAGGTAGTGTTTGTCAGATTTATCCAACCTAAAGTTATTGTTTTTCTTCCCATTCCACATTGTACTCTTTGGAAAGAAGTCACTACATGCAGACCTTACTTAAGGAGCAGGCTGTTATACCCCACTCCCTTGAGCGTGGAGTAGCTACCTAATTATTTAGAATTCTTCTGCAAGAGATATTTATCTCTTCTTCCCCATGTATTCATTCATTCAATCACTTACTTCTATCCATATGGACTCATGGGTATTATTTTACACTTCGGGTCACAGTTCAATACTACTTTATTTTTTTGCTCAAAGTGTTCCAGCTCTGGGCACTGGGAGCTTTTCCAGTTGTTTCCTGTGTCCCTTCGCCATAACCTACACCAATTTGCAGTTTTTTCTTTGAGCACTTCTTTACTTCCTGGTACTAAAAGATGTTCTGGGATCCTCTTATACTTTCCTGCCCCAGTCCTAGAATCAGTCATTTTTCCAAGGATCCCTTGTTTACTTTGATTGGAGAATAGTGTTAGAAACCAAAATCTGGGTACTGAGTGTGCTTGTTGCCAGTAGGGTGTCTATGCTTCTAAACCCTCTCAGCTGACAGAGCAAAGACATATGTGTGCATATACTAACCTGTGTATATACACATAGCTATATCTATACGGAACCACCTGTATCTAAATTAAGCTAAACATGACATTATACTTGTGTCTCCAACTCTGATCTATTGCCACACGGATTACTCTAGCCTCCTTTCGTTGCTTACCTATAAACTTCCACTTCAACAGTGAGAAACCTGGCTCATACCATTTGCCATCCATCCAGTTACTTAATTGTTCAGTTCCAGCAGACTCATAGAGCAGTATCAGAATTGTTGACTTGTACGCCTGTGGGAAACAACCTTATAAACTAGAGTACATTGCCCATGTGCGGTCCCTTTTGCCTTTAGTCTTACAGACTCTGCTCATTTCCAAACCTACTAGGTCAGCAAATTTCACCCTGACCTTCTTAAATATATTTTATAATACAATTGGATTCTTTTGTCACAGTCTGTATTCCATCCTGGCATTCCCCAACCTCCTAAATGAATAAAAAAATTTCATATGTTAAGGCTCACTCTTTGCAGAAAAGGTCTATGGATTGTGGAAAATGCTTAGTGCTGTTTATCTACTATTACAGTGTCATACAGAATAGTTACATTCACCCTACAAAATTTCCTGTACTAGACATATTCAACCTCTTCCCATCTCCCTGAGCCCCTGGAAACCACAGATCTTTTTACTGTCTCTATAGTTTTGCCTTTTCAGAAATGTCAAATAATTGGAATCATATAGTATGTAGCCCTTTCACACTAGTTTCTTTCACTTAGCAATATACATTTCAGTTTCATCCACGTCTTTCATGGCTTGCTAGCTTATTTCTTTGTATTGCTGAATAATATTCCATTGTATGGATGCACCACAATTTCTGTACCCATTCATCTATTGAAGAGCAGATTGGTTGCTTTCAGTTTTTGGTTATTATGAAAAAGCTGCTATACATATCCATGTGCAGCTTTTTGTGTAGACATAAGTTTTCAGATTTGTTGAGCAAATATCCATGAGTACAATTTCTGGGTTATATGGTAAGGCTATGTTTAGCATTGTAAGAAACTGCCAAACTGCCTTCTTCCAAAGTGGCTGTACCATTTTGCATTTCTGCTATCAGTAAATGAGAGTTTCTGCTGATCTGTAAGTTCACCAGCAGTTGGTATTGTCAAGGTTTTTTAAATTTGTTTTTATTTTTAATTTAGCCGTTCTAATAGGCATGTAGTGGTATCTTGTTGTTTTAATTTGCTGTTCTCTGATGATACATGACATTGAACCTTTCATATGTTTTTTTTTAAACTTTTTATTTTATATTGTAGTATAGTTGATCAACAGTGTTGTGATAGTTTCAGGTGTACAGCAAAGTGATTCATTTATACATATACATGTATCTATTCTTTTTCATATTACTTTCCCATTTAGGTTCAATATTGATCAGAGTTTCCTGTGCTATACAGTAGGTCCTTGTCAGTTATCAGTTATCTGTTTTACATATAGCAATGTGTAAATGTCAATCCCAAACTCCCTAACTACCCCTTCTCCTCACCCTTCCCCCACCCCCGTGTAACCATAAGTTCATTCTCTACGTCTGTGAGTCTGTTTCTGTTTATTTGCCATCTGCATATTTTCTTTGGTGAGGTGTCCAGATCTCTTGTTTATTTTTACACTGAGTTGTTTTTTTTATTATTGTTGAATACTAAGACTTCTTTGTATATTTTGGATACAAGTCTTTATCAGAAAAATGTTTTGCAAATATTTTCTCTAAGTCTGTGGCTTGTTTTTTCATTTTCTAAACAGTCTCTAACAGAGCATAAGTTTTTAATTTTAATGACTTATCAATTCTTTTTTCATGAATTGTGACTTTGGTGTTGTATCTAAGAACTCATCACCAAAACCAAGATCACTTAGATTTTATCCTATGTTTTCATCTAGAAGTTTTATTATTTTGCATTTTACATTTAGGCCTGTGATCCAATTTGAGTTAATCATGGTGAAAGATACATGGTCTCTGTCTAGGTTTTTGTTTTGTTTTGTATATGGACATACAACTTTTTCCAGAACAATTTGTTGAAAAGACTACCCCTTTTCCATTGAATTGCCTTTGTACCTTTATCAAAGATCAGTTGACTATATATGTGTGGGTCTATTTCTGGGCTCTATAATTTTTCTATTTTTCTGTGTATTCATCCTTTCCACAATATCACACTGTTCTGATTACTGTAGCTTTACAGCAAGTCCTGAAAACAAGCAGTGTAAGTTCTCCAATTTAGTTCTTTTTCAGTATTGTGTTAGCTATTCTAGGTTTTTTTTAAAAATTGAAGTATAATTGACCTACAATTATGCTGCACAACATAGTGATTCAATATATCTATACATTACAAAATGATCACCAGGATGTCTAGTTACCACCTGTCACCATACGAAGCTGTTACAATATTAATGACTGTATTCCCTATGCTGTACATTTCATCCTGTGACTCATTTTTTTTGTAACCAGAAATTTATCTCCCTCACCTGTTTCACTCATCCCCCCATGCCTCTCCCCTCTGGCAATCACCTGTTTGTTCTCTGTATGTATGACTTTGTTTCTGTTCTATTATGTTTGTTCATTTGTTTTGTTTTTTAGATTCCACATATAAGTGAAATCATATGGAATTTGTTTTTCTCCATCTGACTTATTTCACTTAGCATAATACACTCTAGGTCCATCCATGTTGTCACAAATGTCAAGATCTCATTCTTTTTTATGGCTGAGTAATAAATCCATTTTATATATATATATATACAACACATCTTCTTTATCCATTCATCTATTGATGGTATTTAGGTTGCTTCAATATCTTGGCTATTGTAAATAATGCTGCAATAAAACTAGTGTTTTTATTTTCTTTGGAAAAATACCCAGAAGTGGGACTGCTGGGTCACATGGCAGTTCTATTTTGAATTTTTTGAGGAACCTCCATTCTGTTTTCCACAGTGGTCGCACCAATTTACATTCCCACCAACAGTGCACAAATGTTCCCTTTTCTCCACATCCTCACCAACACTTGTTATTTCTTGTCTTTTCTATAATAGCCATTCTCACAAGTGTAAGATGATATCTCATTGTGGTTTTCATTTGCATTTCCCTGATGATAGTGATGTTGAGCATCTTTTCACGTGTCTGTCGGCTATTTGTATGTCTTCTTTGGAAAAAATGTCTATTCAGGTCCTCTGCTCATTTCTTAGTCAGGTTGGTTTTTTTTTTTTTTTTTTTGATACTGAGTTCTTTGTATATTTTGGTTATTAACTCGTTATCAGATATATCATTTGCCATGATCTGATGGGCAATTTTAAAAGAGTACTTAAACTGCTGTGAGTGGAGGAAAGAAATGGGTGCAGAGAGACCAGTTAAGGGGTGGTTGAGGTGATTAAGTTGAGGAGGTGATGGAGGCTTAGGTTAAAGTGTATGCAGCGGAGCTGAGAGAAGTGGAAGGAGTCAAGATATGTTTTTTTTTAATAAATTTATTTATGTATTTATGTATTTATTTATTTTTGGCTGTGTTGGGTCTTCATTGCTGTGCACAGGCTTTCTCTAGTTGTGGCGAGCGTGGGCTACTCTTCGTTGCAGTGCACGGGCCTCTCATTGCAGTCGCTTCTCTTGTTTCGGAGCATGGCCTCTAGGCACATGGACTTCAGTAGTTGTGGCTCGTGGGCTCAGTAGTTGTGGTTCACGGGCTCTAGAGCACAGGCTCAGTAGTTGTGGCACACGGGCTTAGTTCCTCCGCGGCATGTGGGATCTTCCTGGACCAGGGCTTGAACCCGTGTCTCCTGCATTGGCAGGTGGATTCTTAACCACTGCACCACCAGGGAAGCCCCCAAGATATGTTTTGCAATAGAATTGATAGGTGTTGGTCATGGATTGGATGTGGGTGGTAAGGGAGGATAAAGTGTCAGTGATGGCTTGGGGCACATGTAGTAATGGAAGAATATGAAGGAAGAACAGATGTGGGGGGAATATGTTCTAACATCTCAGATTCAGATGCCTGAGGCCCATCAAAGACAAAATACCACACAAGCTGTGAGATATAAGAGCTTGAAAGAAGGATGTAAGCTGGAGATACACACTTGGGAGTTATAAATAGATGGCAACCAATGGCATGAGGATGGATCACATAATTTAGGCAGGAGGTATAATATAAGAAAAAGAGAAGACTAGAAAGCAACCAGAAAGAATTCTGACATTCAAGGGTCAGAAATAGGAGGAGCTGGCGTAAAAGAATGAGAAAGGGGAACCAGATATAAATGATGGTATAGAAGCCAAGACTTTACTTAAGTTACTTCCTTTTAGTTTCATCCATGGATTCTTCAGGGTCAAGGCTGTTTCTCCAAGATCTGAGGGAGGTCATTCATTTTTGTGTAGTTGTTCATCTCACGTGAGTGTCCCACTCACAGCTGCTGGGCCCCAAACACTGCAGTTCATTACTAGCAACTTTTTAAAATTCAATCACGTATGGCCATTTCCCTGAAGGCATTCCCAGAATATCAGGATGGCTGGTGAAAGATGGCTCTTGGAGTCAGCTAAATGCTGGCCTGGAACCAAGAGTCAGGCTTTTTACTAAGTCCTTGAAATACAGCCAGTTTCTTTCTTTGTCATGTGAATTAGTTTTCTCTCAGTGGTCCTTTTTGTCTTCTACGATGACAACAACGATGAAACTAGAGTGACCTTCAGTAATGGGAGGATAAGAGCAGGGTGAAGAGTTGTTCTCCTTAACACTTTCCATTTATTATCAGATTTCTTGGTCAAGGTTGACATCACTGGTGAAGATGGAGATATTACAAGATGTAGTAAATGAAGGAACTGGAAACCCAGAAATACTCAATTGAGTGTGACAGAACTTTTCTGTGTGTAACCAAGCCAGGAAGAACTGGGAATGATACCATGGTTTGGCACTCATCACTACGCCCTTGAATGCACAACTTGGCCTTGAAGTATGGCTATGTGAAGAGAGATTGGACCAATGGCATTGATCTATAAAACAAAGAGTCTAGACTGGGTGTACATACTGGGGACCTCAAAATAATGAATACTCAATGCAAGATATTTGTAGTTGAGATTCTTGGGAATGGAGTAGCATATGCTCCTAGAAATGTAGATCAGAACTGCCAGAGGTTACACAGTTTGAAAAAGACCATTCTGACACATAATTCTGGCAGAGACGGTGATGAGTGAGGCTAACCTAACCCCAGCCTCCAATATGCCCAGTTAAAAATTATTATCATAAATCTAGTAAAACACAAATAAACTGGAAAAATACATTTGCAACATATATAGCAAACTGTTAGTAACTTTATTATGTAAAATCCCTTATGAATCCATAAGAAAAACAGATACAACTAATAGAGTGTGTGCAACGAATACAAGCAGGCAATTCTCAAAAGAAAGAAGTTAAAATGCCAATAAACATGATAAACTGTTAAGCAACAATAAATATCATTATCTGCCTATCTGATCGGTAATGATTATAAAGCATAATTAAATTCAGTAAGAAGAATGGGGTGTAGAGAAATGAGCACACTTTCATAGATTTTGGTGGAATTGTGAATTGATATATTTCTGGATGATATAATCAATCATCATGTACCAAAAAATTTAAGTTAAAGCTCCCTGACCCAGAAATTTCCCTTGTAGAAATTTATGCTAAGAATATAATTAGACAAATTCACACAATTGTGTATACTGGGGTACTAATAGTTAAATTGATATAATAGCTTAAATTGGAAACAATCTAAATTGTAGTGGCTAAATAAATTATGGAATATCCATATAATGGAATATTAAGTAGTCAGTATTTTTACATTGAAAAGTGCTCCTGATCTATTGTTAAGTTTTTAGAAAGCAGATTATAGAATAACATTAAAATAAATAAACATTTGTGTAAAGAAAAGAGAGCTTATATTGGCGCATAAAAATCTGGAAAAATAAGAGAGATGAGATTATGGGGGATTTTCACTTCACTGTACTATTTGTTACTTTTTCAATACTCATGAATTATCAGGAGACTCTATATCCACTTAATATAATAAAAATAATTGTATATGAGGTAACAAAAAAAGTAAATATCTTAAAATTTTTTAAATGGAATATGCATTAAGGCAAAGATTATAATTCCAAATTAGGTAAGAACCTGTATTATGTAATGGGTACTACATATTTTTTACCCTTCTGGAGTAAGGGCAAAATGGTGAGTGGAATTAAACAGAAAATTGGAACTAATAGACAGCAATTACTATTACCATTGATTTTCTGCATTTTCTGTAAGTATTATCCACTTGGCAAAATTTACTTCTGTAAGATTTAAGGTCTCTCTGTAGCTCTTCTTTATCAGACTACTTCCTTGCGCCTCTTTTTTTTTTTAAATAAATAAATATTTATTTATTTACTTACTTACTTTTGGCTGCGTTGGGTCTTCGTTGCTGTGCGCAAGCCTTCTCTACTTGCAGCGAGTGGGAGCTACTCTTCGTTGTGGTGCGCAGGCTTCTCATAGCAGTGGCTTCTCTTGCTGCTGAGCACAGGCTCTAGGCACGTGGGCTTCAGTAGTTGTAGCACGCGGGCTCAGTAGTTGTGGCTCATGGGCTGTAGGGCACAGTCTCAGTAGTTGTGGCATACGGGTTTAGCTGCTCCATGGCATGTGGGATCTTCCTGGACTAGGTCTCGAACCTGTGTCCCCTGCACTGGCAGGCGGATTCTTAACCACTGTGCCACCAGGGAAGCCCTCCCTTTCACTTCTGATTCAACAGATTCCTAGGTTCACCTTGAAAGCACAGGTGGCTGACAATATTGACAACATGGAAAGGTGGAAACACTAGGAAAAAAATGGATAGCTTGATTTATGTTGTTAACTCTGTATGGGCTGTAAGACATTTAAAAATATTTTGCGGATTAAACTGAAGATGGCAGAATAGAAGGACGTGCCCTCACTCCCTCTTGCAAGAGCACAGGAATCACAACTAACTGCTGAACAATTATCAACTGGAAGATACTGGAACTCACCAAAAAAGATACCCCACATCCAAAGATAAAGGGGAAGCCACAGTGAGATGGTAGGAGGGGCGCAATCACAATAAAATCAAATCCCATAACTGCTGGGTGGGTGACTCACAAACTGGAGAACACTTATACCACAGAAGTCCACCCACTGGAGTGAAGGTTCTGAGCCCCAGTCAGGCTTCTCAACCTGGGGGTCCAGCAATGGGAGGAGGAATTCCCAGAGAATCAGACTTTGAAGGCTAGTGGGATTTGATTGCAGGACTTCGACAAGACTGGGGGAAACAGAGACTCCACTCTTGGAGGGCACACACAAAGTAGTGTGCACGTCGGGACCCAAGGGAAGGAGCAGTGACCCCATAGGAGACTGAACCAGACCTACCTGCTAGTGTTGGAGGGTCTCCTGCAGAGGCAGGGGGAGGCTGTGGCTCACTGTGGGGACAAGGACACTGGCAACAGAAGTTCTGGGAAGTACTCCTTGGCATGAGCCCTCCCAGAGTCCACCATTAGCCCCACCAAAGAGCCTGTAGCCTCCAGTGCTGGGTCGCCTCAGGCCAAACAACCAACAGGGAGGGAATTCAGCCCCACACAGCAGCAGACAAGCAGATTAAAGTTTTACTGAGCTCTGCCCACCAGAGCAACAGCCAGCTCTACCCACCACCAGGAAACTTGTACAAGCCTCTTAGATAGCCTCATCCACCAGAGGGCAGACAGCAGAAGCAAGAAGAACTACAATCCTGCAGCCTGTGGAACAAAAACCACATTCACAGAAAGATAGACAAAATGAAAAGGCAGAGGACTATGTACCAGATGAAGGAACAAGATAAAACCCCAGAAAAACAATGGAATGAAGTGGAGATAGGCAACCTTCCAGATAAAGCATTCAGACTAATGATAGTAAAGTTGATACAAGACCTCAGAAAAAGAATGTTGGCAAAGATCGAGAAGACGCAACAAATGTTTAACAAAGACCTAGAAGAATTAAAGAACAAACAGAGATGAACAATACAATAAATGAAATGAAAGACACACTAGAAGGAATCAATAGCAGAATAACTGAGGCAGAAGAACAGATAAGTGACCTGGAAGACAGAATGGTAGAAATCACTGTCGCAGTAGAGAATAAAGAAAAAAGAATGAAAAGAAATGATGACAGCCTAAGAGACCTCTGGGACAACATTAAACTCACCAACATTCATATTGTAGGGGTGTCATAAGGAGAAGAGAGAGAGAAAGGACCCAAGAAAATGTCTGAAGAGATAACAGTCGAAAACTTCCCTGACATGGGAAAGGAAATACCCACCCAAGTCTAGGAAGAGCAGAGAGTCCAAGGCAGGATAAACCCAAGGACAAACATGCCAAGAAACATAGTAATTGAATTGACAGAAATTAAAGACAAAGAAAAATTTTAAAAGCAACAAGGGAAAAACAACAAATAACATACAAGGGAACTCCCATAAGGTTAACAGCTGATTTCTCAGCAGAAACTCTACAAACCAGAAGGGAGTGGCACGACATATTTAAAGTGATGAAAGGGAAGAACCTACAACCAAGATTACTCTACCCGGCAAGGATCTCATTCAGATTTGATGGAGAAATCAAAAGCTTTACAGACAAGTAAAAGCGAAGAGAATTCAGCACCACCAAACCAGCTCTACAGCAAATGCTAAAGGAACTTCTCTAAGTGGGAAACCCAAGAGAAGAAAAGGACCTACAAAAACAAACCCAAAACAATTAAGAAAATGGTAACAGGAACATACATATCGATAATTACCTTAAATGTGAATGGATTAAATGCTCCGACCAAAAGACACAGGCTTGCCGAATGGGTACAAAAACAAGACCCGTGTATATGTTGCCTACAAGAGACCCACTTCAGACCTATGGACACATACAGACTGAAAGTGAGGGGATGGAAAAAGACATTCCATGCAAATGGAAATCAAAAGAAAGCTGGAGTAGCAATACTCATATCAGATAAATAGACTTTAAAATAAAGAATGTTACAAGAGACAAGGAAGGACACTACATAATGATCAAGGGATCAATCTAAGAAGAAGATATAACAATTATAAATATATATGCACCCAACATAGGAGCATCTCAATACATAAAGCAAACGCTAACAGCTCTAAAAGAGGAAATCAACAGTAAACGATAGTACTGGGGGATTTTAACACCTCACTTACACCAATGGACAGATCATCCAGACAGAAAATTAATAAGGAAAAACAAGCTTTAAATGACACAATAGACCAGATAGATTTAATAGATATTTATAGAACATTCCATCTGAAAAGAGCAGATTACACTTTCTTCTCAAGTGCATATGGGACATTCTCCAGGATAGGTCACATCTTGGGTCACAAATCAAGCCTCAGTAAATTTAAGAAACTGAAATCATATCAAGCATCTTTTCCAACCACAATGCCATGAGATTAGAAATCAATTACAGGGGAAAAAAACGTATAAAACACAAAAAGATTGAGGCTAAACAATACATTACTAAATAACCAAGAGATCACTGAAGAAATCAAGAGGAAATACAAAACTACCGAGAGGGACTTCCCTGGTTGCACAGTGGTTAAGAATCCGCCTGCCAATGCAGGGGACACAGGTTCGAGCCCTGGACCGGGAAGATCGCACATGCCGCGGAGCAACTAAGCCTGTGCACCACAACCACTGAGCCTGCACTCTAGAGCCCACGAGCCACAACTACTGAAGCCTGCACGCCTATAGCCCATGCTCCGCAACAAGAAAAGCCACCACAATGAGAAGCCTGCGCACCACAATGAAAGAGTAGCCCCCGCTTGCCACAACTAGAGAAAGCCTTCCCGCAGCAACGAAGACCCAATGCAGCCAAAAATAAATAAATAAAATTAATTTATTAAAAAAAAAAAAACTACCTAGAGACAAATGACAATGAAAACACGACGATCCAAAACCTATGGGCTGCAGCAAAAGCAGTTCTAAGAGGGAAGTTTATAGCAATACAATCCTACCTCAAGAAACAAGAAAAATCCCAAATAAATAATCTAACCTTACGCCTAAGGGAACTAGAGAAAGAAGAAGAAACAAAACCCAAAGTTAGTAGAAGGAAAGAAATCATAAAGATCAGAGCAGAAATAAATGAAATAGAAATAAAGAAAAAAATAGCAAAGGTCAATAAAACTAAAAGCTGGCTCTTTGAGAAGATAAACAAAATTGATAAACCTTTAGCCAGACTCATCAAGAAAAAGAGGGAGAAGACTCAAATGAATAAAATTAGAAATGAAAAAGGAGAAGTGACAACAGACACTTCAGAAATACAAAGCATCGTAAGAGACTACTAGAAGCAACTCTGTGCCAATAAAATGGACAACCTGGAAGAAATGGACAAATTCTTAGAAAGGTATAACCTTCCAAGACTGAACCAGGAAGAAATAGAAAATATGAACAGACCAATCACAAGTAATGAAATTGAAACTGTGATTAAAAATCTTCCAACAAACCAAAGTCCAGGACCAGATTGTTTCACAGGTGAATTCTATCAAACACTTAGAGAAGAGCTAACACCCATCCCTCTCCAACTCTTCCAAAAAACTGCAGAGGAAGGAACACTCCAAAATTCATTCTACGAAGCCACCATCACCCTGATACCAAAAACCAGACAAAGATACTACGAAAAAGGAAAATTACCGACCAGTATCACTGATGAATATAGATGCAAAATCGTCAACAAAATACTAGCAAACAGAATCCAACAACACATTAAAAGGATCATACACCATGATCAAGTGGGATTTATCCCAGGGATGCAAGGATTCACCCATATATGCAAATCAATCAAGGTGATATACCATATTAACAAACTGAAGAATAAAAAACCATATGATCATCTCAATAGATGCAGAAAAAGCTTTTGACAAAATTCAACACCCATTTATGATAAAAACTCTCCAGAAAGTGGGCACAGAGGGAACCTAAGTGAACATTATAAAGGCAATATAGGACAAACCCATAACAAACATCTTTCTCAATGGTGAAAAACTGAAAGCATTTCCTCTAAGATCAGGAACAAGACAAGGATGTCCACTCTTGCCACTATTATTCAACATAGTTTTGGAAGTCCTAGCCATGGCAATCAGAGAAGAAAAAGAAATAAAAGGAATACAAATTGGAAAAGAAAAAGTAAAACTGTCACTGTTTGCAGATGACAGGATACTATACATAGATAATCCTAAAGATGCCACCAGAAAACTACTAGAGCTAATCAATGAATTTGGTAAAGTTTCAGGATACAAAATTAATGCACAGAAATGTCTTGCATTCCTATACACTGACAACGAAAGATCAAAAAGAGAAATTAAGGAAACAATCCTATTCACCACTGCAACAAAAAGAATAAAATACCTAGGAATAAACCTACCTAAGGAGGTAAAAGACCTGTACTCAGAAAACTACAAGACACTGATGAAAGGAATTAAAGATGACACAAACAGATGGAGAGATATACCATGTTCTTGGATTGGAAGAATCAATATTGTGAAAATGACTATGCTACCCAAAGCAATCTACAGATTCAATGCAATCCCTATCAAATTACCAATGGCATTTTTTTACAGAACTAGAACAAAAAATCTTAAAATTTGTATGGAGACACAAAAGACCCCGAATAGCCAAGGAAATCTTGAGGGAAGAAAAACCAGAGCTGGTGGAATCAGACTCCCTGACTTCAGACTATACTACAAAGCTACAGTTATCAAGATAATATGGTACTGGCACAAAAACAGAAATATAGATTAATGCAACAGGATAGAAAGCCCAGAGATAAACCTATGCACCTATGGTCAACTAATCTATGACAAAGGAGGCAAGGATATACAATGGAGAAAAGACAGTCTCTTCAATAAGTGGTGCTGGGAAAACTGGACAGCTACATGTAAAAGAATGAATTTAGAACGCTCCCTAACACCATACACAAAACTAACTCAAAATGGATTAAAGACCTAAATGTAAGATCGGACACCATAAAATTCTAGAGGAAAACATAGGCAGAACACTCCTTGACATAAATCACAGCAAGATCTTCTCTGACCCACTTCCTAGAGTAATGGAAATAAAAACAAAAATAAACAAATGGGACCTAATGAAAAAAAGCTTTTGCACAGCAAAGGAAACTATAAACAAGAGGAAAAGACAACTCTCAGAATGGGAGAAAATATTTGCAAACAAATCAACGGACAAAGGATTAATCTCCAAAATATATAAACAGCTCATGCAGATCCATATTAAAGAAACAAACAACCCAATCCAAAAATGGGCAGAAGGCCTAAAGAGACATCTCTCCAAAGAAGACATACAGACGGCCAAGAGGCACATGAAAAGCTGCTCAACATCACAATTATTAGAGAGATGCAAATCAACACTACAATGAGTTATCACCTCACACCAGTCAGAATGGGCATCATCAGAAAATCTACAAACAACAAATGCTGGAGAGGGCGTGGAGAAAAGGGAACCTTCTTGCACTGTTGGTGGGAATGTACATTGATACAGCCACTATGGAGAACAGTATGGAGGTTCCTTAAAAAACTAAAAATAGAATTACCATATGATACAGCAATCCCACTACTGGGCATATGCCCTGAGAAAACCATAATTCAAAAAGACACATGCACCCCAATGTTCACTGCAGCACTATTTACAATAGCCAGGTCATGGAAGCAACCTAAATGCCCATCGACAGATGAATGGATAAAGAAGATGTGGTACATATATACAATGAAATATTACTCAGCCATAAAAAGGAATGAAATTGGGTCATTTTGTAGAGACGTGGATGGACCTAGAGACTGTCATACATAGTGAAGTAAGTCAGAAATAGAAAAACAAATATTGTATATTAACGCATATATGTGGAATCTAGAAAAATGGTACAGAAGAACCAGTTTTTAAGGCTGAAATAGAGACACAGATGTAGAGAACAAACGTATGGACACCAAGGGGGGAAAGCAGGGAAGGGGGTGGTGGTGGTGGGATGAATTGGGAGATTGGGATTGACATATATACACTAATATGTGTAAAATAGGTAACTAATAAGAACCTTCTGTACAAAAAAATAAAATAAATTCCCCCCAAAAAAAAGAAATTTAGTTGAAGTTATCAGTGTAAAACTGGGTGTTATAATTTTAAGCTATGTCATGTGAGTCTCATGGTGACCACAAGGAAAAAAACCTTTAGAGTTACACACACACACACAAAATTTTTTTGCTATTTTATGTAAAATCATTTTATTATAATCATATCCTCTCCTTTAGTTTTTGTAGGTAACTGTATTGTATTTTTATTGAGTCCTCAACAAAGAACTCTGTTCTCAAAATTTTGCAGATACCATGGATGCTTGTATTTGATTTTGTTCTGTCACAATGCCACCAAGATCTTTGTTAGATGGCTGTCACTCTAGCTGAGTGGACAGCAGGTCTCCTTCCCTTTGCACAACAATCACAGTAGGTAGGCTTTGGGTTTGGTCAGCCGGTGGTGTTTGTAAACCACTTGTGAACTGAGGACTGGCCTGTCAGTCTCAGTGCTGGGTGATAGGGCTCCAGAACAGGTAAGTTCTAGGGCTCTGGTTCTTGGTGTATGTTTGGACAGCTCATAAATGCAAACAAACATACTACTGTACCAAGTAGGGCATGAAGGAGTCAGAAGTGCCACTCCTGACATATTTGTCTTCACTTGTCTAGGATTTTCTTTTATGTGACAGGCGCCCCCTAGTGAATAGAGGGACTTGAGTTGGCCTCACTATAAAAGAGAGACTGGAGAAATACTCTCTGAAATGGTTTTAAGAACTTCACACTGTATTAAACGAGATGCTACGATTTCGTGCATGTGAATGGGAGAGAGGATGGGGATCTGTTCTCCGTAGGAAGCATCCACGACCTCACAATACAGAAGTAGTCATCAACTTTCTAGATGAAGTTCAAACTAATCTGAACCTTGCTAGACCACCAAAGTACATAAGTAGATTGTTGAACATTACCACTCTCCAAATATAGAGACTTGACTGGGTTTTTTTTTTTTAATATAGCTAATAGCTTCTAGGATCAGACTGACACACATAAATTGGGGTTGAGACTTGAGAAACCATAATTTCAATCCAAAAAACTTTAATCTGATAAATATATTTGATAAATTACATTTTATTTTGTTAATTTCAAAAATAGAGCATTTAATGAAGACTATGGTTGCTTGAGCGATACAATAAATCAGTTACTTTTAGTTATCTCTTCTTTCCCTAAAGTGTCTGTCACTTACAATCCTTGTTATGTTCTGAAAAAATGTTATCATTTTGACATCATCATAAATGCTTATTAATTATTATTTATAGCACTGGATTGGGTCCTCAAAAAGGAACCCCAAATAATTCTTATCCTCTAGGATGCTTCCAATATACAATAAAATCAAAGAACATATAACGGGTCAATTGGAAAAGAAAGAAATCAAATAACTCTGATAAAAGATAGTATTCAGATTATTTGAACAGTGTCAAAGAGCAGAAACAATTAACACTGCATTCAATGGCCTTTAAATATAGCATCCTAAATCAAGAATTGGAGAAAAGGTTCCACAAAAAGCAGGTGACATGCTTAAATACCAAGTAGGTGAAAAGGTTACTGGACTATTCTCAAAGGTCTTGTTCAATGTCAGAAACTATCAAATTACGAACTGTATGTAGTTCTGCTCCTTTTCAGGGGTAAGATTACCTTGTTACCTCCCATCATCTTCTTATTATCTAAACAATTTAAAAAAATACTTTTCCCTCTTTCACCTAGATTGTCTTTTGTCTCCTGAGCAATTATCCTTTTAGATTTACCACAACTCCGTCAGGTCTAAGCGGACTTTTCTAATTATAAGGCCTCTCTCGGCCCTCTCTCTTTTCCTCATGACCTCATTTAATTATTAGAACCTTATTTAACAATTAAATTGCTTTGACTACTCTCTGTATATTAAAAGGGCCTACGGAACACATGCAAGCATTCATGCAAATTATTTAACTTGCTAACGATTAGACCCCAAAGTCCATTCTCCATCACTGTAGCTGGGAAGACAAACATCCCTTTACTAATTTAGACGGATAACTTCTGTACCTCCCTTGTCATGGTGACAAGTCTGTGCAGGTGGAGGTGAAGGAAACAGAACCCAAGGGAAATCGAAGTGAATGACAGGTAAGGCCCAAAGCACGTCGCCTACCTCAGCCTTCCCCACAAAACGCCCATTCTTCCCTGTCCAGTTTCCTAAGGCGCATCCAGGGTGGATGCGAGGTCACGCGTGGGAAGGCGTCATACTCCTCCGCAGGGGCCCGATGGGAGAGGGAGGCGGGGAAGGAGAGCGGGGGGACCCGCGGCGGGAGGTGGCAAGGGGAGGCCGCGGTGCCCCGCTCCCCAGACCACGCGTAGAGAGCGAGGACGAGGGACGCGGGGCCGCCAGCGCCTGCACGGCCCCGACCCCCGCAGGCCCCTCCCCGCCGCAGTATCCCTGCGCAAAGTCCCCGCGCGCGGGCGGGAGGAGGCGCGCGCCGGCCCCTCCTCCCCGCGCGCGGCCACGTGACGCCGGCCGAGGCGATTGGAGCGGCGGCGGCGCGCGGCGGCAGACGGGTGCAGCACCCGGCGCTCACGGCAGCCTCTCCTCCTCCTCCTCCTTTTCCTCC